>NC_092378.1:86853061-87197710 GCF_030028105.1 Mobula birostris
ATGAAGCAAAGTTAGGACAATAAATTTATTAAAATGCAGCTGTTTAATTATCTAAAGCATTTAAAAATGTGCTATTTGCTTAAGAGTTAGAACCTGCATCAAGACAGGCAAAGAAGCCATTTTGTGAACTACAAAGTTTTGAGATCCAAGAGAGTTGTGATGCCACCAATTACTTGTAAACATGCAGTTAATTCTAGACAGGTTTACCTTCACAAAAAAAACTCCAAATGTATCAAAAAACTAAAAAGCATAAGAGTACTAGATCACGTTTAAGATTGATAACAGGCTTAGCATTTGTAATATTTGTAAATTAAAATATACACAAGATTATAGGAACAACAGAGCAAAGCAGATAGAACTAAAAGTTCGATAGATTCTTTCAAAAGTCAATAGATTCTGGCATGGTTCCAGAGGACTGGAAGATTGCAAATGTCACTCCGCTATTTAAGAAGGGGACAAGGAAGCAAAAAGGAAATTATAGACCTGTTAGCTTGACATCGGTGGTTGGGAAGTTGTTGGAGTCGATTGTCAAGGATGAGGTTACAGAGTACCTGGAGGCATATGACAAGATAGGCAGAACTCAGCATGCATTCCTTAAAGGAAATTCCTGCCTGACAACCCTATTACAATTTTTTGAGGAAATTACAAGTAGGCTAGACAAGGGAAATGCAGTGGATGTTGTATATTTGGATTTTCAGAAGGCCTTTGACAAGGTGCCACACATGAGGCTACTTAACAAGATAAGAGCCCATGGAATTACGGGAAAGTCACATACGTGGATAGAGCGTTGGCTGATTGGCAGGAAACAGAGTGGGAATAAAGGGATCCTATTCTGGTTGGCTGCCGGTTACCAGTGGTGTTCCACAGGGGTGCGTATTGGGGCCGCCTCTTTTCACATTGTATATCAACGATTTGGATTATGGAATAGATGGCTTGGTGGTTAAGTTTGCTGACGATATGAAGATAGGTGGAGGGGCTGGTAGTGCTGAGGAAACAGAGTCTGCAGAGAGACTTGGATAGATTGGAAGAATGGGCAAAGAAGTGGCAAATGAAATGCAGTGTTGGAAAGTGTATGGTTATGCACTTTGGCAGAAGAAATAAATGGGCAGACTATTATTTAAATGGGGAAAGAATTCAAAGTTCTGAGATGCAATGGGACTTGGGAGTCCTCGTACAGGATACCCTTAAGGTTAACCTCCAGGTTGAGTCGGTGGTGAAGAAGGCGAATGCAATGTTGGCATTCATTTCTAGAGGAATAGAGTATAGGAGCAGGGATGTGATGTTGAGGCTCTATAAGGCACTGGTGAAACCTCAGAGTACTGTGGGCAGTTTTGGTCTCCTTATTTAAGAAAGGATGTGCTGATGTTGGAGAGGGTACAGAGAAGATTCACTGGAATGATTCCGGGAATGAGAAGGTTAATATATGAGGAACGTTTGTCTGCTCTTGGACTGTATTCCTTAGAGTTTAGAAGAATGAGGGGAGACCTCATAGAAACATTCCAAATGTTGAAAGGCATGGACAGAGTGGATGTGGCAAAGTTGTTTCCCATGATGGGGGAGCCTACTATGAGACGGCATGACTTAAGGGTCGAAGGGCGCCCATTCAGAACAGAAATGTGAAGAAATTTTTTTAGTCAGAGGGTGATGAATCTATGGAATTTGTTGCCATGGGCAGCAGTGGAGGCCAAGTCATTGGGTGTATTTAAAGCAGAGATTGATAGGTATCTGCGTAGCCAGGGCATCAAAGGTTATGATGAGAAGGCGGGGGAGTGGGACTAAACAGGAAAATGGAACAGCTCATGATAAAATGGTGGAGCAGACTCCATGGGCTGAATGGCCGACTTCTGCTCCTTTGTCTTATGCTCTTATGGTCTAACTACCACCCTTAGCAAGACAAAATGCAAATATGGAAACAGGTAATTCAATTTTACGGATGCTCCATTCCAGTATCTAAACTCCATGGAATTACACTCCACATGGTGTTAAACTAAAAAAAAAAAAAAAACGAGAGACTTACTCTAACAAGATTTCAGTCATCTCAGTCCAGGATTACATTTTGTCTTCACCATGAATTGTCAGTCAATAATTGTACCAAATCCTTAATGCAAATGGATAAGGTAGATTTGGGTAATCTGTTATTCTGTTGTCAAGAATTTTCAACTAACATAGTCCCACAGTGAACTGAAGCTCATTAGTGATGAAGCAATGCATACATAAAGACACAACTTCTAGCTTAACAAATTATTAGCTTTATTCATCTTTCCTCAGACTTTTTGTGAGGATGACTGACCTATTTCAATGTTTCCATCTTCAATTTCATTTGAGTTTTTGCTCTTGCTTCTCTTCAAACTTACTTCAATGACATCTAGGAAAGGCTAGGTTTAGGTCTAGCAATCCTAATCTCCTGTATCCTGGAGAGCGTGCCTTATGAGAATAGGTTGAGTGAACTTGGTCTTTTTTCCATGGAGCAACGGAGGATGAGAGGTGACCTGATAGAGGTATAAAAGATGATGAGAGGCTTTTTCCCGGGGCTGAAATGGCCAATACGAGGAGACATAATTTTAAGGTGCTTGGAAGTTGGCACAAGGGGGATGTCAGGGGTAAGTTTTTCCACACAGAGTGGTGGGTGCATGGAATGCACTGCCAGTGAAGGTGGTAGAGGCAGATACAATAGGGTATTTTAAGAGACTCTTAGTTAGGTACATAGAGCTTAGAAAAGTGGAGAGCTGTGCGGTAGGGAAATTCTACGCAGTTTCTATGTGGTTGGCACAGCATTGTGGGCTGAAGGGCCTATAATGTGCTGTAAATGTCTATGTTCTATGTTCTGAGATCAAAGAAAATATCCTAAATCTAGTACTCAAAAATATCAGTAGTTGGTTGCTAGAAGCCAAATAGTCACAAGTGATTATATGGAACAGAAATAAATGCCGAAAGAAGCCAGGGCAAGAAACGTTCTTTTAGTAACATATGAATGGCGTTATCAACAGGACATTTCTTGTTTGATGCCAATTGCCAGATCCAAGCAGGCTAAAGTCATCAACAGAAATTTTCAATACTATTCATTTTTACACACACATTGACACTTTGACACCAATCAGAAACTAAGACAATGAATGGGAATATCAAAACTAAAATTTTAAGAAAGCTCTCTCGTAGTTCTGCATTCAAGATTGTAATAGAATATATCAATTTTAGCTCTGTATTCAATATTATTGTTCCAGTGTTCCTCCATAGAAAGCTAACCCAGCTAGCTGTATCCTACAGTATCTGTCAGTGGATTATGACCTTCCTGACAGGAAGGAAGCAGTATAGAAGGTTGGGTTCCTACTTGCTTGATCCAATGTCTACATGCACAGCCTGTGTTCCTTCACCCCTCCTGTTCTCACTTTATACAAATAACTGTACCTTCATAAACAAATCTATTAAAATCCCAATGTTCGCAGATGACACGAATGTAGTTGGTCTCAACTCTAATAATGATGTGGCCTGCTATCAAAGAGAGGGAGATAGACTTGCAGCATGGTGTGCTTGTAACAACTTGGAGCTTAATGTTATCAAGACAGTGGAAATGAGGACTGACCTCTGCCAACTACCCCTACCAGCACCCCCTTTGGAAATTAATGGTCAGGCTGTGTCTGTGGTCAAGCCACTCAAGTTCCTGGGGACTACCATTACTAGTATATTGAAGTGGGACAAGCACATTACACTCGTCACTAGGAGAGCCTGGCAGCGATTGTTCTTACTATGCCAGCTTAGGAAACTTTACATCCAACGGCATATCCTGATGAATTTTCACTCAGCCATTATTGAGAGCTGTGACCACCTCTATCACTGTTTTCCAACCACTTCCTCCTCCTCCAAGTCCAGGCTGCAGCATGTGGTCCAGTCAAGATCATTGGCTGTCAACTACCGACATTATTGCCAGAGCGAAAATAGCTGGAAAAAAACTGCCAACTCCACCCTGGCAGTCACCTAGTCGCCATCAGAGAGACACTACGTCCATCACCACCACCAGGACTACATGTCATCTCCAAAGCTTCTTTCCTGTAGCTACCCAGCTTCTCAACAAAACTCAGGTCTAATATCCCAAATGTCCCCCGCACAACATCCATTAAATGAGCTTTCCTGCGCTCCTTGTTCTATTGATAATTATTTAGTCCATGCATATATTCATATTTAAGTTTGATTACTGACGTTTGCGTTGTTGATTGCTATTGTGTTGTCTGTTATGGTATTGTGCTTTATGCATGGCACCAAACCATCAATTCTGGTATGTGTCATATACTAGCAATAAAGTGATTCTGTACAAATCCCTTGATGACTTTCCACTTCCAGGAGGCCAGGTTGTACTGAGAGCACAAACCATAGGTAACACAATGAAGCAACTCATGAACACTAACTCACTATCATTGCTCTCTTTTTGAGCACTTTATTTAATCTAGTATTTTAAATATATGTTTATTATAATTTATAGTATTTTTATGCATTGCTGCCACAAAACAACGAATTTCACAACATGTCAGTCAGTGATATTAACCTGATCTTATAATATGGTAGAAGCAAAGCATTAATAGCTTTCAGTCTATTACTATGATAAAAAAAGCTACGAATTAAATGTGATTAAAATGACATTGGCTTTATTTTCACCACCAAGCGCCTGGTCTTACTTTTCCCAAATTCATTCACTTACCAATAGTACAATTTGTAGTTATTTTCCTCCGTTTGGGATTGTGCCGTAATAGTTCCAATTCCCTTTTTGTTGGTTCCCATGTTGAATACTTTTCACCGACCCCTAACCAAATTAAAGAAAACATTTCAAATCCTTGACTTGATCATTCACAAGACACTGTAGAAAATTGGCATAGATATTCCAATTGTACAACTTCAAATGTAATATATTATTTTATTAGAAAGTCTGCAATTTGACTATGGAACACTGATTAATTGAGATGTCAAAGAAATCAATGGCATGTCTCACAAGTGATTCCTCCCTTAGCTCAATACAGTATCTGACTACACTGTGGCCATTCCTGTGCATTTCACACAAACCCCACGCCCATTCCTTACACTGCAGACAGATGTAAATTGAAGCAAATGGAAGCAAGATTACACTGACATTCTCAATGCAAGTCACATCCACTGAAGTAGAAGCCAGTATCTTCAGGAAGGGAATGTGCTTCATCTGTCTGCAGAATATGCTGGATATCCACTGACAGGCTTTAATTGTACAGTACACAAGGTGGTTTTGTGTGCAAAAGCAACTTGAAGTGATGGAAATTTTAACCAAGGTAAAACAAATTACAGGGATCTGGCAAAACACTAGATGCTATGTTTGATAATATAAAACCCTTTGAAGTCAAGCTAGGTATTTAAAAATAATGCCAAAAAATGGCACTTTAAAATATTTCCCAAAACCTATAAAGCACATACAAATACAGAAATTCTTGAAGAAAAAACAGATATTCAGAACCTTCCATACAATTTTTGAGCATCATCAGTTCAACTATTGAATAAATTTCTTCAAGACTCATTATGTTTAGGTCATTTGAAGAAACTGCAAAATTCATAATGTAGATAGCGCACCTTTAGATAAACTAAATTTGGAAATGTTGCAATCGATTGAATTGGAAAACTGGCTCCAAATTGAGCTTTAAAAAATTGTTGACTTAGAAATACACCAGTAAATATTGTAAGATTGGTTAGTGACAAAATCAACGCATAAAAATCTACCCAATGAGGTTCTGAAACTCTGCAATTCCATTCCTGAAACTTCACTGTCTGAAACATATTGCAATGATGATATTAACAGTATTTTCATTGACATAATCATGCAAGTCATTGTTTTCAGCAATGATCTTAGTGAAGTCTAATTATAGGAGTAGACTTACTAATAAACTAGTGCTACCTACATGCACAGCCCTCAAAACACCAAATGCAAGCCAGATATAAAATATTTACCATCATTAATGCAGCAAAAAAAGTCTCACTGAAAGTGTGTTAATATTTTCTTTGATAGTTTATGAATGTGCTAAAGCTTATAATTTCACATTCATATTTCTTAAGTTATACATGAGGTAGAACAATACAATTTAGCATTTTTTTTAAATAGTCTTTAAAATATTAATACTTTGAACAGGCCATCTAAAATGCTCATTTATTTCAACCTATTGCAGTTATATTAATAGTTATACAATGAATACACATAAATGAGGAACAAAACTCACCCTTTTTCCTCAAAGTATATAATTATTGTTACTAATTCATTAATCAATGACAATTTCTGCTGAAAATTAGCATGGTATGCAAGAGAGTTTCAGACATCCCACCCTGCAAAAACTCATTTCAGGGATGTAGCACCATCAATTTATGGGAGACTTCCGGGAGAGGTGGGATGTCTGCAATAGAGTATCTCTTTAGCAGCTGGCCAGCTAGTTTAAATAACATTAGCTATACTAATGAACGAATGACACCTGTTAAACTCACCTCAACATGTCTTTTACAGTCTTAACCCACCATGGGCAATAGAAAAGTCACTGTTGCAAACAGTGCAGCGAGCAACACTGTCATTATTTTGACCCCTATAAGGCAGGGGTATATTTTAGAGTAGTCTGGGGTGACGTACGTTTTTTATTTTTTTGGGAACACTCTGCCATGGCGCACTCTTTCTTGCTTTCTCTCTCACGCGCACTCTCTCTCTCTCTCTCGTGGTCGCTCTCTCTTGCTTTCTCTCGCTCGCTCTCAAAAAAATTGATTTCCGTGATATTGTATATAATTTGCGGGCATCAGGAAGCCACTATTAATATGCGGGAGACTCCCGGAACTTCCGGGAGAGGTGCAATGTCTGGAGTTCTAAAAATATTCTCACTAGCTTTGGCACATGCTCTCAAAAAGGTGTGTTACCTTTGCTCTAGTGCATATGCTAGATCGACAACAATGTATCACTGTCTACACAAAGCCTCATCCGTTCTCTATGGCAAATGAAGGATTTTAAAGATGAGCAGAGGAATTCAGTCTTGTAACAATTAAAATTTAACTCTCAATTTTGGCAAGTTCGAGTAACACACAAAATTCTAGAGAAACTCAGCAGGCCTGGCCTGCTGAATTCCTTCAGCATTTTGCGTACATAGCTCAGATTTCCAGCATCTGTAGATCTTCTCTTCTTTGTTGGCAAGTCTGATTAATTATTACATGGATGCATGTAGGATCCATACATTTAAAACAGATGTACATAGATTCCTGATACAGGTAGGCATGTATTATGAAGTTTTAATAATATCAGCCAGTTTCCTACTGAATGTCTAAGGGAAGTGGTCCCACTCCTGCTCCTTGTCTGTATGTTCATATTCTGATGTATTTTCTGCAATAGTCTCCAGTGATCATACTTTGACTTTCTGAAGCTTTCAGTGAACTTCCCAATGGAAGAATGCAAAAGACTCAATTAAAAGCTGACATAGGAAAAATTCAAAGAATTTTATGCCAAAGGTGTTTTAATATACCTCTTGATGTGGAGTGAGGAAATATTCTAAATGACCTTACAGTTCCTCAAAACTGTTCTACTATTCAAGAAAATTGTTGCTAACCTGTGATCCAGCTCCTAACGTATCAAAATATTATGTTTTGTGTCTCTTATTCCAGAAAAAAAAACTTTTCAAAAGGGGTATAAACACGAGATTTTGCAGTTCCTGGAAATGCAAAGCAACACACAAAATGCTGGAGAAACTCAGGTCAGGCAGCATCTATGGAAATGAATAAATAGTTGATGTTTTGACCTGAGGCCCTTCAGGGCTGGAAAGGAAGGGAAAAGATGCCAGAATAAGGTTGGGAGAGGGGAAGGAGCACAGCTGAAGGTAATAGGTGCGGTCAGGTAAAAGGTAGAGAGGAAGGAAACTGATAGGAGAGGAGAGTAGACCATAGGAGAGAAAAGGGGGAGACCCAGAGTGGGGTGATAGGCAGGTAAGAAGAGGCAAGAGGTGAGAGTGCAGGGGGGCAGGGGGGGGGGAGGTTGGAGGCTACTCAGATGGAATACAAGGTGTTGCTTATCCATCCTGAGGCTGGCTTCATGTTGGCACAAAAGGAGGCCGTGGTCTGGTATGTTGGAATGAGAATGGGACTTGAAGTGTTTGGCCACCAGGAAGTTTTGCTTTTGGAAGATGGAGCCAAAACGTATTCTTGGATTTTAAGCATAACAATTAATTTAGTAAATTACAAATTTTAATCTTCTGTGTAGAACAGGCGCCCCCAACCTTTTTTGCACCGTGGACCAGTTTAATATTGACAATATTCTTGCGGACCAGCTGATATGGGGGGGGGGCAGTGTTCAAGTTCAACAGTGCGTGACAGGGAATGAGGAAAGGTGCAGCTGACTCATAGTTTCATATCACCAAATCATATCATTTCCTTGCAGCCTGGTAACACATGCTTTGCGGCCCGGTGGTTGGAGACCACTGGTGTAGAAGATTTAACTCCTGAAATACCTGGCTCTAAGTTCTAGATTCTCTCTCTGGGCCTAGACTCCCCAACAAGCAAATGTACTACACTAGCACATGAAAATAAAAATAACTGCAGATAACAGAAGTGTGAAACAAAAACAGAAAATGCTAGAAATACTCAGCAAGTCACACAGTATCTGAAGAAAACAAAAAGAATTTATATTGCAGGTTCAAGACTCTTGGTTGGAATCCCTCTTAGTATCTTTAGAAGTACAAAGAATTCCTCAACCTAACTTATTAAAAGTTCACTATTTTGCATAACTTCTCTTCAACTCAACCCTTGCCAAATCTATATTGAATACCTTCCAAATCCCAATACACGTTTCTTTAAATCTGATGACATTATTATTCACAATGCTTTATCCAAATTTAACCAGATTTTCTATCATGGTAATAAGTTCTGCCATCTTGTGCTCGTGTCTTCAAGTCATACCCGAGAAGGGGCTGCACTTGACCTTTTCTTAGGAAATGAAATAATTCTGTCAGATTTAAGGTAGGTTTGGAAAAAGACAATGCTGTTCCTCAGGTTACCATGACTTAAGCTGATTTTGAGAGTGCAAGAGGAGAGCAGGTGCTTGAACTGCATTCAAGTAGGTTCCCTGAAGAATACAGAAGCCCAGGGAGAGTACTCAGAGGAAATTATGAAGGTAAATAAGTCATGAAATGCCCTTGACAGACAAGATTAAGAACCCCAAGTACTTTAAAAGTACACTAGAAGCAAGGAGATAGCTACAGAAAACAGTGGGATCTTCTTAAGAATTGAAGGGAGAAACTAAGCGTTGTGCCAGGGGACGTGGGTGAGATTCTAAATGAACACTTGTGTAAAATCAAGTAGTAAGAGGAGGATCGAGACAAGTAGGGATATGCGAGTGGTCTGGAGGTGGTAATAGTCTTGGCGTACACCAAAGGTGGACACATCTCCAGAAGCGTAGATAGGGCAAAAGTCAATTCTTTTCTCCAGAAGTTTAAAGTGAAAAGGAGTTTTAAAGAGGTCTGAAGGGCAAGGAATTTTTTTTAAATACATACACAAAGAAAGTGGATGACAGCTGGAGTGTAGTGCCAGAGGTGATTATGGAATCAGACACGGTTACAAAGTTTAAGAGACATTTAGATTGGCACTTGAGTAGGCAAGGCATAAGATATAGACCTAATATAGGTGTAACATCCTGGTTAAGATTTACAGCTCATGTTGTAGGGCATTTTATTTAATAGATGTCTGCAGAAACAGAAATTATTTATTTATTTAATGGATTTCTGCTGGTAGTGTTTGGGTTACCGTTAAAGATAAGAGGTGCATGCTCAGGAATGTATTGTCATCCAATCAGGATGGTGGAATGGGAGAAGGTTCTACAGAACGCTGGGCGGAGAGGTTTTTGTGATGGACGCTGGGGTGAGCCCTTCTCGACGAGAGACAGAGAAGAAGCTCGAGAGAATCGGCCGTAGTATTTGATCCACGGGAATGCGTGATTTGATGGAGCCCAAGAGGGGAAATCCTTCCAGTGATCAAAGAATAGGAGTTGGCACCATGAGTACATTGGACACATCAGGTTTTGGAAGATTTGAGCTCCAAGATTGTGTGCATTTGACTGTTTTAATGATGGTGGGCCCTTTTGTTCTTTTAAAAACGCAAACACAAGAAAATCTACAGATGCTGGAAATTCAAGCAACACATACAAAATGCTGGTGGAATGCATCTATAGGAAGAAGTACAGTCAATGTTTCGGGTTGAGACCCTTCGTGACGAAGTCTCAACCCGAAACGTTGACTGTACTTCTTCCTATAGATGCTGCCTGGCCTGCTGCGTTCCACCAGCATTTTGTGTGTTCCTTTTGTTCTTTTTCTTGTTTTAATAATGGTTTGGTTAAGTTAGCAATTATAAATATACTTCCTTTATAATTGCATGCAGTGTTATTTCTTACCAATGGGCAACTGCATTAGGCCAGTAGTTACATAGTTCGGTGTTTGGGTGGGCAAGACATCCCCAATTCGCAGATTAGGTGGGACCCATGTCATATCGACCCTAGACATACGGAGTTTGAGAAAGGTAGCTTTCTCACTGCTGAGTCCAGTGGCTGCTAGTGACAGGCTAACAAGCCACATTGCAAGGGGCACCCAGTAAAAAAGGGGTTTCGTTGGCAAATGTGATTATTGTAGTTGAGCAAAATGGTCATCATGGACTTTGTGATGTTCAATTATATGCCTTTAAGGTGTTTGCATTTCATTAACCTATTATTGATTTCCTGTCTCCATGCATGACAATTTGATCAAACATACAGCATGCACGGACAAAAAAAAACACTTGCATCTCCGAGCATGTGAAGCTGAAGGTGTGCTGGCCTTCATCAACTGTGGGATTGAGTTCAAAAGCCGTGAGATAATCTTACAGCTATACAAGACCTTAGTTAGATCCCACTTGGAGTAGTGTTCAGTTCTGGTCACCTCACTACAGGAAGGATGTGGATACTATAGACAGAGAGCAGAGGAGATTTACAAGAATGTTGCCTGGATTGGAGAGCATACCTTATGAGAATGGGTTGAGTGAACTTGGCCTTTTCTCCTTGGAGCAATGGAGGATGAGAGGTGACCTGATCAGGGTGTACAAGATGATGAGGGACATTGATCTTGTAGATAGCCAGAGGTTTTTTCCCCCGGGGATGAACATGAGAGGGCATAGTTTTAAGGTGCTTGGAAATAGGTACGGAGGAGGGGGGGGGGGGGGGAGATGTCAGGGGCAAGTTTTTCCCCCACTCAGAGAGTGGCGAGTATGTGGAATGTACTACCAGCAAAGGCGGTGGAGGCGGATACAATAAGGTCTTTTAAGAGACTGTTAGATAGGTACGTAGAGCTTAGAAAATAGAGGGCTATGTGGTAGGGAAATTCTAGGCAATTTTTAGAGTAGGGTACATGGTCGACACAACATTGTGGCTGAAGGGGCTGTAATGTGCTGTAGATTTCTATATTTCTACTGCTTTCATCATCTTTTCATAGTTTAGAAAATGCTATTCCACCCTTCATGTGTCCAAACTGCAATGATAACCACTAGCCTTAATTTGCCCTTTGCTTAGTTCGTTAACGGCTTTGCAATGTAATGCAACCATCCACATTGCTTACAATACCACTCATCTATCATATATAAAAACTTGATTAGGTGGCTTTTTAGTGATAATAAATTATCCATAAAAAGTGACCAGGCTTGCCTGGAAAAGTGGTATTTTCTCCCAATCTTAGCAGCTGAACATTAGACTTTCAGAGTCTCCTAGCCTTGGTCATTTTCTTTTTAACCTATCAGTTTCTTTTAACTGTCCTTAAAAGTTAAATAATTTAAAAATTAACTTTAAGGTAAAACCCCAATGCATGATTCGCTGATTTATCTTTCTGCAGAAATATTATAGCACAAAAAAAGGCCATTCACCCTACTGAAAAATGGTTACTGAATACTGGCCATACTCCATATATGAGTGATGTGTTAACAGAGGGCTTGGTAGTGGCCATTACAGAGACTTGGCTGGCACCAGGGCAGGAATGGATTCTCAATATTCCTGGATTTCAGTGCTTTAAAGGGGATGGCGGGGGGGGGAGAGAAGGGGAGGAGGGGTGGCATTACTGGTCAGGGATACTATTACAGCTACAGAAAGGGTGGGTAATGTAGCAGGATCCTCTTTTGAGTCAGTATGGGTGGAAGTCAGGAACAGGAAGGGAGCAGTTACTCTGTTGGGGGTATTCTATAGGCCCCCTGGTAGCAGCAGAGATACCGAGGAGCAGATTGGGAGGCAGATTTTGAAAAGGTGCAAAAATAACAGGGTTGTTTTCATGGGTGACTTTAACTTCCCTAATATTGATTGGCACCTGATTAGTTCCAAGTGTTTAGATGGGTCAGAGTTTGTTAAGTGTGTCCAGGATGGATTCCTGTCACAGTATGTTGACAGGCTGACTAGGGGGAATACCATACTAGATCTAATATTAGTACTGTGTCGCACAAGGATCGGTTCTGGGACCTCTACTTTTCGTGATTTTTATTAGCGACCTGGATGTGGGGGTAGAAGGGTGGGTTGGCAAGTTTGCAGACGACACAAAGGTTGGTGGTGTTGTAGATAGTGCAGAGGGTTGCCGAAGATTGCAGAGAGACATTGATAGGATGCAGAAGTGGGCTGAGAAGTGGCAGATGAAGTTCAACCCAGAGAAGTGTGAAGTGGTACACTTTGGAAGGACAAACCCCAAGGCAGAGTACAAAGTAAATGGCAGGATACTTGGTAGTGTGGAGGAGCAGAGGGATCTGAGGGTACATGTCCACACATCCCTGAAAGTTGCCTCACAGGCAGATAGGGTAGTTAAGAAAGCTTATGGGGTGTTAGCTTTCATAAGTCGAGAGACAGAGTTTAAGAGTCGCGGGGTAATGATGCAACTCTATAAAACTCTGGTTAGGCCACACTTGGAGTACTGTGTACAGTTCTGGTTGCCTCACTATAGGAAGGATGTGGAAGCATTGGAAAGGGTACAGAGGAGATTTACCAGGATGCTGCCTGGTTTAGAGAGTATGGATTATGATCAGAGATTGAGGGAGCTGGGGCTTTACTCTTTGGAGAGGAGGATGAGAGGCAACATGATAGAGGTATACAAGATATTAAGAGGAATAGATAGAGTGGATAGCCAGCACCTCTTCCCCAGGGCACCACTGCTCAATACAAGAGGACATGGCTTTATGGTAAGGTGTGGGAAGTTCAAGGGGGATATTAGAGGAAGGTTTTTTTTTAAAACTCAGAGTGGTTGGTGCGTGGAATGCACTGCCTGAGTCAGTGGTGGAGGCAGATACACTAGTGAAATTTAAGAGACTACTAGACAGGTATACGGAGGAATTTAAGGTGGAGGGTGATATGGGAGGCAGGGTTTGAGGGTCAGCACAACATTGTGGGCCGAAGGGCCTGTACTGTGCTGTACTATTCTATGAAAGTATTAATTCTGGATTAAGACATGGATCAACTTATTATTCTGCTCTACGAAAGTGCTAACAAAGGTTTAGCCAAAAAAAACTTTTAATGAGTGGCATTGTAAAAAGACTGTTATTACCCAGAAAACAACTTCATCACAACTTGCTTAAGCAGAGGTCAAAAAGTTACATCAATTACAAAGATCATCTCCTTTCAACACAAGCCTGGCACTTATCTCTTTAGCAATACAGCATGGATTGAGCTGTGTCACCTCAGCAACCCCTGACAACCCCAATTCAACCCTAGCGTAATAATGGGACAATTTATAATGATAATGTGGTACTTTGGACTCTGGAAGGAAACCAGAGCACTCAGGAAAAACTCCTTAGATGATGCCAGAATTGAACTCCGATGCCCCTGGCTGTGGTAGTGTTGCACTAACTGCTATGCTACCGTAGTGCCGTATCTCCTTGTGCATCAGGGCTCTTCTTGTCAGTCTTCTGTTTTCTACCTGCATAAATGACAGCTCATCCTAAATTCATAACTAAATACTTCCTTCCTCAAATGATCCATATTAATTCAAATTATATTGGATCATTTTAAACTTAGCAATGTGCCTTAATAAGTCAAATGTTCTTTCTTCTTTATCTTTCACAAGTTTGATTATCCAAACCAGATAAGGAATACATCAGTGCAAGAGTTTTCTGCCCAAAATATTAGGTGTCCCAGGACATTGTGCACATTTCCTTAAAACATCCTTAAGATTAAACCGCAAAACGAACCGAAATAGAAACCTCTGCTGTGCCACATACCTTGCAACTTCCATGCTTTTCTTTGTTCTTCTTTGGCAATTTGTTCCATGTCTTTGTCATATATATAATCTTGACACATAAAACAATATATACCTCCATACAAGAGGTCTATGGCTGAAGGAGAGAAAAAGGTAAATAAATGTTAAGGAGTTTACAGTTATTATCTTTTGATAAATAAAGCCCAACTTGAAGTACAGGATTTGAAATAAAATTACAAAGTATGGAAAACATAAATCACCCCTAGCTATCCCTTGCGTCTTTCAAGTATCGTGTAAGTATATTTCTTCCTGGTAAGTATATTCATTGCATCATAACACCAAGCTAATCTTGAAATTATTAACACCGAGATTACACAAAACTCAAAAATGCATAACATCACACAGAAATACTACTGGTATGATTAAATGATCTCCATGGGGAAAGAACCTCCAAAATGCGATAATCCTGAATTACAATCATCACCATAAAGTCAAGCCCAGTGAGGTAGTCAGAGCATTTTCATGTCTACCAAACAGGAAAAAATGCCACAGCAAGGATCCACTTCAATATCTTTCTCTCAGTGGTCAAGAGATCACCAACTGAGTCACAATGCAAACTTGTGTTAAGTATGATGAATGTGGCCTTTATCCATAAATAAAATGCCAGAGGTGTAGAACAGAACTACTAAGTTTAATGCATGACCTATTTCAATCTCAAAAAAGCTTTCAAAACAGATGAACTAAATTACAGACAATGTTTCAAATCTGATTATGTCTGCAGTGCAACACCATACAAACCTGTAAGATGACACGAGAGTGGCGACATTTTTGCATGCAGCTCTGAAGGGAATCAAATATTCCCATTTAGGACAACAGTTGAAATATACAGTCACAGCCATAGGTACAGTAAGCAACATTGTTTTACAACATTTAAAAACTCCATTGATCATCAAAAATCAGCAGACTCCAGACTGTCAGCCACCCAGGGATTGAGTGCAGTTTCCCTTTCTGAAAATGCAGATGATGTGCTGGCCTGCAAGTAAAACTGAAATGCAAGGCTCTGAGGCCCCAATCCCTATCATCCTCCTAGCTAATGTACAGTCTTGAAAATAAAATTCAAGATCTCAGAGCAAGAATGCAGTACCAGGAGGGATATTAGAGACTATTATGTACTTTGCTTCACAGAAACATGGCTCCACCACAGCATTCTGGACAAAGAGCTTCAGCTTGAGGGTGTCACTTTCCACTGCATGGACTGGACAGCAATGTCAGATAAAAGAAGTCATGGCATTTTCTTCACGTTTAACTCATTACGGTATGCATACGTCTCAGTCCAGCTCTGCCAACCTGGAACATCTAATGGTTACATTTCATCTGTTTTATCTGCTGAGGAAGTTTTCTGCCATCATTGTGGTTTAAGTTTAATTGTTATTCAACCATACATGAATACCCATGGATACAGCCAAATGAAGCACTGTTATTCCAATGCCAGATGCAAAACGAAGTGCCAACAGTCACACACAGCAGAATATACATGTAGTGCATAAGACAGCAGTAAAATACAGTCACACAAAATAATATGCAAGTCCCTGAGTCCATGGAATGTTGCAGCAGTTTTCAATTGAACTGGGGGGCACTCCAACTCCAGTGTGAACACTGTGCCACACCGCCTCCAGTACCCGACTCTGATGCTCCCCATGGGCAGCTGCAAACAGCTTGAGGCCCAGTCCTCACTACGACCAAGGCCATGCATCTCCTCCACCCATAAACCGATCAACTAGACCATATTCAGGAATCTATCTTCAAATCTGAATGAATATGCCACAGTTGTTACCGACTACATCAGGACCTATGCGGATGACGTGTGCGCCTTCGAGAACATGCAGGACATAACCAAACCAGAAGCCGTGGGTGAACCATAAGATTAGCAGTGTGGTGAGGGCAAGATCTGTGGTTTTCAAGATTAGTGATCCAGAACTCTACAAATCGTCCAGATTCAACCTACAGAAAGCTACTGTAAGAACAGAAAAACAATTCTACATGAAGTTTAGGCATCAGGCCTCAGAGTACCTGGTACAATGCTGAAAACCTAGAACGTACAAGGACATCTTCAACTCTCACCACTGCAGCCAGAGACTCCCACCTGCTTCAAAGGGGCATCATATTGGAGCCCAAGAAAAGTAGGACGAGTTGCCTCAATGACTACCGTCCAGCTGCACTCACTTCTACTGTGATAAAGTGCTCCGAGAGGTTAGTCATGCTATAACTAACTCCTGCCCAAGGACCTGGATGATCAACATCCATTGTAAGTCTTTGTAAAGTATGGATTACTTTCATATCTCATGTATTCACTTTCATCATTGAAGGCATTGTAAATTTCACCACCATCTCCACCAGCAGAGGTACCAGGAAAAACATAATCAAAGGCCAAACTTCAGCCATGCACAACGTCTACCAAGCAGTGTTTTACCTAACTTCTTGTATACCTTGAAAACAGAAAATGAATAGCCGGCATCTCAAGACCAGTCTACAGAATTTCCTCAATCCAGATGTTCTGATTATATTCCACTGGGCAGGCAACATTCATCTCCTGAAATAGCAAGGCACTTTAGCTGCATCATTTACCATATGTAAATTTGCTGTAGTACTCAACCAACCAAGGTTTTTCAGTAGTACTTCCCATGCTTTTCATTGCAAGGGGAAAGCCCTATAAGAGCAGGGAGTTTTAATGCAGCTTCCTGGGCTCTGGTAAAACACACAATGGGAATGCTACATGCAGTTTTAGTCTCCATATTTGAGGATATGCTTATTAGATTTAATACACAGAAGCCTCACTAGATTGACGCGTGGGATTCAGGGATTTCCATATGAAGCAAGGTTGCGCCTACATTGGAGTATGAAAGAATAAGGGGTTTGTTTAGCAGTTGGGGAAGTGAAGTGGGAAGAGGAATGATAAGTGGATACATAGCGAGTAGGGGGAAGCAGGATCTGAATCAAGGGGGATCTCGGGAAGAATTTGTACTCTTAAAGAATTGCAAAGCATTATGACCAAGAAGAGTCATTGAATACATTCATGGCAGAGAACAATAGAAACTTAGATGTAGAAAAGTCAAAAGTAATGGAGACAAAGCAGGTATATTGATGTAGAGGCCAAGATTAGATCAGCCATGACCTCGAATAATAGCTGGGCAAATTCAAGTGAGTGACTGGCCAATTTCCACTTCTTAATGTAGGCTCCAAATACAAAACATCCATGACCAAGGTGGCCAACGACAGGGAAGGAAGTAAACACTGGTTCATTGAATGATGACACTAGGGAACCAATAATGACATATTGATGAGATCCAAATATCTTGCACATCTTCATGTGAGAAAATATTAGTGGCATCCTAATAATAGAAAGTTAGGAGAGTGTCTAATGGAGTGGGGAAACAACATTAAAAACCACTGTAGGAAAATTAGAAGGTAAACAAAAGGGCTTAAAGACAAAGTTCCCCAAATAACTTTCATTGCCAGATTCTCAATAGGTGCCCTGCTATGGATAATGTTGGGTGGAACGAACTACCAGGGGAAAGCCACAGCAGTCAGGTCTCAGGCACCAAGTCTGGCTTGGTGGCCAAGGAGGAAAGGGGGAGTAAGACAGAAGGGAAGGGGAAGTGGGACAGTGAGCGAAGATTCATTGGTTAGGAGAACAGACAGGAGATCTGGCAGAATAGTATGAGACTCCCAAATGGCATGTTCCCTTCATGGGACCAGGATCAGATGTCCTGAATCGAGTCCACAGTATTCTTGAGAGGGAGGTGAGCAGCTACAAGTTTTGATACACATTGGTACCAATGACATGTATAGGAAAAGGGATGAGGTCCTAAAGAGTGAGTATAGGGAGTTTTGGGGGGGGGGGGGGGGAGAGAACATTACCAGAATGCTTGAGAACTCAAACTTCTGGTAATGCCCCCTCCCCCTTCACCATTCCCCTCTTTTACCTTCTCATTACCTGGGGCTACGCCCATACTAGTCAGATAAATCCTTAACCAAAGCTTTTTCTCTTCGTTTTGACCCTCTGTCCACACTGAGATGGCGTTTTCCTCCCCCGAAAACGGAAATTTTCTAAAACACCCTCCAGGGTGTGTAAATTTGAAAACGCCGATTGTGCAGAGCAGTGTGGATGGGGTAAATGGATATTTTTTAAAAACGCTGCCATGACGTGCCGGAACAGATAGTGGTGGCAGCGTGGCATTTCATTGTTTTCTTGAATGCAACCCCCCACACACAACCTAACAATTTCAGAACAGACGGAAACAAGACTGAAGCCAGAAGAGTTAGAAATGTACTCACCAAATACTTTGACCCATAGCTTACTGAATAAATAAGTATACAAACTTTGCCCTGTTTTCTGTCCTTGCTTGTATGAAGGTGGTTTACCTATTTATCCAAGTACTTCTCTGACAATAGATGTGTAACAGCCTAATGTAACATTGTATGGAAATACAAGATAACACTGATGCAGACATGTTTTATACATTTAAAAAGGTGCTTTATTAATGCAACAGACTTAGTCAGTTTTTCAATGTTCGTCGTCAGCTGGGTTATACTGCCCGTGAACTCCCAGTCAGTTGCTTCCATTCGCTCCGGTATTTGTTGTTTTTTAGTTTTAAGTCCTCTTGCGCAAGAGCCAACGGCAATTCCTTTTAAGTTTTTCTAGTCTGTAACTTGACAAATGCGCACCAGGTATACAGTTTCCTCCTTGTTTGCTTTCTGTGTGTCCTGTGTCTGCCCAGTAGGAGATTTGTCCAAATATCCGTTCTAATGTGAACGGAGATATTTTGAAAAACGCCTGTTGTGGACACCTATCGTTTTTACACGAAACCGGCGTTTTCAAAATTATCCGGTCTAGTGTGGACGTAGCCTGAATATCACCTCTCTGGTGCTCCTCCCCCTTTTCTTCCTTCCATGGCCTTCTTCAGCCCTGCATCTTTTTTACCAATCAACTTCCTAGCTCTTTACTTTACCCCTACTTCCTCTCCCAGTTTCACATATCACCTTGTGGGTCTTCCTCCCTTCCCCCAACTTTCCTATTCTGACTCATTTTTTCCCAGTCCTGATGAAAAGCCTCAGCCCAAAATGTTAACTCTACTTTTTTTTCCCCATCGATCTTGCTTGGTCCACTGAGTTCCTCCAGCATGCGTTTTGCTTGGATTTCCAGCATTTGCAGATTTTTTCTTGTTTGTGAAAAAAAAATAACAGGGTTGCTACTATAGGTGACTTCAACTTGAGTACATGTATCATCAGACTGGAGGACAGCTTTTATCCCATTAACAGAAGACTCTTGATCAGACCTATAATAGAGCTGTGCACTAACTCATCACGGCTTTTGCACTTTACACTGCACTTACTATGGAAATGTAGTACTATACTCTGCATTGCTGCTTTATTTTTATACAACATTAATGTATTTGTGTATGGAATCATCTATCTGGATGATAAGCAAACAAAAGTTCTTGGTACAGTAACAACCCAATCTACAATCTCCTCAAAATATGACTGTCAAGGATACATCAACTGCATTTCAATAACCTTGTCTTAAGTAAATGCAGCTTTAAGACTCAATGCAGTTTATATAAAGGACCGTCATCCATATGACTGGAATTCTGTACATCCTTAAAGATGTCCTCTTTCCATACCACATAGTCTGCCTGCAGCACTCTTATGTTGTCCACAGGATGCTGAACGTTTTGGATAGTACTTTTTACACTCAATCTCTGCCACTAAAAGAGCAAAAGGAAACACAAGCTTCCTCAGTTTCCTCTCCATTATTGCTGCCATTGCAAAATTTCACCACCTACAAATTGGAAAGGCTTCAATGCACAGTTTAGTGAGGGAAGGCACAAGAAAAGTTGAATAAACTCATAACAACTTAATCAAGAATGAAGATGAAAAGTTCTGACTACACTTGCTGAATGCTACAAACAGCACACCAAATAAAGAATGATTACTCAGTTTAATTGGTTAAAGAAGAAAAGTTGACCAAGTTATGAACAACCTTTTGCACTTCAATGGACAATTTTCAATGTTTTCCTGTTCACAGAAAAGTGATATTGTGCTATCATCATCAAATCAGTCTTGCTGCTCACTGAATGCTGTAGCTTGGCATTTGGAGTACTCAATCTCTTTCAAAATTTCCCTCAATTTTGTTTTCTGGCATCTTGTGCCACGCTTGACTGAATTGTTTTCTGGGAAAGATCTTTAGAACACAATAAAGGACTGAATGCATCCTTGATTTGAATTTGCTGCTGTTTTTAGAATGAATTAACTTGCTGCAATGTCCTTGTCATACTGAATAACACACATCTTTTGTATCTAACCTGAATGGAGTCTGTTAGATGACTTGTTTAGAATGGGAGAGCATCCATGTTATTTAGAGCAAGCAGGATTTGCATTCCAAGCCACATCAAACTGAATAATAATACAACATTCAGATAAACTGCACCTTCTGCTATCATGATTAACAGTTATGTCCGTATATACTGTTTGGGCTTCAAATATCATCAATTATTTATTGAACTTATGGGATTCTTTAAACAAAACTGTACACTTCTGGTCTTTGAGTTTCTTGGTTTCATTATCATTAGTCATTGTGGGAGCGTAGTGATGATAAAATGCTTCCACTCTAAGTGGAAGTGATTCATCAGGCAATCATTAACGTCTGTGTTTAAATCTATCTACCAGATATTATAGAAAATGAATGGCAAAGATACCTGCTAGCTGCATTGTTTATTTGCACTTCATACTCAATGCTCATAAGGTGGAATGCCATAACAGCGCTAAAGTATTGTTCATCGATCTTATTTTTAAAAATAATTGCTTGCTAAAGACGTGTTGTGACATTTGGTAGGTGATAGAAGTTATTCTATTGGCTTAAATTTAAGGCGATTTGTCGCATTTTGTTTCTGAAGTTTTTAATTCCCATTACTGCAGGTGTGTTACTTCCTTAAACTTGGATGTTTCTCCATCTTCTAATCCTGTTTGCCTGAGACAACAGCTAAAGATCTTCTCTTCTGAACCAGTTTATTGCAAATGTGGAAATCTGAAATAAAACAGAAAATGCTGGATATATTCAGCAGGTCATTCAGCATCTGTGGAGTGAGCAACCACATTAATGTTGCAGGCTTATGATCTTTCATCAGAACTGTACACTTGTTGCCAACTGGAAAGGCTGGTTAACTGAAATTGCTACGCTTTGTTGCCACGTGCATGAAGTCAAACACCAAGGCAAGAGTAGATAGAGATTTAACAGGAAACTGGAGTCTCCAGGGCACCCTTCTGGATTGATCAAAAACCTCCGGAAAAATGATCTTCCCATCTGTTACTGGTTTCTTTGTTGGAGACAACGTTGTAAGCACAGAATGTGATACTTAATAATTTTTTGTTTACTTGCACCGTTCAACAATTACAAAACTCTGAATCTTATACATCTTTCTTTTGCATTTTTGCTGCTCTGTTTTCATTCACTCCGCCCCCCCCCCCCCCCGCACATCCTCTATACAGATCAGCTTTGATTAACACTTTTCACTGCCCCTGGGCTGGTATCAATACCAGTTGCAGCATTCAGGCATTCCCTTCGATCCCTCGGCTCCTTCCCACATTTCCAGCAATGTTTGGTTTCCAACATTCCTAGTTCTGATGAAAGATCATCACACTGCAAAATTAACTATTTCTCATTTCACAGAAACAGGCAGATCTGAGTGTATTTCTATTTCAAGTTCTAGCATCTATAGTTTTTATTTGTTTTGTGCTACATTTAAATCAAGACCCTAGATTTATTGCTAGATTTACCTTTTATGCTATAATCCCTTTAAAATATTAATTTTAATAAAAGCAGATTAGTTATATTTAGTTTTATTTTCAAAAAAGCAAGTTGCCTATTTTCATACAACACACACAAAATGCTGGTGGAACGCAGCAGGCCAGGCAGCATCTATAGGAAGAAGTAGTCGACGTTTCAGGCCAAGACCTTTCGTCAGGACTAACTGAAAGAAGAGATCGTAAGAGATTTGAAAGTGGGAGGGGGAGATCTGAAATGATAGGAGAAAACAGGAGGGGGAGGAAAGAAGCTAAGAGCTGGAATATCTTGCTACATGTTAGAATTGTTTTAATTATATCACCTTTTGATTTGATTCTGTTATCTAAGGAATTTTCTGTTAGAAGAGTACAGCACTGGAACAGACTATTCAGCCCACAATGTTAACATGGTTATCTTGTGTATTAAGGTGATAGTTTTCAAAGGCTCCTCACTTAGTTTCAAATACTTAAAACTTTAAATAAACAATGAAGAATCAATGATTCAAAAGTTTCTTGCTCATTCCTGAACTGTTGAAAGAACCCAAGAATCAAAAATAAACAAGATCCGACACTTAAGAATGGTTTCTACTAGATAATAATATTTGCCAGATTAACTGACAGCAGGAAATGTGGCTTCCACAGCTCTAATTCTGGTTTCCTTTATTTTGGACCCTCCCCCCCCCCCAAACTCTGACTCATCACTATTCTTCACTTCGTTCCATCTGCTATCCACACAACTACCTACCTGGGTTTCTCCTCCCTTGGCTCCCTATCTGGATCCAGCTACCACCTACCGGCCATTGTCTCCCCCCCCCCCCCTTATTTCTGTATGCTGGTTATCTTTCTTCTGTACTCAGTCCTCATGCAGAGTCAAAGTCTGAAATGTCAACCATCCTTTCACCTCCAGATGCTGTTTGACACACAGTTCTTCCAATGGCTTATATTTTGCTAACTGACTTGCACTTAGCTTTCCATCTTCTAGTCTTGAATAGCACATTAAAATCAAAATAAAACTAACTCATTTCTCAGGTGAAGAAAGAGTTAGTATTGCACGTGTACTCCATGGAATTTAGAAGAACATGAAGTGAAGCACACAACATTCTTGCAGGGTAGATGATTGAGTTTTTTGCATGACCATCGTCGTGTGCGCCATTTCAATACAAATCACTTTGTTAATCTATTGGGAGCTTTCTGACATTTAATGAACTTTTGAACATCACAATGAACGCATCCACAATCTCTGCGCAGTTTTTGAACAGTGCAGCACAGCATAGTTCATGATTTTGTGCCAACTGACACCCAGTGGACACTAGTAGGTACACTTGTACATGTACATTAATGCAAATATCTATTCAGCCAATCATGTGGCAGCACTCAATATATAAAAACATACAGGCACGGCCAAGAGGTTCAGTTGTTCAGACCAAACATCCGAATTGGGAAGAAATTTGATGTAAGTGACTTTGACCGTGGAACGATTGTTGGCGCTAGATGGGATGGTTTGAGCGTCTCAGAAACTGAGGATATTGTGGGATTTTCACAGTCTCGAGTTTACTGAGAATAGCGCAAGAAACAAAAAACATCCAGTGAGTTGCAGTTTTGTGGGTGAAAACACCTTGTGGGGTCAGAGGAGAATGGCCAGACTAGTTCAAACTGACAGGAAGGTGGCAGTAACTCATAACCACGCAGTATAAGTTTTGTGCAGAACAGCATTGCTTAATTAATTGCTTAAGTGGATGGTACCTGACTACAGTATCATTTTAACCCTCAGCTCCTATGAAGCCTCCATTTCCTATATATCCATGTGCCTATCTGAGGTGTCTCTCAGGTACCCACCATCGTGTTTTTAAAAAAAAGCTCTACACCATCCTCCACTTAGTTTAAACAGATGTTCTCTGGTATTAGTAAAGCACCTGAGCACCATCTCTACAGATTCTACATCCTTCCTGGAATGAGGCAATCAGAACTGAATACTCGGTGTGGTCTAACCAGTTTCAACATTACCTCGCAGCTCTTGAACTCACTCACCCTATTAATCAAAGTCAGCACATCATATGCCTCCTTAACCACCTTACCAACTTATGTGATAACTTTGAGAGATCTGTGGATTTACACACCAAGGTCCTTCTTCCTCAACATTGCTAAGAATCTTGCCATTAACTTGTACTCCACCTTCATGTTCAACCTTCCAAAGTGTATCACATCACACTTCTCCATAATGAATTCCATCTGCCACTTCTCAGCCCAACTCTGCATTCTATCAGTCGCATTATAACCAACGACAACCATCTGCACTAACTCAATACTTCCAATCTTTGTGTTATCTGAATTAAACAGAAGAGATTCTGCAAATGCTGGAGATCTTGAGTAAACCACACAAAATTCTGGAGCATGTTAAGTAGCATCTAGGGAAAGGAACAGGGCAGAAGCCAGAATAAGGAGGCAGGAGGGGAAGTAGTAAAGCTGGCAAGTTTTTATTTTATTTAGAGACAGTATGGAACAGGCTCTTCTAACCCAGTGTGCCAAATCACCCATTTAACCCCAGCCTAATCACAGGACAATTAGCCAAATAGTCATAGTCAAACTTTATTAATCCCGGGGGAAATTGGTTTTTGTTACAGTTGCACCATAAATAATAAATAGTAATAAAACCATAAATAGTTAAATAGTAATATGTAAATTATGCCAGGAAATAAGTCCAGGACCAGCCTATTGGCTCAGGGCGTCTGACCGTCCAAGGGAGGAGTTGTAAAGTTTGATGGCCACAGACAGGAATGACTTCCTATGACGCTCTGTGCTGCATCTCGGTGGAATGAGTCTCTGGCTGAATGTACTTCTGTGCCCACCCAGTACATTATGTAGTGGATGGAAGACATTGTCCAAGATGGCACTGAGAGTCCAGTTCCATCCCCACAACATCACTGGCCTTACAAATGAGTTTGTTGATTCTGTTGGTGTCTGCTACCCTCTGCCTGCTGCCACAGCACACAACAGAAAACATGATAGCACTGGCTACCACAGACTCATAGAACATCCTCAGCATCGTCCGGCAGATGTTAAAGAACCTCAGTCTCCTCAGGAAATAGAGACAGCTCTGACCCTTCTTGTAGACAGCCTCAGGGTTCTTTGACCAGTCCAGTTTATTGTCAATTCATATCCCCAGGTATCTGTAATCCTCCACCATGTCCACACTGACCCCCTGGATGGAAACTGGGGTCACCGGTACCTTAGCTCTCCTCAGGTCTACCACCAGCTCCTTAGTCTTTTTCCACATTAAGCTGCAGATAATTTTGCTCACACCATGTGACAAAGTTTCCTACCGTAGTCCTGTACTCAGCCTCATCTCCCTTGCTGATACATCCAACTATGGCAGAGTCATCAGAAAACTTCTGAAGATGACAAGACTCTGTGCAGTAGTTGAAGTCCGAAGTGTAGACGGTGAAGAGAAAGGGAGACAAAACAGTCCCCTGTGGAGCCCCAGTGTTGCTGATCGCTCTGTCGGACACACAGTGTTGCAAGCACCCGTACTGTGGTCTGCCAGTCAGGTAATCAAGAATCCATGACACCAGGAAAGCATCCACCTGCATCGCTGTCAGCTACTGCCCCAGCAGAGCAGGGTGGATGGTGTCAAATGCACTGGAGAAGTCAAAAAACATGACCATCACAGTGCTCGCTGGCTTGTCCAGGTGGGCGTAGACAGGGTTCAGCAGGTAGACGATGGCATCTTCAACTCCTAGTCGGGCAGCCTCCATTATTAAGGATCTCCAGCACCCAGGGCATGCCTTTTTCTCACTGTTACCATCAGGTAGGAGGTACAGAAGCCTGAAGGCACACACTCAGCAATTCAGGAACAGCTTCTTCCCTTCTGCCATCCGATTCCAAAATGGACATTGAACCCTTGGATACCACCACACCTTTTTAAAAAATATACAGCATTTCTGATTTTTGCATGTTTTAAATTTAATATATGTATACTGTAATTGATTTATTTTAAATATTAACTTTTTTTTTCTCTGCTAGATTATGTATTGCATTGAACTGCTGCTACTGCTAGGCTAACAAATTTCATGGCACATGCCAGTGATAATAAACCAGATTCTGATTCTAAGATACAACCTGTCAAGATACTTTCTATAGCACATCTGCAGACATTTGAGAGAACCCTCCTAGAAAAGCCAAATCGACTCAAACCTAAGGGTACATTTGCTGATTATACACGTGATCACTGCATAGTATGGAAGGACTAGAAGGTACTTAAGCTCTGGATGCCTACAAACAAGCAATTGACTATATCTATAGAAAATCTGTTGATGATGTCTGTTCAACCCATTCTCCACCACCTTCAACCAACCCAATGTCCCACAAATGATTTAACAGTCTAACTCAAAACCTTTGCAACCAAAGCAGCAGACTACTGCATCACAACTCCCATCTTGCCTTCAGGACTGAGCAATTGGAAGGAATAGCATTATGATTTGTACACACAAGAAGGGGTTCTCACAATTAACTCCAAACTCCAAGTCTCGTGGCATTAGATTCCCTTGATCACTAGCTACCATTTTCATCAGTTCATCTTTGAGCAGCACTAAGTATGAGAAGCACCGGAACAGAATATCTTAAGTTGGGGACTTTGATACCATGATTGTATAGATCTACCAATGACAGAATTACTCAAGCACTGATTGACAATTGCTTGACTGAGCCTAAGATTAGGAATGGGCAAACCAATGAAGAATTGACAACTTGATCTTATCTTCACCAGTTTGTCAGTTCAAAATTCATCTATTCATGATGCCAATGATAGGAGTAATCAGTGCACAGTCCTTGTGAATATAAACTCCCATCTTGCTCTTTGGCAAGCAGCACAAGGCTGCAGTCATCAGATCTAGTCCACCTAAACTGGCACCCACAAAAATGTACTGTTGGTCTCTCAGTCACTGCTTCAAATGTACTGATACTGTGAATAGCAAAATTATATCCCACTACACTCCGTAACCTCATGAACTGATATTTTTCACTGCCATAATGATCAAAGTTCAAAGGTTCATTTATTATCAAAGCATACAACACTGATTCTTCTTCTCCAGATAGCCACGAAATCAAAAAAGGCAACACAATCAACACCCAAACCCCCTTCCCCCCCACATGAAACACAAACAATATCAGCCTCCAAATACCCCTCTCTCCGCACAGAAACAAAACATCAACCCCTCTCCCCAAAACTCGCTCCCTTGCTCAAAAAAAAAGGGCAAAACCACAGAATATAAAAAATACAAGTCCATAGTCTAATTCCATTTCCAAAACAGAAAACCTTGGTAACATCCTCTGGGCACAGCAGCAGGCCAGACAGGCTCCCCTCTTTGGCAGCAGAGTTATTCCACCAGCAATCAGAAAGCAGGTAGCTTATCCAAATGTCGATCATGGGAGCTTTGTACACAGGCTTGATCAGAGCAAGGGAATTAATGCTGAATTAAAAAGGTACCCAGTTGCATACCAGAAACAATATCAAACACACTTGAAAACTTAGCAAAGATACATTAAACACTAAAAATTCAGAAGTTGCAACAGTAAGCACTCATAAATCAACAAATACGGCAAGGTCTCTAACAAGTTGTAAACAATGAATAATAAACAGCTAATTAAAGGCAGCACCAAGAACAATGGCAAGGCAAAGCATACTTCTTCCTCATCTTTGGCACTAGCATTTCCATCTCTCTTCAGCCAGAAAGTTTTTGGACAATCTTCACTTCTTCCCAAGGTCTTCATCATACAAGTTGGTCTTCAACCAAGCTGATTCATTCCACGTGATATCATGACCGATAATAGGCCAGCTGCCATACCAAAGACACCTACTGCACAACCAGGAGGTAATTCTAAATAAGCTTTTCCAAAACTCAGCAGTGGGCAAGTGTTATCAGTGTTTGCAAGCAACACTTACTTTCTCATGGATGTTCCCATTCCAATTTTACAATTGGCTGCACAATTCAGGGCGGCCTTGCTTCAAACAGGCACAAAGATCAGAATTCAGGCAACACAAATGTTATCTTTGACATCAAGGAGCCCCAAATGAAAGTCAATAAGCTAAGAAAAAAAGCAGCGGCCTGAATCATACCCTGCACAAAGGGAGGTGGTTGTAATTGTTGAAGGTCAAATTAGTCCAGCCCTATCATGTCATTGTAGCTCTTTCAGCAGGTATTTTCAGTTGCTTCATTATTGATCTATCCCACAATGGGAGATCACGATGGTGTAGCTAGTAGAGTTACCTCAACACCAATGACCCAGGTTCATTTCTGACCTTGGTTGGCATCACTGAAGAGCGGTTTGTAACCATGTGGGTTTCCTCCAGAGGCTTCATATCCCAAACCTGCACAAGTTGGTATGTTAATTGGCCACAGTAAACTGCTGCTAATGTGTAGGTGAGTGCAAGAATCTGAAAGGAATTAAAGAACGTGAGAAGAATAAAAAAGGAATTAATGAAATTTGAGTGTTTGGTAGTCATTACAGACTTGAAGGGCTGAAAGGTCCTTTCCATGCCGTTTCTGATTAAGTAGGATTGTTTACTGATTTTAATGTAAATCACAACTCCTCAGAAAATGAAGCAACCCATGTGATATTCGTACATGGGTGACAAAACCCAGAAAGCACTAGAAAATTACCACCTCCAAAGGGGACCCACCATTAATAGTCACATCACTACTTCCAACCATCAACATCTGGAGGCTCCATGGATGCAATTGGATCAGCTCTAATCATTGTGACCGCACAGAAACTGGGTACCCTGCAGCATGAGGTCCATCCCCAGAACATAAATGCTATCCACTATCTGCATATCACAAACCAGAAGTGAACAAATTGCCTCTAATTGCATGGCTAACTGCAGCCTAGGGCAGCTTGACACTGCTCAGAACAAAGCCTGCTTAATTGACATCCCATCCAGTGCAAAACATTACTCCACCACAAATGCACACCACCTACAAAAGTAAACTGTAATTACTCCACCAGGCTGCATCTCACAAAGGTATTATTTCTCCCAAGGCCAAAGTTCAAAGTAAAAATGATCAAAGCACATGCACGTCACCACAGACAACCAAGATTTTCCTCTGCAGGCATACGTAGCAAATCAGTAACTAAACAGGATCGACATCCAACAAACTGTGCAACTGCAGATACAAATAAATAGCACTAAATAACAAGCACGAAACAAGAAGAGTCCTTAAATGAGTGTAGTCAGAATTAGAACCAAGTTTAATTATCATCAGCATGTGATGTGAAATTTGTTAACTTAGCATCAGCTGTTCAATGCAATACATAATCTAGAAGAGAAAAATAATAAAATAAAAATAATAAACAAGTCAATTACAGTATACGTATATTGAACAGATTAAAAACGTGCAAGAAACAGAAACACTGCAAAAAAATAAAAACTAAAAAGTGAGGTAGTGTCCAAAGATTCAAATGTCCACTTAGGAATTGGATGGCAGAGAGGAAGAAGCTGCTTCTCAGTCGCTGACTGTATGCCTTCAGGCTTCCGTATCTCCTACCTGATGAGAACCTATCCCTCAACTTCAGCAAGACGAAGGAACTGGTTGTTGACTTCAGAAGGAGTAGCAGGCCGCACGACCCAATCTACATCGGTGGTGCGCAAGTGGAACAGGTCAAAAGTTTTAAGTCCTCGGGGTCAATATCACAAATGACCTGACTTGGTCCAACCAAGCAGAGTCCACTGCCAAGGAGGCCCACCAGCACCTTTACTTCCTGAGAAAACTAAAGAAATTTGGCCTGTCCCCTAAAACCCTCACTAATTTTTATAGATGCACCGTAGAAAGCATTCTTCTAGGGTGCATCACAACCTGGTATGAAAGTTGTCCTGTCTAAGACCGAAAGAAGCTGCAGAAGATCGTGAACAAGGCGCAGCACATCACACAAGCCAATCTTCAGACCTTGGACTCACTTTACACCGCACCCTGCCGGAGCAGTGCTGTCAGGATAATCAAGGACACGACCCACCAAGCCAACACACTTTTTGTCCCTCTTCCCTCTGGAAGGCGGCTCAGGAGCTTGTAGACTCATACGGTCAGCTTCTTTCCATCTGTGATAAGACTGCTGAATGGATCCTGACCCGGATCTGGGCCGTTTTGCACTACCTTACTTTCTATTTTCTATTTCTGATTTATAATTTAAATTTTTAATATTTACTATCGATTTGTAATCCAGGGAGCAGGAAGTGCAGAATCAAATATCGCTGTGATGATTGTACGTGGTAGTATCAATTGTTTGGCGACAATAAAGTATAAAGTATAAAAAGTATAAAGTATAACAGTGAGAAAAGGGCATGCCCTTAATGGACGCTGCCTTTCTGAGACACTGCTTCCTAAAGATGTTCTGGGTACTCCGTAGGCTAGTATCCAAGATGGAGCTGACTAGATTTACAACCCTCTGCAGATTCTTTCGATCCTGTGCAGTAGCACCCCCCCCCCCATACCAGACAGTGATGCAGTCTGTCAGAATGCTCTCCACTGTACAACTATAGAAGTTTGAGTATTTGACATCCCAAATCTCTTCAAATTCCTAATGAAGTATAGCCACTGTCTTGCCTTCTTTATAACTACATCGATATGTTAGGACCAGGTTAGATCCTCAGAGATCTTGACACCCAGGAACTTGAAACTGCTCACTCTCTCCACTTCTGATCTCTCTATAAGGATTGGTACATGTTCCTTCGTTTTACCCTTCCAGAAGGCCACAATCAGCTCTTTCGTCTTACTGACGTTGAGTGCCATGTTGTTGCTGCGGCACCACTCCACTAGTTGGCATATCTCACTCCTGTATGCCCTCTCATCATCATCTGAGATTCTACCAACATTAGCTGTATCATCAGCAAATTTATAGATGGTATTTGAGCTATGCCTAACCACACAGTCATGGGTATATAGAGAGTAGAGCAGTGGGCTAAGCACACACCTGAGGTGCACCAGTGTTGATCATCAGCAAGGAGGATATCACCAATCCGCAGATTGTGGTCTTCAAGTTAAGAAGGGATCCAATTGCAGAGGGAGGTGCAGAGGCCCAGGTTCCGCAACTTCTCAATCAGGATTGTGGGAATGATGGTATTAAATGCTGAGCTATACAGGTTTCCCCCCGCCATCCGAAAGTAGAGCGCTCCTATGAAACGGTTCGTAAGCCGGAATGTTGTAAAGCGAAGAAGCAATTACCATTTATTTATATGGGAAAAATTTGAGAGCGTTCGCAGACCCAAAAAATAACCTACCGAATCATGCCAAATAACACATAAAACCTAAAATAACAGTAACATATAGTAAAAGCAGAAATGATATGATAAATACGCAGCCTATATAAAGTACAAACGTTTGTAGAAATTCTCTTCTACAATCATCGCCGCACTGTCCACCATACCGAAAATTTCACGCAAGCGCTCTCGGCAGAAACACTCTCTCCAGTAACCTTTAAGCTATGAAGCTGTCAAACCATACCAAATAACACATAAAAATACACAGCCTATATAAAGTAGAAATAATGTATGTACAGTGTAGTATCACTTACGGGAATCGGGAAGACAGCACCGAGCACACTGATGATGATGTGTTAGGCTGAGTCGGAGGTTGGGGTGGTGTAGTGGTCCCCAACCTCTGGGCAGCGAACAGATACCAATCCATGGAGAATACAGCAGTGGCCGGGACGTACCCAGCACATCTTTAAGAAAAAAGCCGAAATAAACAAGCTAATTAATTAGGTGCCGCCTGGCACGTAAATGTTGGCCCAGATCAGAGGCGACGCAATCGGCAATCGCCTCTGATCTGGCCGAAGTTTACATGCCGGGCGGCACCTAATTAATTAGCTTGTTTATTTCAGCTTTTTTCTTAAAGATGTGCCGGGTACGTCCCGGCTACCGCTGCATTCTCCGCAGCAATGTAACGGTCCACGGCCTGGGGGTTGGGGTGGTGGGACACTGAGGTGTCATCTCATCGTCGTCTGTATCAATCAGGGCAGGCAGGTCATCTTCTTCTATCTCGAAACGCTTAATTATGTCTAGTTTTACACTGTGTAACACCCTTACGAGCTCTTTTAGGCTTTTCCGATACCGTAGAACTCATCTTGCTAACGGCTGCTCACAGACACGTGTTTAAGCAATGCCGGCTAGAATGCAGTTCCGGGGGAGGAACTTGGCTGCTCGGGGCGCGCGCTGCCTTCTTTCCTAACAGTGAAAACACCTTCTGTTAGCGAAAACAGGTAACTAATGTAGGTCTTTCGTAACAGCGAGGTTTCGTAAAGCGAACATTCGAAAAGTGGGGAACACCTGTAGTCGATGAACAGCATCCTGACATAGGTGTTTGCGTTGTCCAGGTGGTCTAAAGCCATATGGAGAGCCATTGAGATTGCCTCTGCCATTGACCTATTGTGGCGATAGGCAAATTGCAATGGGTCCAGGTCTTTGCTGAGGCAGGAGTTCAGTCTAGTCATGACCAACCTCTCAAAGCATTTCATCACTGTCAATGTGAGTGCTACTGAGCAATAGTCATTAAGGCAACCCATATTATTCTTCTTAGGTAGTTGTATCATTGTAGCCTTTCAGAGGCAAGTGGGAACTTCCGCCTGTAGCAGAGAGAGGTTGAAAATGTCCTTGAAAACTCCCACTAGTTGGTTGAAACAGGTTTTCAGAGCCTTACCAGGCACTCCATTGGGACCTTCAGCCTTGCGAGGGTTCACTGTCTTTAAAAACAGCCTAACATCGGCCTCTGAGACAGAGATCACAGGGTCATCAGGTGAAGCAGGGATCTTCACAGCTGAGGTTGTGCTTTCCCTTTCAAAGCGGGCATAGAAAGCATTGAGTTCACCTGGTAGTGAAGCATCGCTGCCATTCATGCCATTGGGTTTCGCATTGTAGGAAGTAATGTATTGCAGACCCTGCCAGAGTTGCCATGCATCTGATCTCGCCTCCAACCTCGTTCAAAGTTGTCTCTTAGCCCTTGAAATAGCCCTCCGCAAATCATACCTGGTTTTTTGGTACAGGTCTGGGTCGCCAGACTTGAATGCCACAGATCTAGCCTTCTTCAGACGACGTACCTCGTGGTTAATCCACACCTTTTGGTTTGGGAATGTACAGCAAGTCTTTGTAGGCACACACTCATCCACAGAGATTTTAAAATGAAGATGGTAACAACTTCAGCATTCTCATCCAGGTTCGAAGATGAATCCCTGAATACAGTTCAGTCCACCATTTCAAGGCAGTCCTGTAGACGCTCCTGTGCTTCCCTTGTCCATATCTTCTTGATCCTCACTACTGGTGCCTCTGTTACAGACCTCGTGGGTATCTTGTGACTGTCTTATGACCATGATGTAATTGAGTATCTTGTGAGAATGATGTAATGGTCTTGTGATGGTGGGGTGCTGTAATTTTCCCGCCAGTGTGAGGTCACGTGATGACATGTTCTCAACAGGTATATAACTGGAAATCCCTGTTACGCAGTTGATTCATTGGTTAATTTGTCAGTTACTCCGTTATGCTGCGTATTCGTCTCAAGATGTTTTGTGGAGTTTTAGTGGAGTGGAGTTTTACTTTCTATTGTAAGTCTAGTATTGGAGGAGAGTGAAGACCTTACTAAAGTACGGGAACCTGAAGGATTGAGTAAAGTTGGTGTCGTTCGGAGGTTTAATACAGGATTGACCTTATTGAGTCTCGTTCAGAAATAGCAACCTGCATCTGAGATAACCCCTGTAAGAACAGGAAGGTTTGTGCAGTGTTCATTCGCCAGGAAAATGTCAGTTCCTTTAAGCCGTTTCATTTCCTTCGTCATGAATCCTTTAGACAGAATCAGCACTAACGTCACGTCTTTGAAGAAATCCACTTCCAGAGAAGTCTCTCCTATTGACTGTGTAAATCACTTGGACTTTCGAAATTACCATTTTAAGACTGTGTTCGAACTTACCACTTTAACAACTATTACAGAGTTGCTGTATAGCAGTTAACTTCTGGTTAAGTTAGTTGTTTGAATACTTTTCGCTATTGTTGAGCAGAGTTTAATAAATGTTTGTTTTTTTTAAAACCTGACTCAATTCTATACTCATTGTTGCTGGTCACGTGATACTGCTTATACTCAGAGCAGAAATACAGCCAGGTGATCAGACTTTCGGAAGTGAGGACGTGGAATAGCACGGTAGGCATCCTTGATGGTGGTGTAGCAATGTTGTTTCCTTTGGTATTGCAAGTGATCTGCTGATGGTAGTTGCTTAGTGATTTTTTCAGACTGGTCTGGTTAAAATCTCCCAAAACGATGAAGGTGTTAGGGTGCGCTGTTTTGTGCATGTTGATCCCATTACTCAGATCATCTAAAGCCTGCCTGACATTGGCCTCAGGTGGAATGTAAACTGCTCACAAAATGACCCCAGAGAACTCCTGTGGTAGGTAAAAAGGAAGGCACTTAACTGCTAGATATTCCAGGTCTGTACTTAGCCACAGTCATGGGTGTAAAACAAGTAGAGCAGGGGGCTAAGTACACATCCCTGCAGTGCTCCTGTGCTGATGGTGATTGTGGAGATGTTTTTGCCAATCTGGACTGATTGGGGTCTACAAGTGAGGAAATCCAGGATCCAATTGCACAAGGGGATATTGAGGCCCAAGTCTTGGGAGTTTACTGATTAATTTGAGGGGATGATGGTGTTCAATGCCAAGCTATAATCAATTTAAAAAAAAGCATCCTGCTGTCTGTATCTTTGCTGTCCAGATGTTCCAAGGTTGTGTGAAGGGCCAATGAGATAGCATCTGCTGTAGACCTGTTGTTTCGGTAAGCAAACTTGAGTAGCTCCAAGTTACCACTCAGACAGTGGCTGAATTACTTGAACACCACACTCTCAAAACACTTCACCACTGAACATTATACACAAGAACATTTAACTGTTTTCTACCAACATTAGATTTTAGATCCAAGATGTAAAATATAATTCTCCAACCAACATCATCTTCAGAATATATTAGACAATAACTACAACTTATTAAATTGGTGACTCATTGCTCTTTCAAGGGCAAGTAGGGATAGACAATAAAATATCCACCACAGCAACAACAACCACATCCCATCAATGAAAAGTAAAATACCTGCTAACATTTTTATTTAACACCTTGTGTTTCAGATATCAACACGATTCATTATAAAGTGAATCATGTGGAAGAGATTCATTATGAATTTGCAGTAATTAATTAAGCAATTCAGCTTTTCCATACTAGTGGTACAAGCACCAATAAGATGAATGATCAACAGTATTAGTAACAAATTCTATTCGTATTGCACAACTAAAGCTTAATCACATTAGTTACGTCTACAATCCCACTCGAACATGGTTGTAATGTTGGAGGCGTCTTATGCCCCATCTTACCTGCCTGTGAATACAAAAATGCCAAAAGGTATGGGACAAAGAAAACTCCCCTTATATTCTGGAACTACTTTCCACTGATCCATCACCAGTGAACCTGGCCTGCATCACACTGTAGTTTGCTGGACCTTGCTGTAGAAATTATCAGTTTCCTACAGTTTATACTTGTTCACTTGGTGATTACAAAATTAGACCACAAGATATGGGGGCAGAATTCAGACATTCCAAAATAAATCAGCAAGCTCCTCACAAGAATTCAAAGTCTGATACATCCATTAAAAAAAATCACAACAGGCAGAACATGGGCACATCAAAAACAGGATCCATTTCGAAGCCAAGGCAACTTTGGAATTCTCTACCCAAGGTGACTGGAGACTCAGTCACCAAGTACATTCACAAGCAATGGAAAGATTTTTGATACAAAGACAATTAAGGGATATTGAGTTGTGCAAAATATGGTGCTGAGGTAAATGATCAGTCATAAACTTACAAAAATGTAGCAAGTACAAAGGGACAAATGGCATACTTTCAATTCTATTCGTCATTCTTGCCTATTAACGAACAAGCTCTTTTTGTACACCATAAAAGGCCCACTCATTGATGAGCATAATAAGGAGAGTTCTACCTCCAGCTCACCTTTCTTCTGTTAACAGCTTGTAGGTAAAACACAGGGAACCCAAATTGCTCTCATTTTGCAGCAACATAAAGTTTATAGAAACTACTATCCAACTTCGAAAGAAAATCTGTTCAAAATTTGCAGCTGTCAAAAACACTGATTAATACACTTCCACATTAAATATTCAAAACTTCCCTCCCGGTGACAGCATTTCAACTACCAATGATCCCTCGCGTTTTCTATTCCTTGGTCTTATGTCATATGGGAATTCTACTGTACTTTGTTAAAGGTTTAATATTACACTCCAAGTGACGGTCTGGTCTCCCAGTTAGGACTGTAGTTAGCTTGCCATCCGCACTTCACACCAACACTGAAATTTGCAAATTGTGCAATTACTTTCACTGTAAGTGTACCAGAAGCATTGCTAAACTCTACAAATGATGAGGCAGCGTGTCACATGCACAGGGCTAACAGCATATAAACAGTGTAGAAAGATTTGTAACTATAAAACTTCTAAAAAACACTTTCCAAAAAGGGTTTGACCAAATCTACCAAAGCAAACTCTCTGTACCTTCAAAGGTACGAGATTGGATGGCAATGGCTAGCATTTAAATAAATATTGCAGAATTTATATACATGCACACTGTTAAGGCACAAAAGCTAAAAAGAAAACTTAATGGTCAGAAATTAAATCAAGAGGCTTACAGAGTTGCTTGAAACAGCCTGGAAATATTTTAGAATTCTAAAAGAGGGCCACAACAGCAATTAAGACAGAAAAGGTTGAATATAATGAGACTGGCGATAAACAAATTCTCACATCAAAATTCTTTACAGAACCTCTGTAGGATAGCAAGATGAAGTATAAAGGACAGGTGGGGATTACACGGTTCCGGAATATTAAGTGTGAAGTGGAGAAAGGTGAGGCGGAACGAGTGATAAGGAGGATACATGTGCAGAGGGATGGTCTGACGGAGCATGGAGTTAAATGTGCAGAAAGAGTAAGTAAATTTAAGGAGGACAATAAAATTCAAGGGGCGTATAGCCCGGTGAGAGTTCGGGGAGCTGGGTTATGCACAATAGGCAGCGATTTAAACAGAAAGAGGAGAAATAGGTTAAAAATTTTATATCTGAATGCATGGAGTGTCAGAAATAAGGTGTATGAGCTTGAAGCTCAGGTGTGAATGGGTAACTATGATGTTGTTGGGATAACGGAGACATGGCTGCAGGGGGATCAGACCTGGGAATTGAATGTACAAGGGTATACGTGCTATCGAAGGGACAGAAAGCTGGGCAGAGGGGGTGGGGTGGCCCTGTTGGTGAGGAATGAGATTCAGTCCCTTGCAAGGGGGGACATAGAATCAGGAGAAGTAGAGTCAGTGTGGACAGAACTGAGGAACAGTAAGGGCAAAAAGACCCTAATAGGTGTTATCTACAGGCCCCCAAACAGTAGCATGGATATTGGGTGCAAGTTGAATAGGGAGTTAACAATGGCATGTGGCAAAGGAAATGTCGCAGTAGTTATGGGGGATTTCAACATGCAGGTGAACTGGGAAAATCAGGTTGGTACTGGACCCCAGGATAGGGAGTTTGTAGAGTGCCTACGGGATGCATTTTTGGAGCAGCTTGTACAAGAGCCGACCGGGGATAAGGCTATTCTGGATTTAGTGTTGTGCAATGAACAGGATTTGATAAGTGATCTTGAAGTAAAGGAGCCATTAGGAGGTAATGACCATAATATAATAAGTTTTTATCTGCAAGTTGAGAGGGATAAGGGCAGATCAGAAGTGTCAGTATTGCAGTTGAACAAAGGAGACTATGGAGCCATGAGGGAGGAGCTGGCCAAAGTTGACTGGTCGGATATCCTAGCAGAAAAGACAGTGGAACAGCAATGGCAGGTATTCTTGGGAATAATGCAAAATCAGTTCATCCCCCGGAGAAGGAAAGATTCAAAGGGGTGAAAGTGGCCACAGTGGTTGACAAAGGAAGTCAGAGATAGCATAGCATTAAAAAAGTATAACAGAGCTAAGGTGAGCGGGAAGATGGATGATTGGAAAATTTTTAAGGAGCAACAGAACTAAACTAAAAAGGCAATACAGGGAGAAAAAATGAGGTATGAACGCAAGCTAGCTAGGAATATAAAGGAGGATAGCAAAAGTTTTTTTTTTTAAGGTATGTGAAGAGAAGGAAGATAGTTAAGAACAATGTTGGGCCCTTGAAGAATGAATTGGGAGAAATTGTTTATGGGAAACAGAGAAATGGCAGACGAGTTTAATAAGTACTTTGGATCTGTCTTCACCAGGGAAGACACAAGCAATCTCCCAGATGTATGGATGGGCCAAGGACATAGGGTAACAGACGAACTGAAACAGAATGACATTAGGAAGGAAACAGTGATGAGTAGACTGATGGGACTGAAGGCTAACAAATCCCCAGGTCCAGATGGTCTGCATCCTAGGGTACTAAAGGAGGTGGCTCTGGAAATTGTGGATGCATTGGTGATCATTTTCCAATGTTCCTTAGATTCAGGATCAGTTCCTGAGGATTGGCAAATGGCTAATGTTATCCCATTTTTTAAGAAAGGAGGGAGGGAGAAAACAGAACTATCGCTCTGTTAGCCTAACATCAGTAGTGGGGAAGATGCTAAAGATGAAATAGCAGCATATCTTGATAGCAGTGATAAGATTGGGCCGAGCCAGCATGGATTTACCAAGGGCAAATCATGCTTGACTAATCTATTGGAGTTTTTCGAGGATGTAACCAGGAAGATAGACGCGGGAGAGCCAGTGGATGTGGTGTACCTTGACTTTCAGAAGGCATTTGATAAGGTACCACATAGGAGATTGGTGGGTAAAATCAGAGCTCATGGCATTGGGGGGAGGATATTGACATGGATAGAAAACTGGTTGGCAGATAGAAAGCAAAGGGTAGCAGTGAATGGATGTTTCTCGGAATGGCAGGTGGTGACTAGTGGGGTGCCACAGGGCTCGGTATTGGGACCACAGCTGTACGATTTACATCAATGATTTAGAGGAAGGCATTGTGAATAACATCAGCAAGTTTGCTGATGATACTAAGCTGGGTGGCAGTGTGACATGTGATGAGGATGTTAGGAGAATTCAAGGTGACTCGGATAGGCTGGGTGAATGGGCAGAAACTTGGCAGATGGCGTTTAATGTGAATAAGTGTGAGGTTATTCACTTTGGGAGCAAGAACAGGAAGGCAGATTATTATCTGAATGGTGTGGAGTTAGGTAAGGGAGAAATACAAAGAGATCTAGGAGTACTTGTTCATCAGTCTCTGAAGGTGAATAAGCAAGTGCAGTAGGCAGTGAAGGCGGCTAATGGAATGTTGGCCTTTATTACAAAGGGAATTGAGTACAAGAGCAAGGAAATCCTTTTGCATTTGTATAGGGCCCTGGTGAGACCACACCTGGAGTATTGTGTGCAGTTTTGGTCTCCAGGGTTAAGGAAGGACATCCTGGCTGTGGAGGAGGTGCAGCGTAGGTTCACTAGGTTAATTCCTGGGATGTCCGGACCATAGAAACTACAGCACAGAAACAGGCCTTTTGGCCCTTCTTGGCTGTGCCGAACCATTTTCTGCCTAGTCCCACTGACCTGCACACAGAATAGAAACCATAGAAACTACATGCAGAGAGGTTAGAGAACTGGGCTTGTACATGCTGGAATTAAGGAGATTGAGGGGGGATCTGATTGAGACATATAAGATTATTAAGGGATTGGACAAGATAGAGGCAGGAAATATGTTCCAGATGCTGGGAGAGTCCAGTACCAGAGGGCATGGTTTAAGAATAAGGGGTAGGTCATTTAGGACAGAGTTGAGGAGGAACTACTTTGCCCACAGAGTTGTGGAGGTGTGGAATGCGCTGCCTCAGAAGGCAGTGGAGGCCAATTCTCTGGATGCTTTCAAGGAGGAGCTAGATAGGTATCTTATGGATAGGAGAATCAAGGGTTATGGGGACAAGGCAGGATCCAGGTGTTGATAGTAGACGATCAGCCATGATCTCAGAATGGCGGTGCAGGCTCGAAGGGCCAAATGGTCTACTTCTGCACCTATTGTCTATTGTCTCTGGCCCACCAGATCTGTCCAAAATCACAGCACCAATCTAACGAATCCCATCTGCCAAAACATAGTCCACATCTCTCTATTCCCTGCTTATTCACATGTTTAACTCCCCTGTCATATCTGCTTCCATCACCTCCCCTAGTAACTTGTTCCAGCCATCCACCACTCTAAAACCACTTGTCTTTCCCCCTCATCTTAAATGTATACCCTTTAATATTTGGAGACAAGAGAATGCAGATATTGGAATACAGAACTATTCAGCAGGTACAGATGCTGACCCAAAATGTCAACTATCCACTTTGCTTCATAGAAACTGTGTGACCACAGCGTTCCTCCAGTGTTTTGTTACCCATTATTATTTAGCATTTCTTATGCCTCTCAACTTTACATACACTTCTATTAGGTCATGCCCTTCAGACCCCAATACTCCAGAGAAAATTATCCAAATGTGTCAATCCTTCCTTTTAGCCAATACTCCCTAACATAGTAGTGAACAACTTCTGTACCATTTCCAAAGCCTCCACATTGAATGCATTTCTAATTGGAACAATACCCCAAATGACACCTAACTGAAGTTTTATGCAGAAACAACACGACTTGCCAACTTTTATACTTAGTGCCTCAACCAATGAAGGGAAGGATGCCATACACTTCCTTTACCACCATATTGACATGTCGCTTTCAAGGAGCTATGCACTTGCACCCAAGATCCACAATGTAAGCACAAATAGAATTGGGGGCAATGTACTGACATGGACTTAGAATTAGTTTTTGGACAAAACAAAATGTCAGAATAAACGGCTTCTCAATTTGACAGGGTGATCCTTGCTGTGACACACAAGTCACTGAATTTAGGCTGCTGCAATTCATTATCTATAAATCAACCACAGGGCAAGGAGGATAAATATAAGAGGAAAGTATAGAGTAAATGGCAGTACCCTTAGGAGCACTGATGTACAAAGGGATCTTGGGGTGCAAACCTGTGACCCAATGAAAGTAGTAACTCGACCGGACATATAGCATACTTGACTTCCTTGGTTGTATTAAAGTCCCCAAATCGTTGAGGTCCAAAAGAAAGAAACAGACCATTTATATTGTCCATAGACTGACAAGCTTGGATGCTGTTTAAAAAAAAAAAATAAAAATCAGGAAGAACTTTTTGGAAAGAAGTGGGAAGAAAATTTTTCTACATTTTGCTTTATATAGAAACAAGATAGAAGCAGGAGTGAGTGATTTGGTTCTTTGGGCCATTCTGCTATTTAGTGTGATCATGGACGATCATCCTAATTCAATACCCTATTCCAGATTTCTCCCCATTTACCCAATACCACCTAGCCCTTGGACATATCTAATAACAACTGCTTTCTGCAGTAGCAAATTCAACAGCATCACCACTCTGGAAAAAACAAAACATTTCTCCAAGTCTCAGTCCTATGTGGCTAGACCTGCATACATCTTTTTAATTATCTGCTATACCTGTATACTTACTCTCAGCGAATGGTGCACAAGGGCATTTCTTTTCACTTTCTCTTTCCCATTTATCACCAGTGATCTAATAATTGCATAGATAGCCTGCAGGTCACCCTGGGGGAAAGGTTTAGCACTTGCTTAGCCTCCCACCCCCCTTCATCAATGCCATGTGAACCTATGAGAGCAGGTGGTGGATGGCCATATGAACAGTTGTTACATATCACAAGTCCTGGTTATGCAACCACTGACAACAGCCAGGTAATCTCTGAAGGGTATTGATAATGGCTGGGTAACCTGTCTTGTAAAAACACTGCCCAGAAGGCAATAGCAAACCACTTCTGTAGGAAGATCTATGTGGAAAGGCCATCACCGCCCTTGTCATATGACGCGGGACATAACAAACAACCTAATAATGTACCTTCCCTTGATTACCACCAAAATGGATCACCTCTGTTTATCCACTTCACACTGCATCTCTGATTAATGTTACCCACTCCCACAACCTGTCCAAATCAATCTGTAGCTTCTCTGCATCCTCCTGACAGCTCAGCCTCTGGCAATACAACCATGGAAATATTAAATTTAATTCCCTCATTCAAATCATTAACGTATATAGTGAATAATTTGGGTCCCAGTACTCATCCCTCCGGTACCTCACTAGTCACTGCCTGCCACTTGGATAGTGGCATTTATTCAGTCCCATTATTAAAGCCATTAAAATTCCCATTTATACAGATTGCTTCCATCCACCAACTAGTTCTCTGTCCATATCAGTACTTGATCATTCCCCGCTCAGCTTCAATTCTGCACGTTAATCTCTTGTGTGGATGCTCGAGTAAAGTTCTACAAGCATGAAAGCCATTGTGATCCTAATACGTAGACTAAAAATGATGGTAAAGCATATCTGAATCTTCAAATTTAGTGTGATACGAAGACGCACTTAATATTGGCTGCACAAGTCCACTCAGCCATGTTCTTCCCAGTTCAGCTGTCTTTACAGAAAATGAACAGATTGCACATTTAGCCTTTCATTAAACAAATTTAAAACATTTTGCACTCCAATACTTACTATTGGTATGAAACACTACAATTTAGAAATACAATAACAGTATTGTTCCTACACAAGCCCTCTGATGAACTTGAGATACTTGAAGTCGCAAATCTACAAATCAGCCATACACAAATATTTGATGGGTTATATTTAGGGAAACCAAAAGTGCTTAATGTTTCTATATGAAACAGCATTCCAAGCTGAAAGAGATTGCAGTTTCTTTTTCAACTGTCCTGCAGCAAGTCATGTATATTCTCTCAATGGAGACCCAATAAATCAGGGATTCCAAATTCAACTCTCGCATTCTAGCTACAATCTATCTCATCTCCACCTCAGAAAATGCATCCAAACTTGTACTAAAAAACTTGTGAGCATAAATTACATCCATTCTTTTTGGTCAGTATCATTACACAAGGATGTGCAAGTGACCATGTATTTAAGCCATTATAATTAATTGGGTGAGAGCGACGGGAAAAGAAAAATCACAAATATTAGTAAAAGGCTAGGCCTTCATGTGAGGGATAGAAAATAAAAATGGGAAAGCAGGCTGTTGAGATACTGTGGATGACTATTTTTGAACTTGCCAGGTGAACCCTAGGTTGCTAATTGTCAACAGCCTAGACTGGGCATCATGCAATGGAAAGGAAGAACTAGTATTCTTTTTGTGCATGGCCCACTTGGTAACTATTTACATGATTGTTTTTAATTGAGATGATCTGAAGTAAGAAACTCAGAAACTGGGGTACAGGATCTGAAAAAAGCTAGTTACTAAGATACAAGGCATGAATTGGCTACAATAGATGTGAACTTTACTGAATGGATTGATGCGCAGTTTATGTAAAGAACATTCATTATAACAATTATTCATTGCTGCCTTGCACAAAACAGTCAGGAAAGTGGGCTTAAACTTGGCATTTTATTAGAAATAGTATTAGACCAAAGACGACACATTAAAAAAAAGTGCTAGGAAAAGCAGCAAGCCTAAGAATTGGAAAGTGCTTACAATTTGCCAGAGGACAAAAACATTGGGGGGGGGAGCAAAGAGAGACAGCGTCCAAAGAGCAAGCTTGAAGGGAATGGAGGTAAATAGATCACAAGAGCAATAACTATTTTTGAAGTGGTGGATATACAGAACAAGCTGCCAGAGAAAGTGAAACAGGTGGGTATAATGACAATGTTTTAAAGACTTTTGGACACAGAGGCACCATGGTTGGCATGGACAAGTTGGGCCAAGAGGCCTGTTTTTCCTGCAGTACAAAGGGAAGGAAATTAGTATTAGTAAATAAATAGGACCACAAAAAAATTAATGGGACAAATAACTGACAAATCCTGAGGTCTTGATAGTCTACACTCCAGAGAATAAAAAGAACCCCTAGAAAAGGTGAATGCATTAATTTCTGAAAGGGAAATCAAACTCAAATATACTGGAGTTGTATTTTTGAAGCTACTAGTAAAACAGATATAGGCAACTAAACGACATGCAGTTTTTGGACTTTCAGAAGATTTATGATGACACCCACAAAGTAGGTTGCTATACAATATTAAAGTAAAAGAGATGGGGTAATATACAAGGAAATGATTAAGAGTGTTATCTACAAGTTGAATGCAGAGGTTTCAAAGATTTAGACAAGTCGGAAAAGTTGGCAAATGTATGGCAGACAAAGTTTTATTAGATAAATAGATTATCTACTTTAGTTTATTACCTGAACTATGATAGTCTGGAAAAGACAGATGTATAAGACCTGGGTGATCTTACAAAACTTCTGGTTCTTTCCAAGTCAGGCTATTGACCTTACATTCTTGAATATTTATGATTTTAAAAACATTCTAATAATTAAATTACTAATTTTATAGTTAAGATTTTAAAGCTATTGAAAATTTTTAAAACTCTTAATATCAACAAGAAAATAGCTAGATATATTGCCCCACTGCAATGAAATTAAATGCACCATTACTAAGATCAGCAATGAAATAAAAAGGTGTTTACAATGAGCTCACCTAAGTTGTGGCGCTTAGACTTTGCGTGCTCGTGTATGTGTTTCTTGGTGAAACAGCCAAAGAAGACACAATATAGACAGGAATGGAGCCGGTTGAGGTGAGCGCCGCACATGTGACAAATGCAAGATTTTGCCTGTTTAAAAAAAAATACATATTAGAAGAAATGGCACTGGAACAATTCACAAATACTAAGACACTATTTCACACAAGGAATCTATACTCATTCACTTGTATTAGAGTCATTCATTTGAAACCGGCACTGAAGTAAAATGGTAATCTGCATCCAAAGATTTTTTTTCCACCTCAAACTATTAAGGTTTGAAAAGTTCAAAGATACAACTAATGATTTATTTTAGATGACTAAATTTGAAAAGCAAAGTGCACGTTAACCACTGGGCAGAACCGACATCGAGTCTCACATGGTACCTTTGTCAAATAGAGTTTCCATAAACTGTAGCAGGTTATATTCCATCAGCTCCCCTTACCATTAAATTGATCATTTTTAAACCCAAGTTTCTAATGTAACATGAACAGAATAACATTGAATAGCACAAGACAACCATTCAGCCCCTACAGCCTGCTTCATCATTCAACAGGATCACGGCCAAGCTAGCATTCAAATTCATTTTTCTTCCTCCCCCACCCCATAACATTCGATCCAGTCATCTCAGCCCGCACAGCTGAGAGTGGGCTCTAAAAGACTCAGTAAATAGAGAGTCAAATGGTTCACAGTACTTGAGACGTGATCTCACCTGGTGCCTTGGAAGTTGCAGTATTACTTTGACCTTGTACTCCAACTGACGACTTTGACAATCCACCCCATATGGATCAATGTTCTAGCACCTTCCCTTGCTACATCCATCCCCTGTGTGCCAGCCTTGTGTTACAGCAGAATAAGATGCAATTCTTTCAGCTTCCTACAATGTTCTGCACTTTTTTAAAAATATAAATCTATTTCAGTATTAGCCTTGTTTTTCTATATTTTATTTAATTTGCCAACTTGCCTATCAGATTTCACCACCACAAAATTGTTTCAATCTTCCTCAACTTGCTTCTGCTCTTATTGTATGCAATTTGGCTACTTTTAAGTCCTTTACCTGCCCTTTACACACTGGCGTTTAGAACTGCAATGAAGATCCTCCATCTGTCTATCCACACCATCGCACACAGATATAGAAATATTCTTCATTGCTGTTTCCATAACATTTTTGACCAATCAGGGTTGATAGCTCTGAGCTGAACCCCCAAACCTGGAGGACCGGTGGACCTTAATCGTAGGACCTTTAACCTGTTTGGCATGGGTGACCCTAACAAGAGCTGAAGCACAACTCCAGCCAACATAGCTCTTGGTGCACAAGCCTCCAACCCTATGACAAGGTTGTGGTCCACTTGGAGGTTCCAAGTTATTGACAGTATATTAAGTGCAGTTGCAGTCCTAGTACTTATCAACCACCTGAAACATCTCTCATTTCTACTCACCAATTCCTGCCTATTCACAAGCAGAAAAAAAAAAGTCCAGAGTACAGCCAGGGGTAGTGGACAACCTTTTACAGAAACCATTTTGTTTTGTAGCCATAGCACTCCTTGGGAAGGGTGAGAGTAGAGAGGAGTAAAGAAATTTCAGTCAGAAATCATTGGGTCCCTGTACAACGAGGAACAACAGAGGCATTGTGAAAAGAGCTTAAGCAAAGAATCAAGATAAGTAACCCCAGTTGACTGCAAAGCATCGAAACAATTATGAATTTCAAGAAAATAAATTGCAGATGCAGGCATTCATCTAAAAAACCTGCTCTTCAACATAATTTCTACCTCAGCTCCATTTTCCTGCCTTATCCCTTTTGCACTCAATTCCTTAGTTCCTTTAAATATTCAAAATTTAACAAATTTAGTTCTGAATGCAAGCCGTGATTGAACCACCAAAACTCCACTACTCTAATTGGAGAAACGCGTTCTCTCTGTCCTGGAGAGGGTCCAGAGGAGGCTCACAAGGATGATTCCAGGAATTAAAAGGTTATCATACAAAGAACATTTGATGGCTCTGGGTCTGTACTCACTCAAATTCAGAAGGATGGGGGGGGGGGATCTCATTAAAACCTTTTAAATGTTGAAAGGCCTAGACAGTAGGTGTGGAAAGGATGTTTCCCATGGTGAGGGAGTCTAGGACAAGAGGGCACAGCCTCAGGATGGAGGGGTGCCCTTTCAAAACAGATGTGGGGAAACTCCTTTAGCCAAAGGGTGATGAATTGGAATTTGTTGCCACATGCAGCTGTGGAGGCCAGGTCATTGGGTGTACATAAGGCAGAGATTGATGGGTTCTTGATCAAAGGTTATGGGGAGAAGGCCAGGAACTGGGGTTGAAGAAGAGGAGGGAAAAAAAAAAAGGATCTGCCATGATTGAATGGTGGAGCACATTCGATAGGCCAAATGTCCTAATTCTGCTCCTATGTCTTAAGGTCTAGATCACTTATTTTGATATTCTGACAGTTCTTGACAACTCAGACGACCTCTTATCTACCCTACTTTGTTACAGCATGACACCCATCATTGTTCTAAACTGCCTGGAAAACTGGTCTGTCCTTTTCCATCTACTCTCACAACAGAAATGCACCTCAGGACCCAGTCCGGAGTATCTTCACTACAGTTACATCTTTCTCTAGAAAAGGAGACCGGAACTGTACATGGTATTCCAGCTGTAATCTCAAGGCTCTATATAATTTATCAAAATGGTCATACACTTCACATTCAGTATCTTGCAGTAAAGAACAAGCTCCAGTTGCCTTTCTAAAACATCTACATTTAGCTTTGAGTGCAAAGTGTACAAGAACATACCAGGTCTCTGACCATCAACATTTTGCAATCTTTACATAATATTTTCAGCTTTGCATTTACTTCACCCAGCAAAATCATTGATATAGATTATGAACAGTTGGGCCCTATGCACTCAAAAGGTACCCAACCAGAAAAGGACTTCAATTCTTTTTGCTTTCTATTAATTAACACCCAATACACACTACATTACTTTTCCCCCGCCATCCGAAGGTAGAGCGTCCCTATGAAACGGTTCGTAAGCCGAAATGTCGTACAGCGAAGAAGCAATTACCATTTATTTATATGGGAAAATTTTGTGAGCGTTCGCAGACCCAAAAATAACCTATCAAATCATGCCAAATAACACATAAAACCTAAAATAACAGTAACACATAGTAAAAGCAGGAATAATATGATAAATACACAGCCTATATAAAGTAGAAATACTTTTCCACAATCATTACTGAACTGTTCTCCGGAGCGAAAATCTCACACAAGCGCTGTTGGCAAAAACACGGCGCAAGCGCTCTCCAGTAACCTTTAAGCTGTGAAGCCGCCAAATCATACCAAATAACACGTAAAAATACACAGTTGATATAAAGTAGAAATAATGTATGTACAGTGTAGTATCACTTACGGGAATCGGGACAGCGCCAAGCACACTGATGATGGTGTGTTAGACTGAGTCGGAGTTTGGGTGGTGCAGTGGCCCCCACCCTCCAGGCCGCTGAGCGATACATTGCCACAAAGAATGCAGGGGTCCAGCGGTAGCCGGGAGGTACACAGCACATCTTTAAGAAAAAAGCCGAAACAAACATGCTAATCAATTAGGTGCCGCCCATAATTGTCGGCCCAGATCAGTGCCAATTTCCGATTGCGTTGTTTCTGATCTGGGCCGACAGTTACGTGTTGGCGGCACCTAATTAATTAGCATGTTTATTTCGGCTTTTTTCTTAAAGTTGTGCTGTGTGCGCCCCGGCTACCTTTGCATTCTCCGCGAATCAGTATCTGTCCGTGGCCTGGGGGTTGGGGTGGTGGGACACTGGGGTGTCATCTCGTCGCCTGTTTCCATTAGAGCAGGCAGCTCATCTTCTCGTATGACTGCCTGCCTCGATGTCGAAGCTGATGTGGAAGGCTTGCTTGACTGCTGAGCCTCGCGTATTTTTCTACCACACAGTTCTTTAATAAGGACTCAAACCATCCTGCAAATATCCCCTAAACCAACGTACCCTTTCAAAATTAAAGTCGTACTTTATTATTACTCATTCGGTTTCGATTGTAACCCTTTTTTCTTCCAACTGCATCAGCTCTTCATCTGTCAGTCCTTGGTCATGGGATGCAAAAACCTCTTCAACATCATCTTCGTCAACTTCCACAAGCCAGACTCACGTTGTCCTTACTTTGTTCACAATCAAAACGCTTAATTACATCTAGTTTTACCGTAAGTGTAACACCCTTACGAGCTCTTTCAGGCTTTTCCGATACCATAGAACTCATCTTGCAAATGGCTGCTCACAGGCTCGAGTTTAAGCAATGCCGGCAAGAATCTGGGGGAGAGTGGCTGCTCGGGGTGCGCTGCCTTTTACCGCGCGCTGATTTTTTTTTCCGTAACAGTGAAAACACCTTCTGAAAGCGAAAATAGGGTACTAATGTAGGTCTTTCGTAACAGTGAGGTTTCGTAAAGCGAACGTTTGAAAAGCGGGGGAACACCTGTACGCAACTTTCATGAAATACACTATTTCACCACCTTTATCCGCCAACAAAATTTGGTGACTCTGACCAATCACTTTCTGAGCATCTTGAGATCACAGACTGGAATAGATGCCAGACTTTTTCACCAAGGCTAAAGAGTTGCTCCTCATTTTGTCCTATCATTATGGATTCACATTTGCCACTTTTAATACGTAGGCAACAAACCAAAATGTATAGAATTTTTGATGGTGATAAACAGTGCTTTCATTATGTCCATAACCACATCTTGCAAGACATAGTCAGGAATAGATCTTCAGGATTCATTGGCTTTCAGATTTAATTTCTGAAGGTATTTCTTAATACCAATTTCTTCCACATTTGCACTAGATCCTTTGTTCTATACGATTTCATTTTTAAATCATTTCTCAGGAATACAAAACATTTGTTTATTTTTATTTTTCTCCATTTTATATTTTCTTTTGTCTGCAAAGAATTCACATATTTCCTCAGGTTGATATTTACACACAAATCCCAAAGTTGCAGGCACCAATTTATGGTAGGTTCTCATCCCTTCGCACCCAAACAAAAGCTTTCTGACATAGATTCACCACCCCCTGGCTAAAAAAATTTCTTCGCATTTCTGTTCTGAATGGGTGCCCTTCAAACCTCAAGTCATGCCCTCTCATACTAGACTCCTCCATCATGGGAAACAACTTTGCCACATCGACTCTGTCCATGCCTTTCAACATTCGGAATGTTTCTATGAGGTCTCCCCTCATTCTTCTAAACTCCAAGGAATACAGTCCAACAGCGGACAAACACTCTTCATACATTAACCCTCTCAGTCCCGGAATCATTCTAGTGAATCTTCTCTGTACCCTCTCCAACGTCAGCATATCCTTTCTTAAATAAGGAGACCAAAACTGCCCGCAGTACTCCAAGTGAGGTCTCACTAGTGCCTTATAGAGCCTCAACATCACATCCCTGCTCCTATACTCTATTCCTCTAGAAATGAATGCCAACATTGCATTCGCCTTCTTCACCACCGACTCAATCTGGAGGTTAACCTTAAGGGTATCCTGTACGAGGACTCCCAAGTCCCGTTGCATCTCCGAACTTTGAATTCTTTCCCCATTTAAATAATAGTCTGTCCATTTATCTCTTCTGCCGAAGTGCATAACCATACACTTTCCAACATTGTATTTGCGAATTTGACAAAGTGCGAATTTGCAAAAAACCTCCAGCACTTAAACTGCTGAGTCTGCAAAAATATGGCAGAGAAACACAGCCCACATATAAATAACTGCAGGGAAATGGTTGGAAACAAAAATACCAAAATTTTCTTTTATGTTTTAGTTCAAGGCAATTAGAAGGTATAAATATACCCCAGAACATCCCTATATTACCAGATTTGAGCATTCTTAAAATGCCTTTGAGTGCCAAGACATACTGGGAGTAGACAAGGTAAGCAAATGAAGTTGTTTTCAGCTGTTGCCTGGGCTGCAACCTTCACTCACACCCCAATAGAATGGTGTTAACATGAAGAATTTAAGATGTAATATCTGAAGGCATTTTCTCTTTAGATAGCTGATTGCCTCTCATTAAGCATCTTTACCCAAATAAAAAAATGCTGCTATGATAGCCAGTAGGATCCAGACTACACTCATCTTTATCGCACATACCCACATTCTATGTACAGTGTAGTAAACAATCTACATTTTGTCTGCCTAAAGGAGCAAAAGATCACATTAAATCTGCTCCTTCTACCTACCAGGTGGAACACTTCTGATGCCTTCCATCTCTTCAGCCAACTTCAATTACATTAGGACTGATCCTCTACTTCAAGTCACTGGTTCATTTAATTCTTCATCCCATTCCCCCCCCCTAGTAGCATGCACTCTCCTCTGACCCATGTTCCCTAGCTCCAACATGGATCTAATGATCTACTTATGCTCAAGAAACAGCATCTCACAGTTCAATGAATTCACCACAACTTTAAAGCACACTATGCTTGTCTTGTACATCTATTATTTATCTTTCCGCCATTCTTATTAGTAATCCTTATTCATGTTTGTGTTTAACTTTTGCCTATTTTTAACAAAAGTTATTCTTTACTGACTACTGGAATATTTCAAACAAATTGTTCTTATTGTGTAGGTTAAAGCTGTTGAAACTGCTGCAATTTAATATAAACCAAGATTAAACCACTAAAACACAAGTCAAAAAGCAGAAGATTCAAGTGAAAGGAAATGCTGTTTTGTTATTATATAAAAAGAGAGCCAACCAAAGGAGGCCTCCAAGCTAAGAAGTGGAAACAAGGTTAAACAATAAAAGCAATAAAACAAAGGGAAAGGGAATGAAATTCAATAAAAAGTAACCATTATCTAAAGCAGGAAGCAATTCTTCATGCAATCAGCAAGCCAGAAATAATTCAGAATGTTATACCACATAATGGTACCATCAAAACAAATTCAACATTAGACCTTGTGGAAAGAAGAACAATGAATCACAAAAGCAATTAAAGTTCCATTCACAGAGAACACTTGGGTTGTAATGGGATTGATACTTCCAGAGGAAGATGCCCACTTTTGACCCTCCTCACCCCCCCCCCCATACTGCCAGAATCTTGAGACTTGGCAAGATTTAATCAACCTAGTTTGTAGATTCGACTCTGCAGTCCATGTTGTGTGTTTGTGATTACTCTTTTTATTGCTATTTCAAGTGATTTTGATCAGAGCAGACTGTCTCTGTGGCCAGCAATCAACGAATGACATAGCACTAAATTGAACTGAAAGGAACTAAAATAAATTTTCCTAGACTGTTTCAATGATTAATTTGATGTTTTATATTGTGTTTTCACTCATTTTTTTGGTGTTTGTGATTTGTTGTGTTTTTTTGCATGTTGGGTGTTTGATTTTTTTCTTTGTACAGGTTCCATGGTGTTTCTTGGCTTCGTGGCAGTCTGAGAAAACTAATCTCATGGTTGTATGCTGCATACATACTTCTCAAAATTATCACTTCCCAGAAATCTTTAATGCAAGAATTTTTTAAAAATGAGATGCATTTCTACAATGCTTTACTGGCCTCTGGGCAGTCTAAACTAAACAAGACTAGTCACTGCAGGAAGCAGCCAATCTGTGCATAGCAAATTCCCAATTTGAATACTGCTTTGCCAAAATATTGTACTCCAGGGAGCGCAAAGCACAGAATCAAATATCGCTGTGATGATTGTACGTTCTAGTATCAATTGTTTGGCGACAATAAAGCATAAAGTATTTTTAGTTAAGTGTAAATGAAAAATCTTTGCTCTTTGTGGGATCCAGATTTTAAAACACTTTAAAACATTATTGGAGCACCTTCATATGACTGACTGCAATGTCTAAAGAGCTTTGATCAGCCTACAGTGTTAACGTTTTCCCTCCACAGGGGTTGTCCAACCTGTAGAATGTTTCCAGCATTTTGTTTTTGAGACAAATAAGACTTTAGAGGGACTCCTATCTGAAAGGCAAAGCTACGGATTCATGTCCAATACTTTATGATGCAACAACACATTTTTCCTTGAAGGTTTGTATCATTAAACCTGTCCAATCCTTGTTTAACTTGGTTTTCCCCTGTGTTCTGGCCAACATTTCACCCTTAAGCAAATCGTTATCAATTGTTTGATTGAAAGTAAGCCGGATATCAAAACTAAAACCACTTTCTAAAACCAAAAATAAATTATGGAAATCTGCTTTTCAAGACGCATCTGTGAAAAGAGATCCTTTTTCCATTCTGAAATGTTACCAGGTACCTCCTTGCAGAGATACTCCTTGTCTAGCTGTTCTTCTAGTATTTCTGCTATGAAGCAATTTAAAATCAGTAGATACTGTACATGTGTACTGTACAATTTCTGACAATTGGAGAGAAACATGACATTTCAGGTCAATGACAATTTTTCCTGTTCCGATTACAAATTTATAGCACAATGCAAGGTGATGCTAATGGTAGGGGAGGGAAAGGATGAAGAAAAATGAATTCCAAGAAAAACAATTAAATTAGAAGGAATGATTATTCTAATCAAAATGCACCTTTAAAGATCATGTACCAAAAACTGGTGGTGTAATTGCAGAATTACTGATAGTGACTGAGAAATAAGGGTTATAATCTGAAACTATTGAAATCTGAAATTAATGAATTAAATATTATCCACAGGCTACTGTGTACAAATTAAGATGCAGTACCTAACAGCTTCAGCTCCAGCTGTGGGTAGCACTCCCACTTAAAGTGTGACGTTTGGATCTGAGATTCACTAAAGACTCAAGCACATAATCCAGACAGACACCAAGTACAGGTTTCCCCCGCCTTCCGAAGGTAGAGCGTTCCTATGAAACGGTTCGTAAGCCGAAGTGTCGTAAAGCAAAGAAGCAATTACCATTTATTTATATGGGAAAATTTTGTGAGCGTTCGCAGACTCAAAAATAACCGACCAAATCATGCCAAATAACACATAAAACCTAAAATAACAATAACATATAGTAAAAGCAGGAATATGATATGATAAATACACCGCCTATATAAAGTAGAAATACTTTTCCACAATCATTACTGAACTGTTCTCTGGAGCGAAAATCTCACGCAAGCGCCGTCGGCAGAAAATCTCACACAAGCGCTGTTGGCAGAAACACGCGCAAGCGCTCTCCAGTAACCTTTAAGCTATGAAGCTGCCAAATCATACCAAATAACACGTAAAAATACACTGCCAATATAAAGTAGAAATAATGTATGTACAGTGACTCACCGGAATCGGGAAGACAGCGCCGAGCACACAGATGATGGTGTGTTAGACTGAGTCGTTGGAGTTTGGGTGGTGCAGTGGCCCCCCCACCCTCCAGGCCGCTGAGCGATACATTGCCACAAAGAATGCAGGGGTCCAGCGGTAACCAGGAGGTACACAGCACATCTTTAAGAAAAAAGATGAAACAAACATGCTAATTAATTAGGTGCCGCCCGTAATTGTCGGCCCAGATCAGTGCCGATTTCCGATTGCGTCATCTCTGATCTGGGCCGACATTTACGTGTCAGCGACACCTAATTAAATAGCATGTTTATTTCGGTTTTTTTCTTAAAGCTGTACTGTGTGCCTCCCGGCTACCTTTGCATTCTCCGTGAATCGGCATCTGTCCGTGGCCTGGGGGTTGGGGTGGTGGGACACTGGGGTATCATCTCGTCGCCTGTTTCCATTAGAGCAGGCAGCTCATCTGTCCGCCTTGATGTCGAAGGTCGAGGTTCATCGTCTGCTGTGGCTGATGTGAAAGGCTTGCTTGACTGCTGAGCCTCGCGTATTTTTCTATCACACAGTTCTTTAATAAGGACTCAAACCATCTTGCAAATATCCCCTAAACCGACGTACTCTTTCAAAATTAAAGTCGTACTTTATTATTACTCATTCGGTTTTGATTGTTATCCTTTTTTCTTCCAATTGCATCAGCTCTTCATCTGTCAGTCCTTGGTCACGGGATGCGAAAACCTCTTCAACATCATCTTCGTCAACTTCCACAAGCCAAACTCACGTTGTCCTTACTTCGTTCACAATCAAAACGCTTAATTATGTCTAGTTTTACCGTAAGTGTAACACCCTTATGAGTTCTTTCAGGCTTTTCCGATACCATAGAACTCATCTGGCAAACGGCTGCTCACAGGCTCGTGTTTAAGCAATGCCGGCGAGAATCCGGGAGAGAGCAGCTGCTCGGGGCGCGCTACCTTTTATCGCGCTCTGAGTTTTTTTTCGTAACAGTGAAAACACCTTCTGAAGGCGAAAATAGGGTACTAATGTAGGTCTTTCCTAATAGTGAGGTTTCGAAAAGCTAACGTTCGAAAAGCAGGGGACACCTGTACTACTATTTTCTTTATTTCATAAATTCAAAACCTTACTTTGTTGCTTGCATTGTCAATAGTTTGGAAATAGTGAAATTATATAAAGTTAAGTCTTTCTCCCCATAGCTGGATTAATGATGAATATCCCCAACACTCTTTAATGTAGTTTGTACTTGCAGAAATCAGTCTGTCCAGAAACGCTGCTTAGACGACAAGTTTTCAACCAGTCTGGAGTGTGTGGCAAAAGTGATCACACCCTCTGCTCCTCCACCAGCTCTAGGCAAGGCTTTCAAAACATTTAATAGTTCACAAAAAAAAACACTAGCTACCTCCTTAAAAGAGGCATCCATGTCATCGTTACTTTTATGCTGCTGGCTTTTAGGGCAGCAATGAAGGTCCTCCATCTCTGTCTATCCAAACAATCGCACACAGATATAGAAGGGTTCTTCATTACTGTTTCTGTAACATTTTTTCTTAAAATAAACCAGTCAGGATTGTTAACCCTGAGCAGAATTCCCAAACCTGGAGGATTGGTGAAACTTAGTTGGCCCTCTACCCTGTGACCTGCTTGGCATGGGTGACCCGAGAAGGAGCCGAAGCACAAGGCCTTGACTCCAGCCAGTATTGCTCTCCAGGTCATTAAGGCACACAAGCCACCAAACCCTATGACAAGGTTGTGATCTTCTTGGAGGCATGAGATCACTAGGCATAACACAAGTTGAACATTTTACCATAAGTGATTAAGTGGAACTTCTCAAAGATTGGAATACTGACCCAGGAAAAAAAAAAGCAATAAACTAGACTTCTGCTCCAAGTACTAAGTGGGTGCACCTTCAAAGTTCAAAAGTCTGACTTCAGTAAACCTGGGAATTGTCACAGGATAATCCCATTTTAAACTCTGCTAAAACACTACATTAAGACCTCTGCTGTCTTTAACATGCTCACTATTAACACTGTAGGGAAAACTAATCAACTGGAGAACTTCATCCACTGCCACCTAGCTCAGTTCTCTTACTCTGCACTGCTCACTTCTCGCTCCTACAAACCTGAATGTCCAGGTAGGCCCATTGTCTCAGAATGCTCCTGCCCCACTGGACTTGTGTTCTCATACCTTTACTACATTCTACTCCCCTAAGTTCAGTCCCTTTCCACCTACATCTATTGCACTACACTGAAGACTGCACCCACACTGAGCTCATTAATTTAACCAACTATGCCTCCAACTTCCACTCCGCTTTTAAAATTCACTTAGTCTGCTTCTGACACATCTCTCCCCCTTCTCAAACTGTCTCCTGACCTCATTTATAAATTTACCCAATCCTATGGCTATCCTGACTACCTCTTCCCACCCTGTCTCCCAAAAAAAAAAAGGTATCCCCATTTCTCAGTTTCTTCAGCTCTACCAGGAAGAGGCTCTTCTTTTTAGGACAGTGAAGTCTTCCTCCTTCAAAGAGCGGGGTTTCCCTTCCACCACCATTGATGCTGCCCTCACCTGCATCTCCTCCATTCCCTGGACATCCACCCTCACTCCCACCACCTTAACAGAGAGTTCCTCTTGTCCTCACCTACCATCCCATCAGCCTCCACATCCAAGACATTCCCTGCAACTCACGCCAACACCAAGGGGATCCTACCACCAAACTTATCTTTACCTCCCTCTCATCCTCTGCTTTCCACAGGGATCGCACTCTCCATGATTTCCTTGTCCATTTGTCCCTTCCTACTAATTACCCTCCTGGCACTTAACCCTGCAACCAGCTAAAGTGTGTACCTGCCCATTCACCTCCATTCAGGGTCCTAGACAGAGCTTCCAGGTGAGGCAACATTTCACCTACAATTCTGCTGGGGTCATCTGTTGTATCCTGTGGTCTCCATGCAGCCTTCTCTACATTGGGGAGACCTGTCGTAATTTGGGAACCGCTTCGAGCACCTCCACTCCATCTTCCAAAATCGGAACTTCCAGTGTCACAACATTTTAATTTCCATTCCACCATGTCGGTCCGTGCCGCCTCTTGTGCCAAAGAGGCCACCCTCAAAGGTAGAAGAGCACACCTTATATTCTGTCTGGATAGCCTCCAACCTGATGACATAAATATCAATTTCTCTTTCTGGTCAAAAAAATTTCCTTCCCCCTCCTCTCTTCTATTCCCCACTACCACTTCTCACATGCCTACCACCTCCTAGTGCCCTCCTTCTTCTCTTTCTCCTATGGTTCACTCTCCTCTCAGATTCCTTTGTCTCCAGGCTTTTACCTTTTCTACCCACCTGGCTTCACCCATCACCTTGTAGCTATTTTTCTTCCCCTCCCACCTTTTATCCCAGCATCTTCTCCCTTACTTTCCAGTCCTGAAGGGTCTTGGCCCAAAATATCAACTATTTATTCATTTCCATAGATGCTGCCCGACTTGTTGAGTTCTTTTAATATTTTGTGGATGTTGCTTTGGATTTCTGGCATCTGCAGAATTTGTGAGGAAACCCAATGCAGTTTCTGTTAATTAGGCAGCTAGGGGAAAAAAAACACATACTCACTGCCTGCTTCCACCAATTCAACTGTGTATTTAATTTGCTATCTGAATCTCATGTGTTCTAACCTTTAAATGTTGTCAAAGTCCTTTCAGAAGTCCATGTAGACAATGTCCACTGCCTTGCGCTCATCAATCCTCTGGAACACCCCTTAAACTCAATCAAATTGAGGGTCACCATCTCCAATGATAAAGTCATGCTGATTATTCCAAATCTGTCCTTGCCCTTCCAAATGGAAATAAATCCTCTCCATCAGAATCTCTTCCAAAAAGTTTCCCCTCCACTGATATCAGTTTAATTAGCCTATATATGGTCAATTTATCTTTGCTGTCCGTAAATGTGCTTTGGAATAATATCCATGCCAGTTTTCTGATACCTCATCTGCGGCTGAGGAGGATACAAAAAAATCTCTTCTAGAGCCTCAGCAATCTACTACCTTCCTTCCCAATACATCCAAGAATACATCTGCCCAGGCCTCAAGGATATATCCACCCTTATGCATTTCAAGACTGCCAACACCTCTATATTGTCATTATACAGGATAACTATTTCTCTTTCGTGAACTCACAAGCTTCCATATCTTTCAAGATTAAAAATGTATTCCATTGTAAATACAAGCAGTGTTCATTCAAGATCTTTCCATTCTTTTACTCCAAATAGATTACCACACAGCTCCTTTAGGAGACGCAAATGTATCTTAGTTATCTTTTTGATCTTAATATACTTCTAAAATCATTTAAGAATCTCCTTTACATCATCTGCCAAATATATCATGGTCCCTTTTTGCTCTGATACAAGGGTACTCCTACATCCTGTAAGCTCATCAGTAGACTTGCTCAATCTTAGCTGCCCATGGCAAGCCTCCTTTTTCCTGACTTGACCCTGAAACTCCCTCAGTTCTCCAACCCTGCCAGTCTTGCCTTTCATTAACAGAAACATGCTGGCCCTGAACTCTACATTTCACTTTGAAGAGATTCCCACTTGTCAGATATCCCATTATCTGCTAACACCCTCTTCAACCAATTTTTGTAAGTTGTCTAATGCCTGCAAAAATGCTAACTTGAAGACCAGTCCACAAATCCCAAAGTGCTCCCCCACAGGTATGCACCATTTCCATACATGTTTAAAAGAAATTGTCATCTTCAACCAAATTCTCAAATGTAAAGAGGAAAATGCTTGCACCTCAGCCTGGAGACAAGAGATATTTTCAGTGCCAAAGATTGCCAGGCAAATGTACCATCCCATCATTCCCAGTAGTGCAGCCACTTTTGTGGCCTAGGCAAAGACAACCTCACCATACTTATCACTGTGCTATAACAGATAACCAATGAATGATCGAGTAACAGTTTTAAAATAAGTCAGACATAGACATTGAAAGCATTAAGTTCAACAATTTTGAAATCATTGAATTGTTATTGATTAATGACGAATTAATATTAAGATGCTACAAGTGAGCAGGTGTTAACTTTGGTCTAAGATTAAGTGCTGATCTTGGTCCTAAGCACCTCTTTCCATCGCAATTTTTGGATATCTTGGGTTCTATGTTCCAACTCACCCTCTATTTGCCAATCCCCTTTTGTCAGATGAAAAGATTACATGTGCAATATAGCAATATGTCATTTTGTTCAGGAATCAAAAGCTGCTTTTCAAATGCCAGAAGTGCATTACAAGCATATAGAGAAGAGTCATTTAGGCTCTTACCAAATGCACAGCTTATGACATCAGAAATTTGATGGCATAAATTCCACATGACTGTATCAAATAACCAGCTTATGAGAAAAAATTGATGGAATTTGGGTAATAGGAGATCTGTCCCAATGTACAGAGGACTTCAGAATGAGACGTGTGATCAGTTCACCCATTGAACATACAATAGTAGATCACAATACAAGCCTAATGTGATGAACTAATGTGTGTGTGCTCAGTCCACTGCTGTTCACTCTGCTGACCCACAACTGTGCTGCAACACACAGCTCGAACCACATCATCAAGTTCGCCAATAACACGACCGTGGTGGGTCTCATCAGCAAGAACGATGAGTCAGCATACACAGAGGAGGTGCAGCGGCTAACGGACTGGTGCACAGCCAACAACCTGTCTCTGAATGTGAACAAAAGAGATGGTTGCAACACACATCAAAGTTGCCGGTGAACGCAGCAGGTGTTCTGGTTGTTGACTTCAGGAGGACCGGGAACGACCACTCTCCGCTGAACATCGACAACTCCTCCATACAGATCGTTAAGAGCACCAAATATTTTGGTGTTCACCTGGTGAAGAATCTCACCTGGTCCCTCAACACCAGCTCCTTAGCAAAGAAAGCCCAGCAGCATCTCTACTTTCTGCGAAGGCTGAGAAAAGTCCATCTCCCACCCCCCCCATCCTCACCACATTCTACAGAGGTTGTATTGAGAGCATCCTGAGCAGCTGCATCACTGCCTGGTTCAGAAATTGCACCATCTCAGATCGCAAGACCCTGCAGCGGACAGTGAAGTCAGCTGAGAAGATCATTGGGGTCTCTCTTCCCGCCATTAGAGACATTTACACCACACGCTGCATCCATAAAGCAAACAGCATTATGAAGGACCCCACGCAGCCCTCATAAGTTCTTCTCCCTCCTGCCATCTGGCAAAAGGCACCGAAGTAGTCATGCTCTCACGACCAGACTATGTAACAGTTTCTTCTCCCAAGTCACCAGACTCCTCAATACCCAGAGCCTGAACTGACACCAACCTACTGCCCTCTACTGTGCCTATTGTCTTGTTTATTATTTATTGTAATCCCTGCACTGTTTTGTGCACTTTATGCAGTCCTGGGTAGGTCTGTAATCTAGTGTAGTTTTGTGTTGTTTTACGTAGTTCAGTGTAGTTTTTGTATCATTCATGTAGCACCATGGTCCTGAAAAACATTGTCTCATTTTTACTGTGTACTGTACTAGCAGTTATGGTCAAAATGACAATAACAAGTGACTTGACTAAATCTTTGCTTCCCATAGCCCTCCATTTTCTTTTCAATGTACCCACCCAAGATGTCTCTTAAAGACCACAAGACAGAAGCAGAATTAGGCTATTCAGCCCATTGATCTGCTCCACCATTCCATCATGGCAGATCAACCCTTTCAACCCTATTCTCATGCCTTCGCCCCATAACCTTTAATGCCCTGACTAGTCAAGAACCTATTAACCTCCACTGTAAATATACCCAATGACTTGGCCTCCACAGCCATCTGTGGCAATGAATCCCAGATTCACTACCCTTGGGTTAAAGAAATTTCTCATCTGTTCTAAGCAGACTTCCTTCTAACCCAAGGCTGTGGACATGGGTCCTAGACCTTCCCACTATTGAAAACTGCCTCTTCACATTCACCCTTTCTTGGCCAGGGATTCTCAAGCTGGAGTCCCCAGACCCCTTGCTTCACAGTATTGGTCCATGGCATTGAAACAGTTGGGAACCCCCTGACCCAGGCCCTTCAAAATTTGACGGGTTTCAATGAGATTCCCCCCTTAACTCCAGCATGTACAGACCCACAGCCATCAAATGTTCATGTGTTAACCTTTTCATTCCCAAAATCATTCTCCAATGCCAGTTAAGGGACCCAAAACTGCTCACAATATTCCAAATGCTGTCTGACCAACACTTTATAAAGCTTCAGCATTACATCCTTGCTTTTACATTCTACTCCTCTCAAAATGAATGGCAACATTACATTTGCCTTCCTTACCACCAACTCAATCTGCAAGTTAACCGAGTCCCTTTGCACCTCTGATTTCTGAATTTTCTTCCCATTTAGAAAGTAGTCTACACCTATTCCTTCCAGCAAAGTGTGTGACCATTTCCTTGCCCCCAATTATCATATTCCAGCAGTCCAATATCCACTCTCACCTCTTATTCTTTATATATCTGGAAAAGCTTGATTACCCTTACATTATTGGCTAGCTTACCTTCATATTTCTTCTTTTCTCACCTTATGGCTTTTTAGTTGCCTTGAACTTTTAAAAAAGCTTTCCAATCCTCTAACTTCCACTAATTTTTGCTATATTTGTATTATTTTGTTTTTATGCTGTCTTTGACTTCCTTTGTCATCTGCCCTTTTGAACACGTCTTCACCTTTGGGATTATCTATCTGTGCCTTCTGAATTGCTCCCAGAAACTCCAGCCATTGCTGTTCTGCCATAATCCCTGCTAGTGTCCCCTTTCAATCAACTTTGGCAAGCTCTCCTTTCATGTTTCTGCAACTCCTTTTACTCCACTGTAATACTAATACATCTGATTTTAGCTTCTCCCTCAAATTGTAGGGTGAATTCTATCATATTATGATCATTGTCTCCTAAGGGTTCCTTTACCCAAGCTCCCAAATCAAACCTGGTTCATTACACAATACCCAATCCAGAAATTCCTTTCTCCAAGTGGGCTTAACCATAAGCAGCTCTAAAAAGCCATCTCACATGCGTTCTATATGTAGCCCCCCTGGCAAGCCTCAGGGTCGCTCAACTCGCTGTCGTCTAGGGAGACAGCCCTCGGCCCCGCCAAACTGGGTAATTAAGTTTGTGTGGATGCTGTGTGATGTACCCCACCCCACCCAATAACAGACAATACACCATATACAATTAAATGAATTACAATTTACAGATATTACTGGAACTATATAATTAATAGAGATAAAGTATAAAAGGAAAATAAAAGGCGCCACACTTAAAGTTCAATCTCTTCGTGCACAAACAGTTGGAGCTCTAGTAACGATCCTCTCTTCACCATCCAATCCCCTCTGACCACCTCGACCTGCCACCTGGGACCAACCACGGTGGTCGACCAGACGCCCCACATGAGTATGTCTCCGTCTCCACTTTCCTCGCTGAAGACCCTGGACCGCGGACTCCTGCTCGGGGTCTGACCCCGTTAGTCAGCTCACAGCACCTTGCCCACTCTCTCTGTCCATCGCGCCTTCTGCCCAAAAACCCGCGTATCACAATAACTTACAGACACACTAGAAAGAATAACATGGACACCCATTGGTTCATTAGCTCTCTTATCAACAATATAACCCGAACAAGCCGTGAGCGAGAGAATTTTCTCAGCATTTAACATAACAAAGAAGCCATTTTAATTAGCCTACGCAGTAACATAAAAGGAGAAACCCCTTACATATAAACTCCCTCTTGGGACCACCCAGCACCATCCTGATTTTCCCAATCTACCGCATACTGAAATCCCTAATGACTACTGTAATATTGCCCTTTTTACATGTCATTTTCTACCTCCCACTGTAATTTGCATCCCACATCCTGGCTATTGCTTAGAGACCTGTATACAACATCAGGGCCTTTTTACTCATGCAGCTTCTTAACTTGACCCACAAGGATTCTACATTTTTCAATCCTATGTCACCTCTTTTTAAACATTTGATTTCTTTTTTTTTAAACCAACAGAACTCCCTCTGCCTACCCTTTCAATACAAAGTGTATCATTGGATGTTAAGCTCGATGCACATCAAAGGCTGCAGGTCTTCTAGAGTTCTCACATCTCACACAAAGAGCATACCACTGACCCTGTATCCATTCTCACCACACTCACTAATAGACAAGGAACAAGCAAATAAAACTTCTTCAAAACTTACTGAACCAAAGCTTGACCATCCTAACACTGTCCATCTCTGCAATGGTCATCCTACTTGCACCTCACTTCTTTTATGATCCTTTGTTAATTGCCTTATAGATTATGATTGCTTGTTGAAAAGTCCTGAAACACCCCAAGCCCTTTTTTAAACCTCACAGCACCTCAGCCAAGTGACTGCTCATGATGATTGCAGCCCGCCCCTAAAGTACCTGCCTTTAGCTCCACCTCTGCAGCACATTCCATACATCTATCATGTTTTAAAAAAACTACCTTTGACATCCCAAAACTTCATCTTAAAATTATGCCCCTCCCCCTCATATTAGCCAGAAAGTCTCTGGTAATCCACCACCTTTGCCTCTTATCTTGTACACCTCTATGAAGTCACCTCTCATCCTCCTTTGTTCCAAACAGAATTGCCCTAGTCTGCACAAACTGCCCTCATAAGACATGCTCTCTAATTCAAGGAGCATCCTGGTAAATCTCCCATGCATCCTCATTAAAGCTTGCACTTCCTTCCAATATTGAGGTGAAATGAATACAACATTAAGTGTGGTATAGAGTTACAACAATACCTCACAGCTCAAACTCAATCACTCAACCAATGAAGGCCAACACACCATACACCTTCCGAACAACCCTATCAACTTACACAGCAACTTTGATGGATCTATAGATTATGAACCCCCAAGATCCTCTATTCCCATACGCCAATAATTTTACCATTAACCTTGCACTCTACCTTCAAGTTCAACCTTCCAAAGTGCATCATTTCACACTTTTGTGGATTGAACTGCCACTTGTCAGCCTAGCTTATCAATGTTCTGTAACCTATGACCTTTTACACTATCCACAATACCAACCTTCATGTCATCTGCAAACTTACTAACCTACTCTTCTGCTTCTCCATCCATGACATTTTTAAAAATCAGAGCAGAAGTCACAGAACAGCATCCACTGAAACACCACGGTCACCACCTTCCAAACAGAATACACTCCACTACAGGTCGACCTTCACTATTCCAAATACCTGTAATCCGGCTCCTTCGATAATCCGCACCGATTTCAAATTTCCCACGCAACTGTAACTTCAACTTGTCCAGGCCACCGTACCAATCTGCTGCGCAGTGTTTTGGTTGCACTAGATCTGTTCACGTGTTAGCGCATTCTTGTAAGCGCAGGCAGGCGATTCCTGCTTGTTTTCCTGCATTTATTAATATCATTTGCGTGAGGCGCAGCCGCCCAGCACCTGGCCGTCTCACCCGCCAGTAGTGGGGGAGCTGTCGCGTGCTGGGTTGGTCCGCCTTCTCGCCCGCCTGCCGGCGGTCATGCACTGCCCTCCGGCGTTACCTGGCCGGCGCTCCGTTCTCTTCTTCCTACGACCTCAGATCAGACGTGGCGATCCGCTGAATTTAAGCATATTAGTAAGCAGAGGAAAAGAAACTAATGAGGATTCCCTCAGTAACTGCGAGCGCAATGTAGTCTTTGGGGTAACTGCAAGTCTGTGTCTTTGCTATCGTTTAGCTCACGCTTGAGTGCTGGTAGTGGGTGCACTTTATTTTTTGCAGGTGGGGAGGGGGGATTGTTCCTCGCTGCCGCCTTCACGCAGGAGGGAGGGGAGCGGGGGGGGAACTTAGGGGTTCTAACATTTAACTGTCGTTCACTCTTTGGGACATTCCCCTGTTTTCGTAGATGGTTGCGAAGAAGCATTTCAGGATGTATATTGTATACATTTCTGACATTAAATGACCCTTTGAATCCTTTGATATTTTTAATGATGAGATGGTTAGCTATTGCTTAATGTGATCCTTCTGTAATTTGGCATTTTCACTAATCCAGCACTCCTCAGGTTCCAATGGTGCCGGATTATAGAAGGTCAACCTGTACCATCCTCTGCTTTCCGTGAGCAAGCCAATTCTGAATCCATGCAGCCAAGTTTCTCTGGATCTCATGCCTGTTGACTTAATGGATAACCCTACCTTGCTGAACATTTTACTAAAATCCATATACATCTTAGTCCAGATTTCCAATCTGAGAGAAGACATTGTTCAAACAGTTCAGGGATGTGTGGGCCAACTGATCCAAAACAGTAGCTGAGCACTTCGAAAACTGATCGGATCGTATAGTTTAGACTATGAATGGAGACCACCAATATCTACAATAGAAATTATTACTGGGATGAGACCAACTTCAGTGGGACAAAAAGAATTCTAGTCAGAATTAAGTGTGAACAAATTTCAATGGGCAAAATGGGAATGGGAATAATGAGTAATCTTTACGAGATGTTTCAGGCACTGAATAGGTGAATGTCCACAAGAGGCAAAGCTGAAACATCCTTTGTAACAAACAAGATGAAAAATGTAAAGTCAATAAGGAGGATGGATGCCAAATAAACAAGCTGAAAATAGGAAACAGTTGACAAAAGGAGGAACAGAAGTGTGTATGGCTCCATTTCCAAATCCACTAATGTCAAAGTTTGCAAGAGCAATATATACCAAAGATGATAACCTGCAAAGCAGTAAAGACTGACAAAATGGGCAGATACATGGAAGGAGAAATTTAACATAGGAAAATGTGAAGAACACTTTAGCAGAAATAATACAGGAGCAGGGTTAAATGTACGACCCTTAAGATTAGGCGAGAACAAGAGGATCTGGAGTACAGAGCATAAATGATTAAAAGTGGCGGGGGGGGGGGGGGGAGACGTCCACTCAGACCATGAGAGGTCTACGTCGGACATTTTCACGCCTTACAAGGCGCAGATTGGAAGTCCGTGTGGGGCGCCGCTCCTCGCACAGGGCACAAACACACTGCCACAGCTGAGGCTCAAACTAGCGACCTTGAGATAACTAGACGAACGCCTTAACCACTTGGCCACATGCCCAACACAAAGTGGCAGGACTACATGTTAAGACAGCGGATAGCAAATAATATTTATGGATGGAACTATAGAACATAAAAACAAGTTATTTGCACCTATGAATAACATTGATTATGGAGCCACAAGCTGGAATATTACATACAAACCCAGACATTAAGGAAGTGCGCAACCATCCCAGAAAGAAGGCAAATAAGATTTATTGGTATAGACCCAGTTTGAAGATCAGAATCAGGGTTAATATAACAAATTTCAAGGCATATGCCAGTTAATTTTGCGGCAGCAGTACAATGCATGATATTATATACACACATAGATATGTACACACACATATACACATACACACACTCACTCATTCATGGGTTCAGTGAACATATAGGAATCAGATGGCAGAGGGGAAGATGCTGTTTCTGAATCGCTGAGTGTGTGCTTTCTTCCCGACGGAAGCAATGAGAAGAGCACACATACTTGGTGGTGGGAGTCCTTAATGATGGACTCAGCCTTTCTGAGGCACCACTCCTTGAAGATGTCTTAGATATTTTGGAGGCTAGCACCCACAATGGAGCCAACTAATTTTACAACCCTGTTGCTTCTTACGAACTGTGCAGTTACCACATCCCCATACCAGGCACTGATGCAGCCAGTCAGTATGCTCTCCACAGTACATCTGTAGTTTGAGTGTTTTAGGTGACAAACCAAGTCTCCTCAAACTCCCAATGAAGTATAACCACCATCCTGCCTGCATTAAAGCTGCACTGATATACTGGACCAGGTTAATTCCTCAAGATGTTGACATCCAGGAACATGAAATTATTCACTCTCTCCAATTCTGAACCTTCTGAGGATTGATTTGTGTTCCCTAATCTTACCCTTTCTGAAGTCCACAATCAGCTCTTTGGTCTTACTGACACAGAGTGCAAGGTTGTCACTACGACACCACTCAACTAGCTGGTATATCTCATTCCTGTACACCCTCGTCTCCATCTGAGATTCTGTCAACAATGGTTGTCATTAAATTTGTCAATAGCATTTGAGCTGTGCTTAGCCACACAGTCAAGGGTGTAGAGAGTCAGCAGTGGGCTAAGCACACACTCTGAGGTATGCCAGTGTTGACTGTCAGCGAGCAGATATTATTAACCAATCCACAGAGATTGTGGTCTTCCAGTTAGCAAGTGAGAATCCAGTTGCAGAGGGAACCCAAGCTCGGTAGCTTTTCAATCAGAACTGTCGGAATGATGTCAAATCGCTAAGCTATAGTCAGTGAACAGCATCCTGACACAGGTATTTGTATTGTTCAGATATTCCAAGGCCGCGTGGAGCCATTGAGATCGTGTCTGCCATTGGCCTATTGTGGCAATAGGTAAACTGCAGGGGGTCCAGGTAGTACCAGAAGGAACAAAGGCAGGAGTTTATTCTGGCCATGACCAATGTCTCACAGCATTTCATTACCGTAGAGGTGCTACTGGATGATAGTTGTTAAGGCAGCTCACACTGCTCTTCTTGGGCACTGGTATAATTGTTGCCCTTTTGAAACATGTGGAAACTGACTGTAGCAGTGAATGATTGAAAATTTTGAACACATCTGGCCAGTTGTTGGCACAAGTTTCCAGAGCCTTACCAGGTACTCCATTGGGGCCTGTCACCTTGCAGGGGTTCACCCTCCTGAAAGATAGCCTGATGTCAGCCTCCGAGAGAGATTACAGGGTGCAGCAGGGATCCTCACAGCTGAACTTTTATACTCCCTTTCAAAAGGGGAGATAAAAAGCATTGAGCTTGTCTGGTGGTGAAGCATCACTGCCATGCACAATGTGGGGTTTTGCTTTGTAGCAAGTAATTGACTGTAAATCCTGCCGGAGTTGACATGCATCCAATGTTGGCTCCAATCTCACTCAGAATGGCTTCTTAGCTCTTGAAATAGCACTGTGCAAGTCACTCCTGGTTTTCTTGTATAGACCCATGTTATTAAACTTAAATGCCAGAAATCTAGCCCTCAGCAGACCACAAACTTCCTGGTTCATCCATGGCTATTGGTTTGGGAATGTACAGCAAGTTCTCAGACACGCACTCATCCACACAGGTTTTAATGAAGTTGGTGACAATGGTGGCATACTCATCCAGACTATGATGAATTCCCGAAACAATCCAGTCCACTGATTCAGAACAGTCCTGTAAACACTCCTGGCTTCCGTTGTCCATACCTTTTTGGTGCTACAGTCTTCAGACTGCCTGTACTCAGGGAGTAGAAGTACAGCCAGGTGATCCCTTTCCAAAGTGAGGCTGTGCATGGTGGTGTAACAGTGGTCCAATGTGTGGTTTCAACTGGCACTACAAGTGTTGATGATAATTATTTAGTGTCTTTTCCAAGCTGGCCTGGTTAAAGTCTCCCAAAATGATGAGAAAAGCATCAGGATATGCTGTTTCATACTTGTTGGTCATATCGCTCAGTTCGTCTACAGCCTGTTTGACATTGGCCTGATGTGAAATGTACACTGCTACTAGAGGCAGGTAAAATGGTCGACACTTTCTAGCAAGGTGTTCTAAATCTGGTTAAGAACTTTGGAACTTCAGCAACACATTTGTACACCACAGGGAGTTGATCATGAAGCAAACCACCCCCACCCCCCCAACCTCTGCCCTGCCTTTGGCTTTAAAAGACTATGTGTCATCTTGACAGTGCATTGTGAACCTATCAATCTGAATCACTGCGTCTGGAACAGAAGGTGTTAACCAAGATTCCATTAAACAAAAAGAAGCAAAAGCTTTTGCTGTCTTCTGGTACAGTACTCTAGCTTAGATCTTCAGTTTTATTTACCAGAGACTGCACGTTTACTAGCAAGGTAGTCGGTATTGGGAGTTAAAAACCTAGTTTTATTTTTAAATATATAAACAGACTATTAGCCCAGTGCGACAACCTCGTTTCTGTCGTCATCTTAAGGGGATAGTGCGCCTGCCACAGTTGGCATTATTTTTCATTGGTTTTAAGCAGCAATAGATTAACCGCATTAAAACATCGTTCCTAACTGTACAGACCTTAGTTGCAGTTGTGGCTCTCAGCTGTAGCAGACTGAAACAGGAATATTTAATTGTATCCATCAAGCAGCTGCTTCGAGTTCACCCTTAAATTTAGTGCTTCAGAAGATGGAGGATGCAAGATTAGACTGAAGAAAATAGGATTATTCTCTGGATAGAAGATTGAGGACATTTCATTGTCGCATTTAATGACGGGCTCATATTCGATTAATATGGAAGTTGCTTCTATTAAGCCAATAGTTTGGGGAACGAGACACCAATTTAAAAATACAAGGCAAATGGGATGAAACGTTTTACATACCAACACAACACTATTTAGGTTCGTGGACAATAAAAACAGAAAATATAGACCTTCAAAATAGAACTGTATAATATGTGTGGGGTAAGAACAGAGGGTGGGGGAAAATAAAAAGGAACTGATCAATTGTTTTACCAGAAGAATCAATGAGCAGAATGGCCTCCTTCCATGTTGTCATAGTACAATTTTATGATGGTAAGAAAATGCTCTGCAAGCTCAATTTCTTATTGCTGAACCAAAGAAGCAAATGAAAGTTAAAAAGCACTTTTTCCCTTTATTGCAGGAGAAGCTTCAAATATCAACCAATATTTGAGAGCAAAACATAAGACACTTATAAAGTTTAACAAAATACTCTCTCTCTTCTCCCAGCCCAGCAAAATTGAAGTTAAGAAACAACCCCGGTATCCCACATTCCTTCATGCATTTAGAATCAATCATTAATGACTCCACAGTCTAATTTGATTACAAGACACCAAGATGCTGAATATCCACTTTATCTCCTCTGCCATTTCCCTTGATTTTGATAAGTACATTTGCATTAGTTCCCTACATCTTAATAAAAGATACAAACAAAAAGGGACTGCGGTCTAAAACTCCCTCCACCCCAGAAATAGTACTCAACTACTGGAAGATTCTTTCATTTAAGATGCTAAACTGAGACCTGCGTGCTCTCATTTAGGTGTAAAATGTTTCAAAACTGTCTGAAGCAGGGTTTCTCAACCAGGGTTCTGCAGGACCCTAGGGTCCTGTGAGAGGTCACTAGGGGTTCCGTGGGAGATTGTGATTAAAAAATATTGCTTTTTGAATCTCACACTATGCACAATGGTAGTACACAGTGACTGAGCAGCCCTGTTAGCAATCTCAACACAATATGGCAGTGCGCAGTTGGACCATGTTTATTTTGTTGAGACCATTCTCAGTTTGACACAAGATAGGGGAGGCTGTTGATAATTGGTGAGCACTGTGTTGCATGGAGGGGAAGATGGTAGGTTAAGGAGAGTAAAGTGTATTTTCTAGGCATTGAATGGACTCACCCAACTTAGGCTGTGACACCAGCCTCTCCCTCCCTAGTTACCTCCCAACTTCCCCTTGCGCGCCACCAACAGACTTACGGGAACGAACAAACTACCAGAGTAGTAGAAAATTGGAGGGAAATTTTCAATCTAAATACTGTCCAATGTGGCGATATTTGAAGAGGTGGTGTGAGATGGAAGAGGATGATTCTAAGCCTAGACCTACAGACAACTCTGATAAGGAGAGTGATGAAGAACTGCAATCTTCTGAGTCATTTCACTGCAATAGTGCAACAATGGACACAAGTCCATCTTACAATGAAAGCTACTTACCAATGGGCTTTACATGGATTAGTGATACAAGTTTTTCCCCATTTCATTGTGCTTAGTCTGTGCCAAACAACTTAAAAATGTAAATGTAGCAATGGCTCAAGTAAAATTAAAAACACTGAACTACAAATCACAGCCACATGACGCTTAAAAGTGTGATTATTTTAAATGACTACCAGAATGTCAAAACAAACAGATTAAAGGTTTTGAAAATAAAGTCACAGTCAATAAAAAGAACCAGGAAGCAAGTTTAGTAATTTTAAGACCAGGTCACTTAAGAATGTTTTAAAAACTGAAAACCTGGACAAAGGGCACACCAATCTCCTGCTACATACAGAAATCCAGTGGCTTTGCTGAGGAAGAGTTCTCAACATGATGTTTGACCTGAAACAGACATTTTTTATCATATGAACCAGTTGAACAAGTCCCTGCAAGGCCATGGAGAAAATGTTTTGACTTCAGGTGACAAAACAGAGGGATCTAAGAATAATGGTGCATAGTTCCCTGAAGGTGAAATCTCATGTGCATAGGGTGGTGAAGAAAGCTTTTGGTATGCTGACCTTTATAAATCAGAGCATTGTGTATAGGAGTTGGGATGTAATGTTGAAATTGTACAAGGCATTGGTGAGGCCAAATTTGGAGTATTGTGTACAGTTTTGGTCACCAAATTATAGGAAAGATGTCAACAAAATAGAGAGAGTACAGAGAAGGTTTACTAGAATGTTACCTGGGTTTCATCACCTAAGTTACAGAGAAAGGTTGAACAAGTCGGGTCTTTATTCTTTGGAACGTAGAAGGTTGAGGGGGAACTTGATAGAGGTATTTAAGATTATGAGAGGGATAGATAGAGTTGACGTGGATAGGCTTTTTCCATTCAGAGTGGGGGAGATTCAAACAAGAGGGCATGAGTTGAGAGCTAAGGGGCAAAAGTTTAGGGGTAACATGAGGGTGAACTCCTTTACTCAGAGTGGTGGCTGTGTGGAACGAGCTTCCAGCAGAAGTGGTTGAGGCAGGTTCGATGTTGTCGTTTAAAGTAAACTGGACAGCTATATGGACAGGAAAGGAATGTAAAGTTATGGGCTGAGCGCAGGTCGGTGGGACTAGGTGAGAGTAAGAGTTCGGCACAGACTAGAAGGGCCAAGATGGCCTGTTTCTGTGCTGTAATTGTTATATGGTTAAAATTCTTGGATTTAAAAGGAAACAATCTTTGGAAAAATCATGTTGCACAAGGAAATCTTGAAATGTTTCCACTGCTGCTTGAGCTCAAGAGTGGGGAAGGATATTAGAAAGTCACGAGTCTTATTGAAAACCACCTGGAAGAACTGCAGAACAAAATTAAACAGTATTTTTCCTCCCTTTCAACCCAAGTGTATAACTGAGTGAGGGACCCTTTTCTAAATTTTCTGCTCAGCCTGAGAACTTGACTTTGAGAGAAGAGGAAGAACTTTAAGCTGCAGTCTGATACTAACTTGCCCCTGGACAAGTCCTGGATTTCTGTGGAACAGCATCCTGCTATTCATAGGAAAGCAATGAACATTTTGCTGCAGTTTTCAACTTCTTACATGTGTGAGCAAGCTTTTTCTTGTTTAACAAGCACCAAGAGCAAGGATAGAAATAGTCTCATTTCAGTTGAAGGTGAAACCCGTGTGCTTATCTCAAATTCGACTCAGAATTGAGAAATTTGTCATCTTTGCCTTGTGAGTTTTTACAATTTATAAAAGGGATAGAGATTAATTTCAACGTAAGCCAAGCTTAACTATCACAAACAAGATAAAATCTGCAGATGCTGGAAATCTGAGTAACACACACAAAATGCTGGAGGAACTCAGCAGGCCAGGCAATATCTACGGAAAAAAAGTACAGTTGATGTTTCAGGCCGAAATCCTTCAGCAGGACTGGAGAAAAAAATTGGAGTAGATTTAAAGGGTGGGGGTGGTGGTGGAAAGAAACACTAGGTGATAGGATCCCATAGGAGATGGTGGAAGTTTCAAAGAATTATGTGCTGGATGCTGAGTCTGATGGAGGCCACCATCACTGTCCTCAACCACATCTCTATAATTTCATGCACATCTGCTCTTAACCCATTTTCCCACTATCCTACCAGGAATAGTATTCCTCTAGTTTTCACCTACCACCCTCCACGATTAGCACAATTCTCCAAAACTTCTTCTAACAGGATCCCACCAAGCACATCTTTCCCTCCCCCCCCCCCACCTACTGCTTTCCACAGGGATCACTCCCTACGCAAATCCCTTGTCCATTTGCCCCCCCCCAACTGATCTCCCTCCTGGCACTTATCCTTGGAAGCAGAACAAGTGCTACACCTGCCTCTACACCACCTCCCTCACTACCATTCAGGGCCCTAAACAGTCCTTCCAGGTGAGGCGACATTTCACTTGTGAATCTATTAGGGTCATTTACTGTTTTCAGTGCTCACAGTGAGGCTTCCTGTATAGTTGGTGAGGCCTGACGTAGATTGGGAGAGTGCTTTACCGAGTATCTACACTCCATCCACCAGAACAAGCAGAATCCCCCAGTGGCCACCCATTTTAATTCCACTTCCCATTCCAATATGTCAATCCATGGCCTCCTGCACTGTCTTGATGAGGCCACACTTAGGTTGGAGGAACAATACCTTATATTCCATTTGGGTAGCCTCCAACCTGATGGAATGACAATGCCTCCTAACTCACTTCACCATTTCCCATCTCCTTTTACCCTCTCACCTCATCTCCTCCCTCTGGTGCTCCTCCCCACTTTCATTCTTCCATGGTCTTTTGTCTCCTTTACCAATCAACTTCTCAGCTCTTTGCTTCATCCTTCCCCCTCCAGGTTTCACCTAGTGGTTCTCCCCCACTCCCCCACCTCTTAAATCTACTCAGCTTTTTTTCCTCCAGTCCTGCTGAAGGGTTTTGGTCTGAAACATTGACTGTACTGCCCCCCCACAGATGCTGCCTGGCTTGCTGAGTTCCTCCAGTATTTTGTGTGCTACCCTCCCCACCCCACCCCAGTATGGTTGGCTAAAAATTTATTCTTGACTCTAGAGCATTAACAATTATTTTTAGATTATTAAATCTACAACTTACTAATCACGCTAATGTACCATGAGCTCTAGGTACAATTTTTATGCAAGGGTTCCCTGAGACCTGAAAATTGAGGGTTCCTCCAGGACAAAAAGGTTGAGATAAACTGGTTTAAAGAGTGGAGAACCTTGATTTCAACTGGGCCAATATGAACCATGGAAGCAGCAACACCAGAAAACACATACAGAAATTTGTGGTGTAAATTGGTGGTTTTATTTCCTACATTACAAAAGGAAATACATTTCAAAGAATGCTTCATTGGCAGTAGAAAGCTTTATGAAATTCTGATAGTATGTGAAAGCTATAAATACATTAGAACAGAAAACTCTCCTAGCTCTAATGCAAGCATCGATTAGAATCTGTTATTAAGAAAAATCAATAAGACCGCTGATTCAGAAACTTATACCTAATATCAAAGCAACTATTTCAGTCTTTATGCAATCTATATTGATTTAGACCTTTTGTGATATAGAAATTTGGGGGCTACAGTTTTTAATATTTATTTCGCTTCAATTGCGCAAGGAAAACACATGCTTTTCATTTGTAAAAGTACCTTAAGACCAGCCCGAATGAGCCAATTGTTTTTGTAAGTATACTGAGCTACCCCAGTGTCATTCTATTCTCTGCAATGCACCAGGCACTGCAGTAACTTGGAAAACGACATATCCAATACTGCAGCAGCGCACATCACTGAATTGACTGCCATGCCAAAAACCTATTCGCCCACCAGTTTTACAGCATTATGTACAGCTCTATTTGATGAGTATTGATTACAAACCTAATGGACTATTTACAATGGGATGGAAGGAAATCTATGAATGCAGCCTTCTGCTGACTCTTCAAGTCCAAGTACTTAGAGCACTCCATTTGCTGCTGTTTTGTTATTCTGGAAACAAAGATCATGTCTCTGCAACAAATTAATGTTTAGACATTTTATTTTCGCAAAGCACGACAGGTACAATATCCTTTCCCAAGGTTTAATAGCTTAAACACAATGGATTTATCCCAATGAGTAATTTAAGAGGTAGAGCATGAATATCAGTCAGTATTTTGTTGCTGAACTCATCCATTGCAGCTAAACCTGCACCACAATTAACCGCAGCATTTAGATTTTTCTTCCTATTGCTAGCCTCAGCATTCTAATTATTATCCTTATATTTCTGTTAAGTTTCCTTACATTTGAGTATCAGGAAAGAATGGGAATGTCTTCAACTGCAATGTCTTCTTACAAAATGATTACCGAGCTGAACCTAGTCCAACTTAATCAAAACAGATCAAGCTGAAATTTTCAAAGCCCCAAGTTAATGACAGAGAAATAGGAAGAATTTGATAGACCAACAGGAACGACAGATACCTGCCGAATAAGTCATTCCATTACCACTAAAAGTATACTAGTGATTATAAAACAATACAACCCAAACAGTTGGAGTTAAGATTGTAATATATGGAATTAGGATGATGTAGTGTTATTAGCCTACAAATAAATTCATTTTCATTACCAACAAGAATTAGTGCAGAGGCCCCAAATGTTGAATCTGTATCAATAATTTGGACCAGGAAATTCAGTTTGCTAATGATACAAAACTGGATGCTAGTTTTGAACTGAAATGATAGTGGCTTCCAGACGATATAGACAGGCCAAATACATGGTAGGTAACAGCAATGTGGTAAAACACAAGTTTCACTTTTGTGGAATATATAGAAAAGAAATTTTAAATATATAAATGGCAAGAGACTAAATAATATTAAGATCGACATTGATTTGCTGGACAGGCTTCAGTGAAAGCTAACACAAAACAGCAAGCATTTAGGGAAAGCTATCAATATCTCAGGCAGATACCCTTCACCAGTAATACAAACGATAGGGGAAAGATGCCAGAACAAGGTGGGGGAGTGGATGGACAAGCTAGAAGGTCTAAGAAACTGTGTGGGTGGGAGAAGAGGGATGAACTAAGAAACTGGGGAGGTGATAAGTGGAAAATTAAAAGGCTGAAGAAATCTTGAGAGGAGAATAGACCATGGGAGAAAGGGAAGAAGCTGCACCCAGGGAAAGATGAAAGACAGATGAGGAGAAGATGTAAAGGCTAGAGTGGAGATATGAAGATAGAAGGGGAAAGGGAAGGGGTAAGAAAAGATTACCCAAAGTTGGATAAGTCTATGTTCATACCATCAGGTTAAAAGCTACCTAGACAGAATACAAAATGTTGCTTCTCCAACTTGAGAGTGGCCTCATCATAGCAGAAGAGGGCATGTCTGAACGGGAATGGGGATCAAATTAAAATTTGCAGATGACACCAAGATTGGGGCATAGTGCACAGCAAGGAAGGCTATCAAAGTTTACAGCAGCATCTAGACCAGCTGGAAAAATGGTAAATAGAATTTAATGCATACAGGCATGAGGTGCTGCACTTTGGGAGGACAAACCTCCATAGGACTTGCACAGTGAACAGCAGAGAACCAAAGATTGCAGTAAAACAGAGGGATCTGGGAACGTAGATCCATAATTCATTGATAGGATCGTAAGGAGAAATCTTGACACATTGGCTTTCATAGATCAAAGTACTGAGTACAGAAGTTGGAATGTTATTGAATTTGTACAAGACTTTGGTATTGCCGGAAGTGTAGGAGAATGAGGGACAATCTGATAGAGGTATATTAAAAGAAATCATGAGGGATCTAGACCAGGAAAATCTAGCAGGCTGTTTCCATAGAGGTTAGAAGAGACTAGAACTAGAGGTCACAGGTTAAAGATGAAGGGTGAAATAATTAAGAGGAAACCGGTGGAGGTGAGGGAAGAGAAACAAAGGGAGAACTTCTTCACTCAGAGGGTGGAACAAGCTGCTAGAGGAACTAGTGGATGTGGTTCAATTTCAACATTAAGTTGAATAAGTACATGGGTGAGGGGCGTGGGGGGGCTAGGGTCAGATGCCTAGTCCCATCAACCTGCACAGTTGTTACGACTGACTGACTAGCAGATCGGGCACAGTATTCAGTTGAGGAAGGCGGCGGGGGGTGGGGGGGGAAAGTGGTGTGAGAAGCTGGAGGTGACAAGTAGGGAATGCAAAGTACTATAGTAGTAATCTGATGGGAGAGGGCTGTAGACCATTGAATAAAGGTGGTGGGAATGTGGTTGGGTGGAGGAGGGAAGATGAAGTGATGGACAGGTCATGAGGGCAGAGGAGAGTAAGGAGTAGGGATAAAGAGAAAAGGTAAAGGGGCCACAGAGGCATGGCAAAGTGGTTGGTCAGTGGGTGGGGGGCAAGCGGGAAAGGGGACCGATTACCAAAAGTTAATAAGTTGATATTCATGTCATCAGGCTGGAAACTACCATGATGGAATTCGAGGTACTGCTCCTCAAATCTGCATTTGACTTTAAAGTGACAGTGGAGGAGCACTGTCACACTGAAGTCTGATGCAGATTAGAGGACGGGCATGTCAGTGTGGGATTAGGAAGTGGAATTAAAATAGCTGGCCCTCATGAATTAAAATAGCTGGCAGTTGCGGCAGAACAGCAAATGTGCACAAAGCAATCCCCCAGTCTTCATTGGGCCTCACTGATGTGGAGAAAGCTGCACTGGAAACAATAAATAACACTGATGGATTTATCTAACTTCCAGTAAATGCTTCCCTTTCCTGTGTCCCACATACCCCTAGTTTTATTATTCCTATGGCCTTTACCTTCACTTCCAGACCTTCCACCTTCTTGTTCTCCATCTCCTTCCCTTTGTCACATGGTCTACTGACCTCTTCTATCAGTTATTTTCAGCTGTTTTCCCTCCTGATGTATAATCTCCAGTTTCTTACATTATTCCCCCCTTCCTCACTCCTCCACCACCCTCCCGCCTTCCCCTTCTCACCTGGATAAACCTTACATCTACCAGATCCTGCTCCTCTGCCCATCCTATCCCTTATTCTGGCTTCCGTCCCCTTCCTTTCCAGTCCGGAAGGGTCTCAGCCTGAAATGTCAACTGTTTTTTTCCCCCGCCATAGACTTACTAAGTTCTTCTAGCAGTAATAGAAATGTACTGCAGGTTACAGATTTCCTGTTGGATATCAGCATTACCTGCTATTTAGACAGCAAGCAATAGTCTTGCCTCATCAAGACCCAAAACAGATTGCGTCCTGGTCTTGCCACTTCATTACCAGTACTAAAACATTAGCAACATTTAAGACAATCAGCAAACTCCCTACAACTGAAGGCCAGTCATTGATAAAGCAGTTATGTTTGACCATAAAACATTGCCCTGAGGAACTCCTACAGTGATATCCTCTACAGGTTAATCAGGTGAACTCCTAGGATGTCAGAACTATCAGGTAGGGGAGTGAGCAAAATTCTTCTGTAAGGAGAGCTTAAACTTTAGAAGAGATACTTTTTAAAAGTTTACCAAATACCAAATTGCCCCCCAAAAGTATATAGAGATTGATGGACAGATGGGCCTTTCTGCCATTCTCTTCCCCACCCCCATCAACCCAGCCATCTGGGGCAAATAGAACCAGGAGTCAATGTGCCAAAATAAGGGCTCAACGGTCCAAGATGGTTAAGATGAAACATTTTCCACTAGAGTACAAGTGTCTTTGGAATTCTCTATCCAAGACAGGAGGCTTTAATCACTGTGCACTTTCCAGGCAGGGATTGATTGTGTTTGTAAAAGATATCAAGTGAATGGTGGGTTTAGTGCAAGGACGTAGTGCAAAGATAAAAGATCAGTCATGATCTTATTGAATGGCACAGCAGGCACAAAATGGAATGACCTGTTCCTCACAGCCAAGAGTCAAAATCCTGAACCAGTCTTTCTAACCATCATGTCCATCTACACTAATCCCATTTGTTCAAATTAGATCAATGTCATTCTGTGTCTTGCCTATTCAAGTACCTGCCTAGATACCTCTCAAAATGTAGTGATTGTTTTGGATTCCACCTCCAAGATATTAACCACCAGAAACCCAAAACTTCTCTCAGATGCCCTCAAATTCTTCATCTTCAAGATGGCACCAGCAAACACAACCAATGGTGACATCTTACAGACAGTTCACAAAATTACTTTCAAATACGATTCTACTACTAAACTAGATATGATTGGAACTGAGATTTACATTTTGTGTCCCTTTGGGCTGATTGAGCGATCTGGCATTTCACTGTCTCAAAGAGTTCGATGAGGTTTGGAATGGCGTGTGCAGCCTGGAAGCCTGGTGATAGGGTCAGAGGCCATGATCAACTCCAATGTTTCTCTCTGATTGAGACATTGTACAAGGTTGAAGTTGATAAAGGAGAGACTGGAGGATGGGTGGGTGTTATGTGTCATCCGCCTGCATTTGACTAGTTGGAGGAAGGTTCAAAACTCTTGGGATCCATGTTGTAAGGATTGATTGGCAAGGCTGTGGACATGTTTTAAAAGACACTGGGGTTCATGTATCATAACCCTGCTCATTTCTTTTGCTGGTTTTGAGCAGTTTGATAAATGCGGACTGGGGTGCTCAGGTGAAGATTGGCCCTGTGAGCTGCAGTGGGCCAGCAGCGCAGCACTGAACTGAATACAACTGGACTCCTGGTTTGTTGTTTGATATTGTGTTATTTGCTCGCTTTTTGCCATTTGCACAATTTGCTCTTTTTCCACACTTCGGTGTTTGGTATTTTCTTGCAAGGGTTCCATGGTGTTTCTTTGTATTGTGGCTACCCACAGGAGGCCAAATCTCAGAATTATATTCTGTATACATACTTTAATGAATATACTTTGAATATTTGAAATTCTTTCCTTTCAACTTAAACTCATGACTTTGTTTTTCATTCCTTTTACCTTGGGAAAGATACTATATACCTCCTCAAAATGTTATACATTTCTACCTGGTCATCACTCTGCCTCCTTCACTTCAGCAAAATCATGCCACGCCTTTCCAATCTCTCCCAGAACTAAAGTCCTCCAATCTACAAAACATACTGGCGGATCTTCTCTGCAGTGTCCCTCCGTATGGCAACCAAAAATGTAATATGTCATGTGACCTAGTCAGTATTTTGTAAAGCTGCAACACAAAGTCTAACTTTTATATTTTATGTCCCAATATAAGCGTGCCATACAGCTTCTCCTTCTTTACTATCCACAACACCAGTTTAAGTCACATATAAACTTACTAATCATGTGAAAAAGGACCTAGTGCTTTCCCGGTGAATATGACAAATAAACTCTTCTCTGGCTTGCAGCTGAGTACAGATATAGATTATAATCGATGTTTCAAAGACAACCTCCACCATCTTCATCAGGGAAGATGGCAGAGTTTGTCATCGAAACTTTGGTTATAATCAATACCTGTAACTGGCTGGAAGCCCAAGAAGGGATTATTCATTACTAATCATGTTTCTATTTCTCATGATTTTACTCATCCAGAGACCAACTATGTTTTACACATCAGCCAAGTTGGCCATGGTCAGGTCTTGCTGAGTGCAGAATTGCTCTAGTATTTTGTGAATGTGTAGTTGTGTACATCACATAAGATATTCTTTTTTGGAAAGAAAAGTTACTAAGTCAGGGAAATTTTAATTAACAGTTACAATCAAGTTTTGTATAAATGAGAAAGGCTTGCCTTTTGTACCTTTTCCCACTCAGTACAGTTTCATAGCAATGGAAGAAATGCGATACACAAAACTAATTGTACTTCCACAAAGCACAACAGAAAATGTGTAACTGTGGCACAAAATCTGAGCTATTCTTGACTGCAATAGCTAGTTTGATAAAAGTGTCATCTGAAATTTAGGGTGAGGATTTAACAATACACTGAGAAAAGACAAAAGGAACAAGATTTGCTTTTTTTAAAACTGACACACCAGCAACAGGAATTGAAAGTCAATGTTACATCTTTGCCAAAATTGCCCTACAAAATCCTTGTGACATAATCATATCCTCTTTTTTCCCCAGCCCTGAAACTTCAACTGTTTATTCCCCTCCATTGATGCTGCCTAACCTGCTGAGTTCCTCCAGCATTTAGTGTACTGCTCTAGGTCTCCAATATCTGCAGAATTGAGTTTATGACATAAGCACATAATGGCGTTCTTCTTGATTGATTTCATTCCAATTTGTGTAGTTCATTGAGAGCCTCTAGTGGCAGAATATGAAAACACAGTTGGATTTCACAAGACAGAAGGCAAAATGTCTTCAATGCCAAACCAACTACCGAAATCTAAAAATAAAAACAGCAGTAACTGTTGAGGAAAACATTAATATTTCAGGTTAATGACCTTTCATCACACATTATAGATGATACCTTCCTTGTTCTAAGCACTCTGCTTATGTTTAACACTTTTGTGCTACTGGCCATAAATAAATTCCACGACCAAATATTTAACACTCACAGCTCTTCAGAGGCACAGAATATTTCCAGTTACTAGTCAAATGAAAAGGAAAGACAAAGAATCAGTTGAGTGGCTAATCATACATCTTCATTCACTCTAAAGTTATGATGCACACCTTAACTTACCTGAATTCATGCTGACTCGAGATTTAGAAAATTAACACTTCTTGCAGACTTCATGAGACAGTTTACCTACAAAATGCCAAACTAAAATGGCTGAATAGGGAAATAAAATGAACCTGACAAATAACTTAACGACAGTTTTTGCAAATACAGGCTTCCTCCGCCATCCGAAGGTAGAACGTTCCTATGAAACGGTTCGTAAGCCGGAATGTCGTAAAGCGAAGAAGCAATTACCATTTATTTATATGGGAAAATTCTGTGAGCGTTCGCAGACCCAAAAATAACCTACCAAATCATGCCAAATAACACATAAAACCTAAAATAACAGTAACATATAGTAAAAGCAGGAATGATATGATAAATACACAGCCTATATAAAGTAGAAATACTTCTCTACAACGATTGCCTGCACAGATCTCCGTAGCAAAAATCTCACGCAAGCGCTGTTGGCATAAACGCGCTCTCCAGTAACCCTTAAACTATGAAGCTGCCAAATCTACCAAATAACACGTAAAAATACACAACCTATATAAAGTAGAAATAATGTATGTGCAGTGTAGTATCACTTAACGGAATTGGGAAAACAGCGCTGAGCACACTGATGATGGTGTGTTAGACTTGGAGTTTGGGTGGTGCAGTGGCCCCCACCCTCCGGGCCACCAACCCAATACATTGCCGCGAAGAATGCAGCGGTAGCCGGGAGGCACACAGGACATCTTTAAGAAAAAAGCTGAAATAAACATGCTAATTAATTAGGTGCCACCCTGCACATAATTGTCGGCCCAGATCAATGCCGATTGCATCGCCTCTGATTGGGGCCAACAATTACGTGCTAGGCAGCACGTAATTAATTAGCAAATTTATTTCGGCTTTTTTCTTAAAGATGTGCTGTGTGCCTCAAGGCTACTGCTGCATTCTCCGTGAATCAGTACAGTATCTGTCCATGGCCTGGGTGTTGGGGTGGTGGGACACTGGGGTGTCATCTCATCATCATCTGTTTTCCGGGGCCCAGGGGTACGGGTGGTGGGACACTGGGGTGTCACCTCGTCGCCTGTTTGCATTAGAGCAGGCAGCTCATCTTCTCCTATGACTGCCCACCTCGATGTCGAAGGTCGAGGTTCGTCGTCTGCTGTGGAAGGCTTGCTTGACTGCTGAGCCTCGCGCATTTTTCTATCACACAGTTCTGTGTAAGCACTCAAACCATCTTGCAAATATCCCCTAAACCTACATACCCTTTCAAAATTAAAGTCGTACTTTATCATTGCAGCGAAAATCTCACGCAGTTGCTTCACTTTCACTACTACATTCGGTTTCGATTGTTATCCTTTCCTCTTCCAACTGCATCAGCTCTTCATCTATCAGATCTTGGTCATGGGATGCCAAGACCTCTTCAACATCATCTTTGTCAGCTTCCACAAGCCAAACTCACTTTGCCCTTGCTTCGTTCACCATGATTGAAACGCTTAATTATGTCTAGTTTTACACTAAGTGTAACACCCTTACGAGCTCTTTCAGGCTTTTCCAACACCTTAGAACTCATCTTGCTAACGGCTGCTCAATGCAACGTGTTTAAGCAATGCTGTTCCGAATCCGGGGGAGAGCAGCTACTCGGGGCGAACCCTGCCTTTTATAGCGCGCTGATTTTTTTTTTTAAATCGCGCACTGCCTTTCTTCGTAAAAGTGAAAACACCTTCTGAAAGTGAAAACAGGGTACTAATGTAGGTCTTTCGTAACAGTGAGGTTTCGTAAAGCAAACGTTCGAAAAGCAGGGGACACCTGTACATAAAATACAGAATAGTGACTGAGTTTCCAGAGACTTAGACTTCAGTCTCAAGCACTAGTTGAGGTGGGACTAAGCGCATAGTCCAATCATAAACTTTGACACTCGTTTGACCAAAAAGACTGACCACAGAAAAGGCATTATACCTGCAGCAAATTTCCTTGCTAATTGTAACCATGTTACAAATCAGAATCAATGTGCTCTTAATGGGATGTATGCAAAAAGCTCATCTTCGGGTGAATGGAGAATCAGAATGGAGTTTGTGACAGAACATGTAGAGATCCAAGCTCTACAGTCCTGCCCTAATCAGGTAATGAATGGCAGTGGACAATTAAATTTCAAAGTTCAAAGTCAATTATTGAAGTACATACATGTCAGCATTAACAAGCTTGAGATTTATTTCCTTGCAGGCATACTCAATAGATCCATAATAGAATAACAACCATAACAGAATCAAAGACCGCACTGTTCAACCAGTGTGCAAAAGACAAACCTTATTTTCAGAAGGCCTTTGACAAGGTGCCACACATGAGGCTACTTAACAAGATAAGAGCCCATGGAATTACAGGAAAGTTACATACGTGGATAGAGCGTTGGCTGATTGGCAGGAAACAGAGAGTGGGAATAAAGGGATCCTATTCTGGTTGGCTGCCGGTTACCAGTGGTGTTCCACAGGGGTCCGTATTGGGGCTGCTTCTTTTTACATTGTACATCAACGATTTGGATTATGGAATAGATGGCTTTGTAGCTAAGTTTGCTGACGATACGAAGATAGGTGGAGGGGCCGGTAGTGCTGAGGAAACGGAGAGTCTGCAGAGAGACTTGGATAGATTGGGAGAATGGGCAAAGAAGTGGCAAATGAAATACAATGTTGGAAAGTGTATGGTTATGCATTTTGGCAGAAGAAATAAATGGGCAGACTATTATTTAAATGGGGAGAGAATTCAAAGTTCTCAGATGCAACGGGACTTGGGAGTCCTCATACAGGATTCCCTTAAGGTTAACCTCCAGGTTGAGTCGATGGTGAAGAAGGCGAATGCAATGTTGGCATTCATTTCTAGAGGAATAGAGTATAGGAGCAGGGATGTGATGTTGAGGCTCTATAAGGCGCTGGTGAGACCTCACTTGGAGCACTGTGGGCAGTTTTGGTCTCCTTATTTAAGAAAGGATGTGCTGACGTTGCAGAGGGTACACAGAAGATTCACTAGAATGATTCTGGGAATGAGAAGGTTAACATATGAGGAACATTTGTCTGCTCTTGGACTATATTCCTTGGAGTTTAGAAGAATGAGGGGAGACCTCATAGAAACATTCCGAATGTTGAAAGGCATGGACAGAGTCGATGTGGCAAAGTTGTTTCCCATGATGGGGGAGTCTAGTATCAGAGGGCATGACTTGAGGTTTGAAGGGCACCCATTCAGAACAGAAATGCGAAGAAATTTTTTTAGCCAGAGGGTGGTGAATCTATGGAATTTGTTGCCACGGGCAGCAGTGGAGGCCAAGTCATTGTGTGTATTTAAGGCAGAGATTGATAGGTATCTGAGTAGCCAGGGCATCAAAGGTTATGGTGAGAAGGCGGGGGAGTGGGACTAAATGGGAGAATGGATCAGCTCATGATAAAATGGCGGAGCAGACTCGATGGGCCGAATGGCCGACTTCTGCTCCTTTGTCTTATGTCTTATGGTCTGAATACAAACAAAAATAAGCAATAAATAGAGAACATGAGATAAGAGTCCTTAAAAGTGAGTCCATAGGCTGTGGGAACAGTTCAGTGTTGGAGCGAGTGAAGTTGAATGAAGTTACCCCTCTGGTTCATGAACCTGATGGTTGAGGGGTAATAATTGTTCCTGAACCTGGTGTGATTCCTGAGGCTCCTGTACCTTCCTCCTGATGACAGCAGTGAGAAGAGAGCATGGCCTGGGTGATGGGGGTCCTTGATGATGGGAGCTGCTTTCTTGTGACAACACACTGCATTCATGCTCAATAGTGGAGGGGAATTTACCCATGATGGACTGGGATGTATCCAATATTCTTCCACAGAATTTTCCATTCAAGTGCATTGGTATTTCCATACCAGGCAGTGATGCAATCAGTTAATATACTCTCCACCACACACCTTTAGAAATTTGAAGTTTTAGATGTCATGCTGAACCTTCACAAACTCCCAAGGAAGTAGAGGTACTACCATGCTTCCTTCATAATTGCACTTACGTGTTGGGCCCAATAACGCTGAGGAATTTGATGTTGCTGACCCTCCCCACCGCTGATCCTCCAATGAGGACTGACTCATGGACCTCTGACCTTCTTCTCCTGAAGTTGGCTGATCTGACCATGGACTAATCTCCACCTACTTGCCTTTCTCCCCCGCCCCCCCCCCCAACCTTAATTCCCCTATTCTGCAAAAATCCAACCATATCTTAAATATATTTACTAAAGTAGCCTCCACTGCTTCATTGAGCAGAGAATTCCACAGATTCACCACTCTCATCATTTCAATCCGAATTTTCAATGGGACGTCTGTTGGAGTGTTTGGTGACGAGCCTTGAGCTCCTGAGAAATAAAGACGCCGGCACCCTTCCCTGTGACTGTGTCTGTGCTCTGGGCCCACGACAGTTTACATCCAGCGATACAGAATTGCTGACTTCCAGGATGTAGACTTCAACCCTCCTTTCCTTCCTAAAGTCAGCATTTGTTAATGTGAATATTGGTGTTTTAAGTGTTGCATCACGGTCAGATTAGAAGCCGCAGGGAGTCAAGGACTCAGACTGATGCGTCACGGGCTCATCCCTCCCCACCGTTCGTGTCTGTGTGGGGCGCTGGCTCAGGGGGCAGAATCCAAAGATCCCCACCCCCGTCAGGGCAGTGCCACCTCCTCAAAGCTCCCATTCACAAGGAAACAATTTAGACATGAATCATGCACAATTTTTGACAGGACAGTACACAATTAGAACAAAAAAAAACAGAATGCTGGAGGAGCTTGGCGGGCCTGGGGGTGTCTGTAGAAAAGAATACACAGATATTTCAGGCCAAGACTCTTCCTCAGGACTGGACAGATGCCTGAATCCAAAGGTTGGGGGAGCAGGGAAGGAGGACGAGCCAGCAGGTGATAGGTGAAGACAGGTGTGTGGTTAAGGTAAAGGGCTGGTGAAGAAGGAATCTGAAAGGAGAGACATATGGTATGTTGGTCTTCATCAACTGTGGGATTGAGTTCAAGAGCAGTGAGGTAATGTTACAGCTATATAGGACCCTGGTCAGATTCCACTTGGAGTGCCGTGTTTAGTTCTGGTCACCTCACTACAGGAAGGATGTAGAAACTATAGAAAGGGTGCAGAGGAGATTTACAAAGATGTTGCTTGGATTGGAAGGCTTACCTTATGAGAATAGGTTGAGTGAACTTGGCCTTTTCTCCTTGGAGCGATGGAGGATGACAGGTGACCTGATAGAGGTATACAAGATGATGAGAGGCACTGATCGTGTGAATAGCCAGAGGCTTTTTCTCCAGGGTTGAAATGGCTAACGTGAAGGGGCATAGTTTTAAGGTGCTTGGAAATAGGCACAATGGGGATGTCAGGGGCAAGTTTTTCCACAGAGTGGTGGGTGCGTGGAATGCACTGCCAGTGACGGTGGTAGAGGCCAATACAATAGGGTCTTCTAAGAGACTCTTAGCCCCCTGTTTGCTGGAGAAATTGTGGAAATCAAAATGCAAACCATTATCATATTTTCTGGGAATGCCCCGTTATCAAAGACCATTGGAGTGGGATACATAATATCCTACAAGGCATCTTTAAATGTGAAATACCCTTAGAGAGTAAGATCATATATTTTGGGCATCTACCTCAAGAATGGTTGAAGAGAGATAAATATTTAATGAATGTACTGCTGGTAGCTGGTAAAAAGACCCTTACCAGGAAATGGGTATCACAGGAGAGCCCAACTTTAAATGTACAAATGGAAATTACAATGAACATTTACAAAATGGAGAAGATAACAGCATCTGATCTGTTAATCATAAGTTGGAACAATTTTATTCATACTGGAAAAATGGTTTAACTACATAACACCTCATAGGCCTGATTTTATTCTCACAAGTCAATGAATATGTTGTAAAAAAAAAGATCACTCCCTACTCCCCTTCTGATTGTTCTTTCTTTCCTCTCCTTTCTACAAGTGTATACCTCAGATAAATATTATGTGGAGATCTGTGGCAAATATGACTATATGATATATATGTACAGTATCTGAAATACATCTTATGGAAATATTTGTTTGATGATGAAATTCAATAAAGCATAAATTACAAAAAAAAGAGACTCTTAGATAGGTGCATGGAACTTGCTAAAATAAAGAGCTATGCAGTAGGGAAATTCTAGGCAGTTTCTAGAGTAGGTTACATGGTCGGCACAACATTGTGGGCCAAAGGGCCTGTAATGTGCTGTAGGTTTCTATGTTTCTGTCTTTCTAAGTCAATAATCATCTCCTTAGTCTTCCTGACATTCCTGTCAAAAGATTATTGTTGTGGCACCACTCAGACAGATTTTCAATCTCCTTCCCATATGCTGATTCATCACCACCTTTGATTCAGCCTCAACTGTGGTGCCATCAGTAAACTTGAATATGGCATTAGAGCTGTATGTAGCCAACAGTCATAAGTGTAATGTGAGTAGAGCAGGGGGCTAAGCACACAGCCCTGTGGTGCACCTCTGCTGATGAGATTGTGGAGGTGGTGTTGCTAGTCCAAACTGTCGGGTCTGCAAGTGAGAAAATCAATGATCCAATTGCACAGGAATTAATGAAGCCAAGGTCTTGAGATTTATCGATTAGTTTTGAGGGGATGATTGCTTTGAATGTTAAGTTGTAGTTGATCAACAGCATCCTGATGCATGCATCTTTGCTGTCCAGATGTTCCAGAGTTGAGTGAAGGTGGCATCTGCTGTGGACCTGTTGCCTCAGTAGGCAAACTGGATTGGATCCAAGTCGCTTCTCAGGCACTAATTGATATGCTTCATCACCAATTAAATAATGCTCTGAAGAGAAGGCTCCTGAAAAATCCCTTCCCTCACCAACAGCAGTACTCAGCACTTAAATGCAAAAGAGCAAGCAAAGACATTTGCAAGAACCTTCAACCAGAAATCTGAGAGGATGTTTCAACTTTAATTCCTTTGTGGCTCACAACATGACATTTCAATCGCCAGCCAATCCTATTCATTCAAGAAATACAGAAACTAAAGGCAATGAAACAGCAAATGATATCATCCCTGACAACATTCCAGCTGAAGAACTGAAAACTTATGTACCAGAGTGTCCTCTGCCCTGCATGTTACAAAACTGGCATCTATCTGACCATGTGGAAAATTGCCCAGGTATGTAGTGATCACAAGCTTCAGGTCAAATCAAACCCACCAATTACCACCCCATTAGTCTACCCTTGATTAAATTGATGAAAGACAATGGTGCTAATTGAGCAACATTTTCGTATCAAGAACTTGCTCACAAAAGCTCAATTAGGGTTCTGCCAAAGCCCCTTAGCTCCTGACCTGTAGTCTTGGACCATGGATGGCAAAAAGAGTTGAACCCTAGAAATGAAGTGAGATTAATTACCCTTGACATCAAGGAGCCACCACAAGACAATTCTATTGGAGTTTCTCAAAGTAGTGTGCGAGGACCATGTTCAGCTGCATCATTAATTACCTTTTTCAATTACAAGGTCAGTAAATAGGAACTTTTACAATTTCTACACCATTCACAATGCCTCAGACAATGAAATAGGCCACATCCAAATACAGAAGCTGGACAATAACCAGCTGGGGATGAAAATCGGCAAGTAATGTTCATATCACTCAAGAAACAGGCAGGAATAATATCCAACAGAAAATCCAGTCATCACCCCTGACAATCAGTGATATTACGGTCACTGAATACCCCAATTTGTAAGGCCAGTGATGTTGTGGGGATGGAACTGGACTCTCTCACAGTGGTGTCTGAAAAGAGGATGCTGTCTAAGTTGCATGCCATCTTGGTCAATGTCTCCCATCCACTACATAATGTACTGAGTAGGCACAGGAGTACGTTCAGCCAGAGACTCATTCCACCGAGATGTAGCACAGAGCGTCATAGGAAGTCATTCCTGCCTGTGGTCATCAAACTTTACAGCTCCTCCCTTGGAGGGTCAGACACCCTGAGCCAATAGGCTGGTCCTGGACTTATGTAAATTATGCCAGTAAATTATGAAGTATTACTATTTAACTATTTATGGTTCTAATACTATTTATTATTTATGGTGCAACTAACAAAAACCAATTTCCTTCAGGATCAATAAAGTATGATTATGACTATGACTAATATCAATATCCTGAAAGCTGCCATTAATCAGAAACTGAAATAGTCATATGCCAGCACTACTACAAGACCAGGTCAGAAGCTAGAATCTTGTAGTGAATGAGCAAATCACCTCAACTCCAAAGCCTATCGAGCATCCACAAATGCTCAGGTCAAGAGTGCTATTGAATATTCTTCTCTTGCCCAAGTGTAGCTTCAGCATTCAAGAAACTCAACACCATACAGGACACAGCCTACTTGATGGTCACCCCACCCACACACTGCAACACAGTAACAAGCAGCTACAGGATATATTGCTGGAACTAAGATTCCTTAGACAGCATTTTCCAAATCCATGACGTCCGTCAGCTGCAAGGACAAGGCCAGCAAAAACATGGGCACACCACTGCTGGAGCTGCCCTCCAACAGACACAACATCCTGACCAGCAAATTGCCATTCCTTCACTACTGGGTCAAAGTGCTCTAGTTTCCTCCTTAACAGCATTGTGGTACATAACACATCAAGGACTGCAACAGCTCACCACCTCCTCAATGGCAAATAAAAATAGACAATTAAATGCAGGCTCAGCCTAGAAGCCCTAATCATTTAAGCAAAACAAATTCCAAACTGCCGTCAGTAACTCTTATTCCACCATCTTTACTTCTTCAGCAGTTTGATCGGGGCACAACTGCACAAGCGTGTGGACGTCAGCCAGAGTTTAAAAGGAGACAGCTTTATAGAGCTGGCATCTGAGGAGCCGGACACAGAGGAGGAAGGCTTAGGCTCAACAGGGCTTTGGCGATAACAGGTCAAGGCAAGGTAGGTTGCCTGTGTAGAAGACAGACAGGAAGTATATGTGTGAGGCCAGTGTTCTGTGCTCAGTGTCAGATGTGGGAAGTCCTGGAGACTCCAAGCCTCCCACATCTGTGCCAGCTGTGTCGAGCTGCAGCTCCTTAGGAACCGTGTTAGGGAACTGGACATGCAGCTTGATGACCTTCATCTGGTCAGGAAGAGTGAGGAGCTATAGGCAGGTAGTCACACCAGGGCCTCAGGAGACAGATAAGTGGGTAACACTCAGGAGAGGGAAGGGCAAGAGTCAGAGGCCCTGTGGCTGTCCCCCTTAACAATAAATCAAAAAAAAAAAAACTCCTGCTTGAGTACTGTTGGGGCTGGGGGGGGGGGGGGCGGGCTGCCTACCTGGGGAAAGCAACAGAGGCTGTGCCTCTGGCACAGAGTCTGGAACCTGTGGCTCAGAAGGGTAGGGAAGGGTGGTGCACATTGGCACCAATGACACAAGTAGAAAGAGAGAGGTCCTGTGTAAAGAGTACAGGGAGTTAGGAAAGAGGCTAACTTGTGGTTTTCATTAAATAGTTAAATAGTAATATGTAAATTATGCCAGTAAATTATGAAACAAGTCCAGGATCAGCCTATTGGCTCAGGATGTCTGATCCTCCAAGGGAGGAGTTGTAAAGTTTGATGGCCACAGGCAGGAATGGCTTCCTATGATGCTCTGTGCTGCATCTCAGTGGAATGAGTCTCTGGCTGAATGTACTCCTGTGCCCACCCAGTACATTATGTAGTGGATGGGAGACATTGACCAAGATGGCATACAACTTAGACAGCATCCTCTTTTCAGACACCACCGTGAGAGAGTCCAGTTCCATCCCCACAACATCACTGGCCTTACGAATGAGTTTGTTGATTCTGTTGGTGTCTGCTACCCTCAGCCTGCTGTCCCAGCACACAACAGCAAACATGATAGCACTGGCCACCACAGACTCGTAGAACATCCTCAGCATCATCCGGCAGGTGTTAAAGGACCTCAGTCTCCTCAGGAAATAGAGATGGTTCTGACCCTTCTTGTAGACAGCCTCAGTGTTCTTTGACCAGTCCAGGTTATTGTCAATTCGTATCCCCAGGTATTTGTAATCCTCCATCATGTCCACGCTGACCCCCTGGGTGGAAACAGGGGTCACCGGTGCCTTAGCTCTCCTCAGGTCTACCACCAGCTCCTTAGTCTTTTTTACATTAAGCTGCAGATAATTCTGCTCACACCATGTGACAAAGTTTCCTAAGGTAGCCCTGTACTCAGCCTCATCTCCCTTACTGATGCATCCAACTATGGCAGAGTCATCCAAAAACTTCTGAAGATGACAAGACTCTGTGCAGTAGTTGAAGTCCGAAGTGTAGCTGGTGAAGAGAAAGGGAGACAAGACAGTCCCCTGTGGAGCCCCAGTGCTGCTGATCACTCTGTCGGACACACAGTGTTACAAGCACACGTACTGTGGTCTGCCACTTCATGGAGTGAAGGGCACAACAAGGCACAGAAGTTGTTGTGGTCATCACTTGGTTGTGGCGACTACTTTGTACCAATGGATCTGACTTCTGAGGGCACGAAAGTGGAATTGCCCCAATGCAACAGTTTTTCAACTTGAAAAATTCTCCTACAGAGGTCTCCTATCATTGTTGGATTGAATGAAAAATCAATATTGTGTAAAGGTGATGAATTTAGACAATGGATCAGTACATGAAACTTTGATGTGGTGGCCATTGCAGAGCCTTGATTGAGAGAGGGAGAGGAATGGGTGCATAATGGTGTGGGGGTGGGTGGGGGAGAGAAAAGAATTGCGCTACTAATCTGGGACAATATCACAGCCAACTCAGTGGGGACATAATGCCCACTGAATAAACGGGTAAAACTCAAATGGGAAGGATGCAATCACTCGTGGAATTGTACTACAGACACCCCACAATAGTCACCAGTACATTGAGAAACAGATATGCAGGCAGATTAAGGTACAAAAACAACAGGGTTGCTGTCATGGGGATACAAATTCTGGCCAGACCATATTTCACTAAATCAAATCTCTTGGTTGTCCTACTACCTGCATACAAGCAGAGGTTGAAGACCAAAGCTCCAGAAGTTAGAACAAACAAGGTAGTCACGAGAGGCACAAGAGCAGCTATGGGATTGCTTCAAGACAGTGGACTGGGCCATGTTCAAGGACTCAAGAGGACCTGAATAAATACACCATGGTTGTTACAGGCTTTATTAAAACAGCTACAGATGAATGTGTCCCCACAAAAATCATTCATTCTCCCCCAACCAGAAGCCCTGGATGAACCATGAGATCCACAATCTGAGGGCCAAATTAGAGACATTCAAATCTGCTGACAAGAAAATTACAAGTAGTCCAGGTATGATCTCCAGAAAGCCATCTCATGACAAAGGAGCGATTCTAGGCTAAACTTGAATCAATGAAGGATGCTCAACAGTTGTAACAGGGTTTGAATGTTATCAGTTCTTAAAGTAAATTAACTTTGGTGACAACAAGAATTCACTTCCAGATTAACTGAATGTTCACCTCAAAATGTAAAAACATGGAGAACTATCATGAAATCTCACAGCCCCCCCCCCCCATGATCCTGCGATTTCAGTCTGAGGCCAGTGTGCTAGCAGCCTTCAGGAGGGTGAATTCATGAAAATCACCTGGCCAGACAAGGTACCTGGCCAAATACTGAAAACTGTGCTGATCAACCAGCTGGAGTGTTCTGAGATCTTTAACCTTTCGATTCGACAGTCTGAGGTACCCACACGCTTCAAGCAGGCTTTAATCATACCGGTGCCCAAGAAGAACATGGTAACCTGCCTCAGTGACCATCGTCCAGTCACACTTACATCCACAGTGAAGTGTTTTGAGGGGTTGGTGATGAAATACATCTACTCCTGCCTGAGAAGCAACTTGGATCCCCTCCAATTTGCCTACCAAAACAACAAGTCCACATCTTACTAGTTCTTCACTCAACAGTAAAGATGCATACATCAGATACCAACTCAGCATTCAATAGCATCATCCCCTCAAAACTAATCAATAAGATCCAAAGCCTTGGCCTCAGTACCTCCTTATGCAATTGGACCCTCGATTTCCTTACTTGCAGATCAGTCAATTTGGATTGGCAACAACATCTCCTCCACAATCTCCATCAACAGAAATATGTGTACTTAGCCTTCTGCTCTACTCACCTTAGACATGACTGTGTGGCTACGCAAGACTCCAATGCAATATTCAAGTTTGCTGATGACACCACTGCCTTAGGCCTAATCAAAGGGTGGTGATAAATCAGCATATAGGAGGGAGATTGAAAACCTCTCAATGTCAGAAACAGCAAGGAGCCTATTACTGACTTTAGGAGAGGAAAAAAAAACAAGAGATCCACAAGCCAGTCCTCAGAGGATCAGAGGTGGAGAGGATCAGCAACTTTAAATTCCTTAGTGTTAGTATTTTGAGTACCTGTCCGGGGCTTTAACACAAAAAAAAAAAGCAGTGCATCTACTTAGGAGTTTGTGAAGATTCAACATGACATTTAAGACTTTGACAAACTTTTATAGTGGGCATAGTGGGCAGTACATCGATTGGGTCCAAAATCTGGTATGGAAACACCAATGCCCTGAACAGAAAATCTTACAAAGAGTACTTTGGAATATTGCACACAGTTCTGGTTGCCCCATCATGGAAAGGATGTTGAGGCTTTAGAGAGCGTATGGAAGTTTACCAGCATGTTGCCTGGGTTAGAGGGCACGTGCTATAATGAAAGGTTGAAAGGTTGGACAAGCTATGGGCAAGACAAGACCAGAAAGAGGTTTGTAACATTAGGAGGTATAGATAGAGCAGATAGTCAGTACCTTCCCCACCCCACCCCCAAGGTGGCAAAGCCTAATACCGAGGGCATGCATTTAAGTGAAAGGGGCAAATTCAAAGGAGATGTGAAGAGCAATTTCTTGTTAATGTAAACACAATAGTGGGTGCCTGTAATGCATGGCCTGAGGCAGTGATAGAGGCAGATGCATTAGTTATTTTTAACTAATGAATAGTCACATGAATGAGGAAACTGGAAGGCTATGGAAATTGTAAAAGGCAAAAGGGATGAGTTTAATTGGCCATTTGATTACTAATTTAATTGGTTTAACTCAACCTTGTAGGCTGAAGGACCTGTTCCTATGCACTATATTCACAGCCACTATTAGGTACAGGAATGGACACCAAGTGTCTTCTACTGCTGTAGCACATATGTTTCAAGGTTCAACATATTGTGCATTCAGAGATGCTCTTCTGCATACCATTGTTGTAATGCATGATTATCTGAGCTAATGTCACCTTGAACCAGTTTGGAAATTTTCCTAATCACTCTCATTAACAAGGCATGTTCACCCACGTAACTGGCACTCACTGGACGTTTTTTGTTTTTCGCACCACTCTCCGTAAACTGTAGAGATTGCTATGCATAAAATTCCCAGCAGATTGGCAGTTTCTGAGATACTCAAACCACCCCATCTAGCACCAATCATTCCATATTCAAAGTCACTTAGATCACATTTTAAGTTGCTGGTGAACGCAGCAGGCCAGGCAGCATCTGTAGGAAGAGGTGCAGTCGACGTTTCAGGCCGAGACCCTTCGTCAGGACTAACTGAAGGAAGAGTGAGTAAGGGATTTGAAAGTTGGAGGAGGAGGGGGAGATCCAAAATAATAGGGGAAGACAGGAGGGGGAGGGATAGAGCCAGGAGCTGGACAGGTGATAGGCAAAAGGGGATACGAGAGGATCATGGGACAGGAGGTCCGGGAAGAAAGACAAGGAGGGTGGGGGGGGGGAACCCAGAGGATGGGCAAGAGGTATATTCAGAGGGACAGAGGGAGAAAAAGGAGAGTGAGAGAAAGAATGTGTGTATAAAAATAAGTAACAGATGGGGTACAAGGGGGAGGTGGGGCCTTAGCGGAAGTTAGAGAAGTCGATGTTCATGCCATCAGGTTGGAGGCTACCCAGACGGAATATAAGGTGTTGTTCCTCCAACCTGAGTGTGGCTTCATCTTTACAGTAGAGGAGGCCGTGGATAGACATGTCAGAATGGGAATGGGATGTGGAATTAAAATGTGTGGCCACTGGGAGATCCTGCTTTCTCTGGCGGACAGAGCGTAGATGTTCAGCAAAGCGGTCTCCCAGTCTGCGTCGGGTCTCGCCAATATATAAAAGGCCACATCGGGAGCACCGGACGCAGTATATCACCCCAGTCGACTCACAGGTGAAGTGTTGCCTCACCTGGAAGGACTGTTTGGGGCCCTGAATGGTGGTAAGGGAGGAAGTGTAAGGGCATGTGTAGCACTTGTTCCGCTTATACGGATAAGTGCCAGTAGGGAGATCAGTGGGGAGGGATGGGGGGGACGAATGGACGAATGTCTTCCCCTATCATTTTGGATCTCCCCCTCCCCCTCTCAAATCCCTTACTCACTCTTCCTTCAGTTAGTCCTGACGAAGGGTCTCGGCCTGAAACGTCGACTGCACCTCTTCCTACAGATGCTGCCTGGCCTGCTGCGTTCACCAGCAACTTTGATGTGTGTTGCTTCAATTTCCAGCATCTGCAGAATTCCTGTTGTTTTAGATCACATTTCTTCTCCATTCTGATGCTTGGTCTGAACAACTGAACCTCTTGACAATGTCTACATGCTTTTAAGCATTGAGATGCTGCTATATGATTGGGTGATTGAACATTTGTATTAATAGGTGTATCTAATCAAGTTGCACTGAGTATCTGCAGATTTCCTCTTGTTTATGATTGGATACATACATTCTGGCCTCATTAATGTTCCAAAAACATTACTTCACATTTCTCTTCATTAAATGAATAGCTAGCAGTTACCCAATGCTATTACGGCACCACTGGCCTAGGTTTAATTCCACTGCTATCTGTAAGTATGTATATTCTCCCCATGGCTATGTGGGTTTTTTCCAGGTATTCCGATTTTCTTTCACATTGCAAAAACATATGGTTTAGTAGGCTAATTGGTCACATGGGGGTAAATCAGTGCCGCAGGATCGTTGGGCCAGAAGGGTCTATTAGCATGCTACATCTCTAAATTAAACTTCAGCCATTGTTCAGCATATTTCACCAACACATCCATGTCACCCTACAGTCTACAGCCACCCTCTGCACTAGCGACAACCATACAAATCTTCATATCATCTGCAAACTTACCGATCACAACTCCTACACTCACATTAAATCATTCATATTACAAACAGGAAAGGTCTCAGCACCAATACTGCCACAGGTACTTATCTCCCAACACCCATCCCTTACTGCCAAGTCAATTTTGGATCCAATTTGCCAACTTGCCCTGGATCTGTGGACCCCAACCTTTTGGATCATATGCTGCAAGTATGTACAATTTTTAACTTTTGAAAGGACTGAAGGAAAAGAATGATAGAGAAAAGTATCTCAAACTTATTTATCAAAGTAGTTTGATAGGACATTTAACAAACATAGGAATCAGCAGCTGGAACTGTTTATTTCTGAATTAGAGCAGTTCCACAGCTTTTCTTTCTGACTATTATGGATATGACAATGCACTTAAATTTCCCATTAAAATAATTATACTAAAAAGCAAACTCAGTTGTCCTCCAGAACCACACTTGCACACATGCTATAAATCTCATGAACAATAAAATTACAAGTCACATCACAAATGAACTTAATTTCCCAATCAAAGCTTCAAACTTAGGTCCACAACGCAGTGGAATCTCACTGAAAGCAGCAAACATTAAATGTTGAAAATGGAGATTGTTAAGATGGTGAGAGCAAGGGAACCCTTCCCTGGATCTAGCTGGGAGAGCGAGCTCAAGGGCAGGAATTGGAGAAAAGTTTGAGAGCGTCAGCAACTATAACAGAGGTGAAGTACCTGTTAACCCACTTAAGAAAAATGCATTTCAGAAATACCACTAACAAGTCTCAAATTCAGAACTGACAAGAGAACTGGCAGAGAAACTAGGGAATTAAATGGAGTTATCAAAGTGCACAGCAGCACCTTTCAGACTCAAACTTGATTGTTTAGGGGAACAATGGTAGCAAGTTCATAAGAACGTAAATCCGTCATACATTACTTTCAAAACAAAATAAAAATGGTTAATTTCAGCAGAACTGACTAGCTATGCTATTCTAAATTTGTGCACAATTTCTATTGTGTCTTCACACAAGGGAATAGGAAAATACTTTTTTTTATTTAAATAGGCATATCAGTTACATGCTGTCATACTGGCAGGTAGAATGGAAACAAACCAGAGGAACTTACTAGACTTCATCTTTGCTGATAGAGTCAAGTATCCATGACAGCACTGGTTAAAGTGACAGTCTTATGGAAATGAAGCCTTTTTCACATGCGAGATCATGTGTGAATAGACAAAATATCTACACAAAACAAATTTAGCCACCAAGAACAGCAATATAAGTCTGCACCCATCACAACCTATACTTGTGGTTCAGTACATTCCTCACTACATCACTATCAAACCAAGCAATCAATCCTTGATTATGATTCTGAGAACAGGTGCATCAAACTGGCAAAGATGCACCATACAACTTCATACCAATAAAGAGAGACTACAATCAATCAAAAGATCAGATAAAGCCCTGGAATCCTGCCACAACATTGGTACCTACCAAACTTCCTGTCCTATCCAGAAAAATGGAATTCATAAGACAACACAGAAGATCAGAATTAGGCCATCTGGCCCATTGATTCTGTTCCATTAAAAACAAAAAAATGAGAGCGAGATTAGGCCATCTGGCCCATCAAGCCTGCTCCGCCATTCAGCATCTCCCCCGACCTGCCTTTTCCCTATAACCCTCAATTCACCTACTATACAAAAATCTATCCAACCTTGTCTTAGATACATTTACTGAGGTAGCCACCACTGCTTCATTGGGCAGAGAATTCCACAGATTCATCACTCTGAAAAATGCAGTTCCTCCTCATCTTAGCCTCAAAATTCAGGGAAGTAAATTTAGGACCATGTTCTAGTTCTAGTTTCATCTACCAGTGGAAACAACCTTCCTGCCTCTATCTTATCTATCCCTTTTATAATTTTATGTTTCAACAAGATCTCCTCTCATCCTTTGAATTCCAGTGAGAATACAGTCTTAGGTGACTCAGTCTAACCCCATCATCTCTGGAATCAACCTAGTGAACCTCCTCTGCATTGCCTCCAAAGCCAGTACATCCTTCAAGTAGGGAGATCAGAACTGCAAGCAGTACTCCAGATGCAGCCTCACCTGTACCCTGTAAAGTTGCAGCATAACCTCCCTGTTCTTAAATTCAATCCCTCAAGCAATGAACACCAACATTCCATTGGGCTTCTTGATAGCCTACTGCACCTGCAAAACCACCTTTTGCAATTCATGCACAAGCACTCCCAAGTCCCTCTGCACAGCAGCATGTTGCAATATTTTACCATTTAGATAATAATCTAATCTTCCATTTTTCCTTCCAAAGTGGATGACCTCATTTACCAATATTGTATTTCCATCAGCCAGACCCTTGCCCGCTCACTTAACCTATTTATATCTCTGCAGACTCTCCAAATCCTCTGCACAATTTGCTTTTCCACTCAGTTTAGTGTCATCAGCAAACTTAGATACCCTACACTCAGTTCCCTCTTCCAGATTGTTAATGTACATTGTGAACAGTTGTGGGCCCAGCACCAACCCCTACAGCACATCACTCACCACCAATTGCCAACCAGAGAAACACTCATGTATCCCAACTCTCTGCTTTCTATTGGTTAACCAATTCTCTATCCATGCTGATATATCACCCTCAATTCTGTGCATCCTTATCTCATGGACAAGTCTTTTATGTGGCACCTTATCAAACACCTTCTGGAAATCCAAGTAAATAACACCCATCTGTTCCACTCAATCCACTGTTTGTTATACCCTCAGACAATTCCGGTAAGTTTGTCAAAGAGGACACATTTACTGAATCCATGCTGTGTCTGCATGATGGATTCATTTCTCTCCAGATGCCTCACTATTTCTTCTTTAATGATAGCTTCAAGCATTTTCCCAACTACAGATGTTAAACTAACTGGCCTATAGTTACGTGCCTTTTGCCTACATCATTTTTTGAACAGTGGCATGATAATTGCCTTCTCGATCTGCCAGGACCTGCCCAGAGTCCTGAGAATTTTGGCAAATTATCAAAGTTTCTACTATAACCTCTGCCATTTCTTTCAGTACCCTGGGATGCACTCCCTCAGGAACCAGGAAATATCCATTTTTACTCCCACAAGTTCCTTTTACTTTGAAAAACACGCTAAGCACCTCCATTACCGCTAGTGCGAGTGAACTGCTTATGCAAAGGTGAAAAAAAAAATCACGGCTGATTTTCCTTTAACCTCATTCTCCTGCTTTCTCCCTGTAACCCTTACCAAATAAGAACCGTCAACTTCCACTAAATATACCCAATGTCTTGGCCTCCACAGTCATCTATGGCAACAAATTCCATAGATTCAACACCTTCTGGCAAAAAAACTCATCAATAGAAGGGATATCCTTCTATTCAGAGGTTGTGCCCTCTGGTCCTAGACTCTCCCACTACAGGAAACATGCTCTGCACATCCACACTAAGCCTATAAATATTCGATTGGAACAATGAGGGGGATCCCCAACTCCAGCAAGTACAGACCTAAGGCCAATATTCTTTCATTCCCAGGATCATTCTTGTAAACCTCCTCTGGACCATCACCAATTCCAGCACAGTCTTTCTTTGATCTGGGGCCCAAAGTTGCTTACAATACTCCGAAAGCAGTCGGGCCAATGATTTCTAAAGCCTCAGCATTACATCCTTGCCTTTATATTCTAGTCCTCAAGGAATAGTCCTCTCATTCTATTTACCTAACTAACCTGCAGGTTAATCTGTAACCAACACTGCACTAGGCACACAAGTCCCTTTGAGCTCTGATTTCTCTGTTTGCTCCCCATTTAGAAATTAGTCTATGCATTTATTTCTTCAAAGTGCATGACCATACATTGCCATGTTGTAATCCATCTGCCACTTTTGTCCATTCTCCCAATCTGTCTCAGCCCTTCTACAGTCTCCCCGCTTCCTCAACATCTGCTCCTCCACCTATCTTTGCATCATCTGCCACAAAACCATAAAAATCAGTTATCCAAATAATTAACATTTAATGTGAAAAAAATGGCAGACCCAACACCAACCCCTGCAGAACATTATTCATCTCCAGCAAACAGAAAGAACTCCCTTATTTCCACTCTTTGCCTTCTGCCTGCAGTTAGCATCTTTCCTATAATAGCATGGACTATTTTGATAAGCAGCCTCAAAGGCCTGAAAATCCAAGTAAACAATATCCACTGACTCCTTTGCCTATCCTACTTGTTACTTCCTCAAAGAATTATGCTGACTTTGGCCTATTTTATCACATGCCTTGAAGTATTGAAACCAGATTCTTAATAATGGACTGCAACATCTTGCCAACCACTGAAGTCAGAAAAACTGACCTGTAACTTCCTTTCTTCTGCCTCCCCTCCTTCAAGAGTGGAGTGACATTTGCAAATTTTCAGTCCCCCAGAACCATGCCAGAATCTGGTGATTCGTGAAAGATCATTTCTAATGCCTCCACAATCTCTCCAGTTACCTCTTTCAGAACCCTGGGTTGTGGTCTATCTGACTTGTGTACCTTCTGACCTTTCAGCTTCCCAAGCACCTCATCCCTGGTTGGATGGTTGGTTTGTAAGATGCCCCAATCCTCTAGCTTCCCACCAATTTTTGCAACATTGTATCTTTTGATTTTATTCTGACTTCCCTTGTCAGCCATAGTTGCTTCATCCTGCCTTTAGAATGCTTCTTCTCCTCTGGGATGAACTGAGCGCATCTTCCAAGTTACTTCCAGGAACTCCTTCCAATCAACTTTGGCAAGCTCCTCTCTCATGTTTCTGTATTTACTTTTTCTCAATGATAAGATTAATTCATCCAACGTCAGCTTCTTCTCAAACAGCAGGGTGAATTCTATCATAATAATAACTGCCTAAAGGTTCCTTTCCCTTAAGTTATCTAATCAAATTTGGTTCAATGCTCAACACCAAATCCAGAAATGTCAAGCCCACTGGTATAAAGGCCACAAGCTGCACAAGAATCTCATTCTACAAATTCATTCTCTTGAGATCCAGTACCAACCCAATTTTCTCAATGTACCTGCATATTGAAATCCCCATGACCATTATAACATTGCACTTTTTATATGGCTTTTCTAATTCCTATTGTAATTTGTACCCCACAGGCTGGTTAGATTCGGAGGCCTCTATGCAACTCCCATCGGGGTCTTACCCTCGCAGTTTCTTAACTCTACCCATTGGGGTTCTACGTCACTTCTTTCTAATGATTTAATTTCATTTTTAAAACAGAGCCACCCCACCCTCTAACCTACCCATCTTTCCAATAGAATGCAACTCCTAGCTGTGACCTTCTTTCAACCACAACTCAGTGACCGTGATGCCCACAACACCATAACTGCCGATTTCCAACTGCAGTACAAATCATATACCTTATTTTAATTACTGCGCATACAAATACAACACCTTCCATCCTGCTTTCACCACCCTTAATTTTGTCTCCATATTGCCCTAATTCTTATCTTTTTCTGAACTGTCTTATTCTTTACTCTGGAGACTTCAGTAACCACTTCTGCACTCTTCTTCCCTTTCACATTATCCACTTGTCCAAGGTTTTGAACCCCCTTCCACTACTTAGTTTAAAACCCCATCCACAGACATAATTAGGATATTTGCCAGTGCCTAGTCCCAGCATGGTTGAGCCTGTCTCATTGCAACAGCTACCTCCTTCCCCAACACTGGTGCCAAAGTTCCACAAATTCAAACCCACCTCCCCCTTAATCTTTGAGCCATTCATTTAACACTGATCATTAATTTCTGCCAATTTGATCATGGGTCAGGTAACAATACAGATTACCTTTCTGGTTCTGTGTTTTAATTCAGTCCCTAGCTGCTCAATTTCCTTCAGATCTTCTTTCCTTGTTCTTCCTACACATGGACCATACTAAATCCAGCTAAATGCAACTTTGTTAACCTACATAAGTAATTGCCACATCAGAATTATCAAGCAATACTTCCTCATGAGTAACTTGTTCAGTTTCACTAGTACCTCTGTTCTAGACTGCATGAAAAGTTTTATCCAAACGACATCTGGGATACCATAGAGAAAAAACAGAAGTGACTGAAATCAAAAGCAGAATTGGGCCAATTGATGTACAATGAATTCCTGATGAAACTGAAGTCCGGGGCATCTAAATGAAAACACTGTCTTCATTTAGATAGCCAAGAACCCAATGATATGAACATTAAATTTTCCAATCTTAGTATGCCCCTAGACTGCCTTTCCTACTGATCCACCCAAGTTCTGTCCATCTTTCCACATTTCCATCCATCACTCACATTTATCCACCTGGGTTTCTTCTCAGCCAGGCCAACTCTCCACAATCCCTACCATTGCCTATTCTCGCTTGTTCGTTATCACCTTTCAGTCTCTTCTCCAGCTTCCTCTCCAACTAGCAGTATTTTCATTTTCCTCATCCATTTTCACCAATCACCCACCAGCCTCCACCTCCAAACTACCATTGCCCCACCAGACCTCATCTGCCATTCAACCCTTCTTCACCTGTTCCACTCATCTACCAACTCAGTCTAACCTTTCCCTTCACTTCTTTACACTGGCCATCTTTCATCTGCAGTCTTGATGTGCGGTCACACCCCAAAGAAATAACCATCCCTTTGCCTCCACAGCTGCTGCATGGCCCAGAGTTCCTCCAACACTTGTTTTTATTTTGCTCCAGATTCTAGCATCTGCAGTCTCGTGTCTTCAAACATTCCATTAGTTGTATTTAAGTTGCAGAAAGATGGCTGTGGTTGCTAGAGGTCAATCACCTGAGCACACATCACATTGGCGTTCTTCAGGGCAGTACCCAACCTCATTTAATTCTATAGTGCATTTAATATTCCAGTAATATTGTAAACATATTTGATTAAGCATTTGTTTACAAAATTCATTACGGATTACAAGTCGTATGTGAATGGCATACATCATTATACCACCACGTCATATCTGGAACACCTCACTAGAAAGGAAAAACTAGACCAATATCCTGACTCCTGTTTTTCTTTCAATTAGTTTTTGGAGTTACAAAACACAAGTGGTGACAAGGGAGTTTTAAAAATGAACCCAAGAGGGCTATCTACCAGTTGAAGCACTGCACTTTTTCCTTTGTAAGGGGAGAGAGACTTTAAGAGTTAAAAAGACAAAATGACTGAAATTAAGTAGCAAGTAAGGCCATGGGTTCATAAACAGTGAGTACTGGATGATGATAAACTTTTAAAAAGCAGAAATGGCTGGCTACATCTGAAAAATTGATGCATTTGATTGCACAACAGGTAACAATGTATACAGAATGAACTACGCAGTACTTTGAAGCAAATGAAACAGTCGAAGAAAAACAAATGCACATGTGCTGAGTACAGTGGGTGGAAAAGCATATAGTTCGTTTAGCAGTTGAACTGCTCCAAGCAAACCAATCGAAATGAGCTTTGCTGATATTGTGAATGTAATGAAGGAACATTTAGAACCAAGACCATTGTTGACTGCAGAAACCTTTAGGTTTCACAAGCAGAATCAAAATAAAGGGGAGTCCAATTCAGCTTACATTGAAGATATTTTCCGAGCCTTGTCAGTTCAGTGATGGGCTTAATGATGCACCGAGAGATTGTTCAATTTGTGGAATCTTACAAGAAAGCATTCAAAAATGGCTCCTAACTGAAGCACAACTCACACTTAAAAGAGCAGTTGAAATCACTGTATCAACGGAAACAGCAGCCAGAGACGCAATTGAGTTGCAGTTAGGAATGAAAGTGAACATAAACAAAATTGCAACATCTAAACAGAAACCTGCCTGTCAGAACAAACTCTTACCATTGCGGCAGAGGCTCATATACACCAAGCCAATATAGATTTAAAGGTGAAGCTTACAGAAAATGCAACAAGGTAGGACACATACACAGAACAAGTCAGGCAACAAAAATGAATGGACTGCGCAGGGAGGAGATAAAGACAAAAAGTTGAAGTTTCAAAAGGAGCACTAATCTACATGCTGTTGATGATAAATGATTACACAGGACTAAGTAGCCTTGAGATTTACAATGTGAAAAATAAAGAGACAAGCAATATGGCTTACACTGGAAGTGAACAGCAAAATAATTAAAATGGAATTGGATACTGGCTCGGCTGTTACAGTCACTCTACAAAATGAGCATGAACAGCATTTCAAAGATACTGATCTGAAGCCTGCAGATACCCAACTAAGAACTTGTACTGGAGAAAAGAACTCATGGAAATTCCATTTGTAATTGTCATAGCGATATTTGATTCTGCGCTTCCCGCTCCCTGGATTACAAATCGATAGTAAAATTAAAAATTTAAATTATAAATCATAAATAGAAAATAGAAAAATGGAAAGTAAGGTAATGCAAAAAAAAAAAAACAAACCCAAGATGTTGGTCCGGATATTTGGAGGGTACAGCCCAGATCCGGGTCAGGATCCGTTCAGCAGTCTTATCACAGTTGGAAAGAAGCCATTCCCAAATCTGGCCGCATGAGTCTTCAAGCTCCTGAGCCTTCTCCCGGAGGGAAGGAGAACAAAAAGTGTGTTGGCTGGGTGGGTCGTGTCCTTGATTATCCTGGCAGCACTGCTCCGACAGCATGCAGCGTAAAGTGAGTCCAAGGTCTGAAGATTGGTTTGTGTGATGTGCTGCGCCATGTTCACGATCTTCTGCAGCTTCTTCCGGTCTTTGACAGGACAACTTCCATACCAGGTTGTGATGTATCCTAGAAGAATGCTTTCTACGGTATAAAAATTAGTGAGGTTTTTAGGGGACAGGCCAAATTTCTTTAGTTTTCTCAGGAAGTAAAGGCGCTGGTGGGCCTTCTTGGCAATGGATTCTGCTTGGTTGGACCAAGTCAGCTCATTTGTGATATTGACCCCGAGGAACTTAAAGCTTTTGACCTATTCCACTTGCACACCACCGATGTAAATTGGGTCATGCAGTCCGCTACTCCCTCTGAAGTCAACAACCAATTCCTTTGTCTTGTTGACATTGAGGGATAGGTTATTGTCTTCGCACTATGCCACCAGGTTCTTAATTTCCTCTCTGTACTCAAACTCATCATTACCCGAGATACAGCCTACAATTGTTGTGTCATCAGCAAACATATATTGAGTTTGATGGAAACTTGGCTACACAATCATGGGTGTACAGTAAATACAGCAGGGGAGAGTACACAGCCTTGTGGGGCACCGGTGCTCAGAATGATTGTAGAGGAGAGCTTGTCCCCTATTTTTTTTACAGCCTGGGTCCTGTCTGTGAGGAAGTTGAAGATCCAGCTGCAGCCCAGGTTCCAGAGCTTAGGAATCAGTTTATTTGGAATGATGGTATTAAAGGCAGAGCTGTAGCCAATGAAAAGGAGCCTTATGTATGCGTATTTATTCTCCAGGTGTTCTAAGGAGGAATGTAGGGCCAGAGAGATGGCAACTGCGATTGACCTGTTGCTCCGGTAGGTGAATTGCAAAGCGTCGAGGTTGACCGGTAGGCTGTGGTTGAGGTGTGCCATAACCAATCACTCGAAGCACTTCAAAGCAATTGATGTCAGAGCCACAGGTCGATAGTCACTCAGGCATGCCACCTTGCTCTTCTTCGGCACTGGGATTATCATTGCCTTCTTAAAACACAAGGGGATCTTAGACTGAACCAAGGAGTTGAAGATGTCAGCAAACACTCCAGCTAGCTCGCTTGCACAGGCCCGGAGAACCCGTCCCGGGACGTCATCTGGGCCCGTCGCCTTCCTTGGATTTATCTTCAGGAAGGCCCTTCTAATGTCCTCCTCGGTGACAATGAATCTCGATGCCACCAGGTCCGGTTCATCCGGAGGGAGCGGGACGCTTCTCTTCTGTTTGAATCTTGCGTGGAATACGTTAAGTTCGTTAGGAAGAGAAGCGCCACAGTTATTGATATTCCCAGCTTTTTCTTTGTGCCCAGTGATCTCATTTAGACCCTGCCATAGTCTATACTGGCATCCCTCTGGTTAGCCTGGGCTTCCAGCTTGGCTCGATATTACCTCTTGGCGCCCTTAATGGTTTTCCGGAGTTCACGCCTGGATACAACAATCAACAAGCCACGTGAAGCTTGCATGTGATAAAAAACAAGAGGGCCAGCATTGTGTAGTTGTGATTGGCGATCCATCCACCACTTGCATGCCACATCCTCTGCAAAAGAGTCAATTGAAATAAATTTTAAAAGGTACTGGATGATGCCACAGTAGTGTTCAATGATGGCAATGGAAAACTCAAATACATCAAGGGTAAGAGAGAGTTAAATGAAAATGGCGCACCCAAGTTTTACAAAGACCATCTGACTCCTTATACCATCCATGATAAAGCAGCCAATAAGCTAGGACACTGAAGGAATTCTTTCTAAGGTTAAGTGGAACCCATGGGCATACACCAGTGGTCCCAGTTGCCAAGACGGATGGGTCTTTCATGATCTATGATGATTTTTTTTTAGGTTAACATCAACCCATTACTAAAAGAAGTTCAATACTCTGCCTGGGATAGAGGACATCCTTGCAAACCTTTCTGCAAAGTGGACTTAGCGGAGGCCTGCCTACAGAGGGAGATGAGAGTCCAAAGTATTTCTCGCCATAAACACTCATAGGGCTTTATCATTTTAATTGGTTTATTTTTGGAATAGCACCTGCACTGTCAGAAAGCCATGGACCAGGTGCTGCAAGGCTGCCCAGGAGCTCTTACCTGAAGGACATCATTGTTATCAGTATGGTTGACGAGGAACATCTCCAAAATCTCAAGACAGTTAAAAAGATTAGAACATTGTGGGTTCAGACTGCGACACAACAAATGTAAATTCTTTAAACCAAGAATGACTTACTGTGGTCACACACCATTGACGCACAAGCATTAGTCAAGTGTGCTGAGAAAATTCAAGCAGTAGTGGATACCCCAAGGGCAAAGGAACTGTAATAGCTGAGGTCTCTTAGGACCAATCAATTACTAGAATAGGTTCCTGCCAAAACTGGCGACTGAGCTCCACTCTTGAACTCATTACTACAGGTCATGAAAAAAAATGGCAATAGACAAAGTAGTGTGAGATGGCATTGCAAAAGGCAAAGGAAATGAAGGAAGACACTGTAGTCACATATCATGATAGCCATGACACACTGCCTTGTGGTTTTGGTGCAGTCATATCACGTTAGGAGTAATGGAAGTGAACACCTCAGCCTTCACATCATATTCCCTTAGTGCTACAGAAAAATAGGCACAGATTGACAGAGGCCTTTAACCTGGTTTGAGGTGCAAAACGTTTCAACCAGTATCCGTATGGGTAACACACATCAAAGTTGCTGGTGAACGCAGCAGGCCAGGTAGCATCTCTAGGAAGAGGTACAGTCGACGTTTCGGGCCGAGACCCTTCATCAGGACTAACTGAAAGAAGAGCTAGTAAGAGATTTGAAAGTGGGAGGGGGAGGGGGAGGGGGAGATCCAAAATGATAGGAGAAGACAGGAGGGGGAGGGATGCAGCCAAGAGATGGACAGTTGATTAGCAAAAGGGATATGAGAGGATCATGGGACAGGAGGCCCGGGGAGGGAGGGGGGTATATAAATAAATAACAGATGGGGTACGAGGGGGAAGTGGGGCATCAGCGGAAGTTAGAGAAGTTAATGTTCATGCCATCAGGCTGGAGGCTACCCAGGCGGAATATAAGGTGGTGTTGCTCCAACCTGAGTGTGGCTTCATCTTTACAGTAGAGGAGGCCGTGGATAGACATATCAGAATGGGAATGGAATGTGGAATTAAAATGTGTGGCCACTGGGAGATCCTGCTTCCTCTGTCGGACAGAGCATAGGTGTTCAGCAAAACGATCTCCCAGTCTGTGTCGGGTCTCGCCAATATATAGAAGGACACATCAGGAGCACCGGACGCAGTCTATCACCCCAGCCGACTCACAGGTGAAGTGTCGCCTCACCTGGGAGGACTGTCTGGGGCCCTGAATGGTGGTAAGGGAGGAAGTGTAAGGGCAGGTATAGCACTTGTTCCGCTTACAAGGATAAGTGCCAGGACAGAGTTTATCCTCATTACTGATCATCAGCCACTAGTGCCCATTTTAAATCCACAGAAGTGTATTCCACGAACAGCAGCACAAATGCAGAGAAGGACTGTTTCTTGGAGAACACAATTACAAGATCAAATTCAAGAGGACAGCCAATCATGGAAATGCTGATGGATTGCCCCGTTTACCCTTGAGAAAGGAAGCACCTGAAAAATTTCCACAAGGACACTCCCCTTCACAAATTCTCCCTCAAGCAAATTGAAAGTTTCTCCATCATGACAGAAATGATCCAAACCAGAAAAGACCACATTGGCTCAGGTCTAAATTGAACACCAACATGGCAGAAATGCGCAGCAGAAACACCTGTTTTCCCATTTTTTACCAATGCTGGGATGAAAATGCCCTTGACGGAAGTAACCTTATGTGGGAATTGAATGTTGCTGTACCTTCCAAGCTATAGCTAAAGTGAAGGAGCTATATGCATGGTCAAAATTAAATCATTGGCTCAAAGCTTTGTCTGGTGGTCCAGGATAGATCGGCAGATTGGGCAGCTTATTCAGAATGCCAACACGTCCAGAAAATGTAAAGAGCAGCACTCCTCCATCTCTGGGAATGGCCTGTATTTTCCTAGCAGGGGATTGATGTGGATTTTAACCAGAACATTCATGGGCATAAATTTCTTGGCAGTAGTAGCTGCAGCTATATAGTCACAGGAAGTGTTCCCAATGGCCTCCACTAAAGCCTCATACACTTAGTTACAATGGACCATAGTTTGGTGAAACAGTTTGTCATTCCTGAAGATGAATGGAATAAGATATCATATCTGCACCACACCACACAGCTACAAATGGCATGGCAGAAAGGTTTGCCCAGAGTCTAAAGAACACACTGCCAGCAATGTCAGCGAGCCACTATACTGAATCAGAAGCTCACTAATTTTCTCTTCGCATATCACAATGCAGCACACTCCACAACCAATAACTCATCAGCTATGTTGTTCCTGGGTTGTCCCTTGTGCTCATGCTTGGATCTCTTCAAACCCAATGTCAGGAGTATGCAGGACAAGCAGCTGAGACAAACTGAGAGCTCCTCAAACAAAGTGGTTTGATATTTCACTCCTGGACAAGCAGTCCTGGTGAGGGACTACAGAGGTTATCAAAAGTGGCTACTTGGAAAGATTAAGGATAGAAATGGACCGTTCTTCTATCTTTAGCCTTGAATAGCACAGTTTAAAATTTACTATGCTGTGAATGTCCATATAGCAGTTGTATTATATAGTTCTTCACATATAATATGATATTATAGCTATTATTAAGACTTGGTTGCAGGAGGGGCAGGACTGGCAGCTCAATATTCTAGGGCTCTGTTTTAGATGCAACAAAGTGGGATGGATTAAAGGGGGAGGGATTGTGTTACTAGTCAGGGAACCTGTAATGGCAGTACTCAGTCAGGACAGACTGAAGAACTTCTCTAGTGAGGCTTTATGAGTGGAACTGAGGATTAACAAAGGTATGGCCATGTTAATGGGGTTGTATCACAGACCACCTAAAGTCCTAGGGATTCAGAGGAACAAAGTCGTAGAGAGACAGACTGGTGCAAGAAACAAGGTTGGTACAGTAGGTGGTTTTAACTTTCCACATGCTGACTGGGACTCCCAAACTGGGAAAGGGCTGGAAATGTATTCAGGAAAGTTTCCTTAATCAGTACGTAGAAAACCAAACAACAGAGCGTGCAATACTTGATCTATTACAGAATGAAACAGTACGGGTGACAGAAGTTTATGTAAGGAAACACTTTGCATGTAGTGATCATAATGTCATTAGTTTCAAAGTAAATATGGAAGAACATAGGTCTGGTTTGTGGGTTGAGATTCTAGATTGGAGAAAGGACAATTTTGATGGTATCAGAAAGGATCTGGCAAGTATGGATTGGGACAGCTGTTTTCTGCCAAGGGTGTACTTGGTAAGTGGGATGTATTCAAAAGTGAAATTTTGAGTGTACAAAGCTTTTGAGCCTGTTATAAAAGGTAAAGCTAACAGCTTAGGGAACCTTGGTTTTCAAGAGATATTGAGGCCCTGGTTAAAGGAGAAAAAAAAAAGATGCTTAGCAGGTATAGGCAGGTACTTATGAAGTAATGCAAGAGAACACTTAAGAAATCAGGAGGATTAAAGGGCAGCACGAGGTTGCCCTAACAGACAAAGTGAAGGAGAATCCCAAGGAATTCTAGATATTTTAAGAGCAAAAGGATTGCAAGGAACAAAACTGGTCCTCTGGAAGATCAGAATGGTAATGTATGGAGCCAAAAGAGGTGGGGGAGATCTTAAGTGAGCAACACACAAAATACTGGAGAAACTCACCAGGTCAGGCAGCATCTAGGAAAAGAGTACAGTCAACATTTCGGGCTGAAACATCTACTGTACTCTTTTCCTAGATACTGCCTGGCCTGAGTTTCTCAAGCATATTGTGTGTGTTGCTTGGATTTCCAGCACCTGCAGATTTTCTCATTTGCGACTGGAGATCCGTATCTGTATTTTCTGCATCTGTATTTACCCGGGAGATGGACAGTGTCTTTAGAAGTAAAAGTGAGGCAAGGTGGATATCAGAACCACTGGAAAAATAATGCTGCAGAAGTAAAAAGGGGAACAAAGAAATAATGGATGAACTGAATAAGTATTTTGCATTAGTTTTCATTGTGGATGACATTAACAGCGTGCCAGAAATGGGAGCAAGTCAGGGCAGAAGTGACTGCAGTCATGATTACTAAAAGTAAAGTGCTTGGGAAGCTGAAAGGTTGAAGATGGACAAGTCACTTGGACTGGATGGACCACATTCCATGTTCTGAAAAAGGTAGTGAAGATACTTAGAGGCATTACCAGTGATCTTTCAAGAATCACCCGAGTCACGAATGGTTTGTGAAGACTGGAAAATCACAGATGTCACTCCACTCTAAGAAGGGAGAGAGGCAACAGTCAAAAATTATAGGCCAGTTAGCTTGACTTCAGTGGTTGGTAAGATTTTGGAACATTGATAATAAATTTACTTTGAGATTTGAACAAAATACAAATATGTCACCATATACAACCCTGAGATCTGCCTTCTTGTGGCATACTCAGCAAATCCAAGAAACTTTATAGAATCAATGAATCACCGTATCCACAAGACAGAAACTGTATGAATACAAAAGTAAAAAAGACTAAATAAATAAGCGTCAAATATCGAAAACAAAATAGAGGCAAAACAGCAGTGAGATCATGGACCGCATACAAATTACAGAGGTGGTGGTGTTTGCTGTCTTGAGGCAAGTTAGGGTGGATAAATTCCCAGGGCCTGACAAGGTGTTTCCTCAGACCCTGTGGGAGACAAGTGCAGAAATTGCAGGGGTCCTAGCAGAGATATTTAAATTATCCTTAGCAACAGTTGAGGTACCGAAAGGTTGGAGGATAGCTAATGTTGGTCTATTGTTCAAGTAAGGGTGCAAAAATAAGCCAGAAATTTATAGGCCAGTTAGCCTGACAGTCATGGAAAAGTTTTTGAAATATATTCTAAGGGACACGAGTATTTGGATGTACATGGACTGATTAGGGATAGTCAGCATGGCTTTGAGGAGGTTGCCAAGTTGATGAAGGCAAGGCGGTGGATATTGTCTACATGGATTTTAGCAAGGCATTTGACAAGGTTCCACATGGTTGGTCAAGGAGGTTCAGTTGCTTGGCATTCAAGATGAAGTACTATATTGGATTAGACATTGGCTTTGTGGGAGAGCCAGAGAGTGGTAGTAGATGGTTGCCTCTGACTGGAAGCCTGTGACTAGTGGAATACTGTAGAGATCCGAGCTGGGTCTATTGCTTGTCAGTCATCTGTATCAACAATCTGGATGATAATATAGTTAACTGAATCAGGAAATCTGTGGATGACACCAAGACTGGGGGGGTTTAGTGGACAGCGAGAAAGACCAGAGCTTTTAGCAGGATCAGGACCAACTGGAAAAATGGGCTGAAAAATGGCAGATGGAGATTAATGCAGACAAGGACAAGGTATCACACTTCAGTACGACCAACCAGGACAGGTCATACACAGTGGATAGTAGGGAACTGAGGAGTGAAATAGAACAAAGCGATCTAGGAATCCAGATCCACCATTCACTGAAAGTAGCAGTACAAGTAGATAAGGGTCATAAAGACAGCTTTTGGCACATTGGCCTTCAGAAATCAAAGTATTGCGTATAGGAGTTAAGATGCTATGCTGAAGTTTCACAAGACATAGGTGAGGCCTAATTTGGAGTACTGCATGCAGTTTTGGTCACCTACCTACAGGAAAGATTTAAATAAGGTTGTAAGAGTACAAAGAAAATTTACAAGGATGTTGCCTGGACCTGAGATACAAAGAAAGATTAAATAGGTTAAGATTAAATAGGTCAAATAGGTCCTTGTGTTGGGCACGTGGCCAAGTGGTTACGGCATTCATCTAGTTATCTCAAGGTCGCTAGTTCGAGCCTCAGCTGTGGCAGCGTGTTTGTGCCCTTGAGCAAGGCACTTAACCACACATTGCTCTAGTCTGTGCGAGGAGTGGCATCCCACACAGACTTCCAATCTGCGCCTTGTAAGGCATGAAAATGTCCGACGCAGGCCTCATGGTCTGAGTCAATGTTCCCCTTATTCCTTGGAAAATAGAAGATTGAGGGTAGATTTGACTGATGTATAGAAAATTATGAGGGATACAGACAAAGCAAATGTATCAGTAAGACCAAGGAATTGATCGTGGACTTCAGGAAGGGAAGTCAAAGGAATATACACCAGTCTTCATCGAGGGATCAGCACTGGAAAGGGCAAGTTGTTTCAAGTTCCTTGAGTGTCAACATCCCTGGGACAAACAAGCAGCTATATTTCATTAGAAGTTTGAGGAGATTTCGTATGCACTCCAGTAAATTTCTACAGATACAGTGTAGAGAGCATTCTAACGGGTCACATCACCATCAGGTCTCTTTTTGCACTACTTAATTATTTCTTTAATTAAATTGAATTTAAATTAATTTTAATATACACACTTATTGTAATGTAGTGTTTTTTTAAAAAAGGTACTGCACTGCTGCTACAAAACATGTTCTTAACATATGCCGGTGATATTAAACCTGTTTCTGATTTTAGAAGAAAAACTCCACACTGCAAAACCTAGATAATGCTTGGAGATTAGCTAATGTAGTTGAGAAAACTTAAGTCACTTTATGGAACTTCTGTGGCATATCAGGAGAAAAAGTAATCAACCTTTGAATGACATCATCTCGGCACAAGCAACCAGAAGCTATTGGACTGACCACAAAGATGTGGTGTGTGAAAAGTACATCTCAGAAGATAACAATGAGCAAGGAAACAATCCCAAATATAATCTCACATTGATTTTTAGATTTTGTCGTACTGTTACTATGCTGAATATATTTAACAACTGGTGAAAAGGGGAATAATACTGCTGAATATTGTATGCATGTCCCACATGCTCAACTTACAAAGTTATTTACACCCAGATTTCCAATGGAAATTCTGAAACACTAGGAAACCCCCTATTCATGTTTGAGCCTGTGACCAAATTCAAAGGAACTCAAAATACCACTAATTAATTCATAGGGAAGTGAAAGCAACAAAAATTCAAAGCAATCACCAGGACAGAGGCAGAAGATATCTGCTTCCAGGTTTGTATGCAATATAGAATTAGTTGCAAACAAGAGGGGTTTTATTGTATTTTGAAAAAATCAATTTATCTTATTTAAAATACAGTTACCAAATAAAAGAACCACATTAACTACATGCTTTGCCAAATCAACATTCCTTTCTTGGACTTCAAGGAATTCTGCAGCCTTCTGCGTATGGTTGACAAATTCTATGTGAAAGTTTGGGATCAACATTTAAAACTAGAAACCAATATGAATATTTACAATTGGAAATGGCAAAATGTCAACCTCTGAGAATGGAAGACCATGTACAAAATGCAATTTCATTCCCAAAAATGTTTAAACAAAAGAGGAAAGATTCTCTTGTAACACTGTTAATCACATTGCACAAGTGAATTTTGTCAACACAAAATAACCTGCAGATGCTGGGGTCAAAGCAACACTCACAACACACTGGAGGAACTCAGCAGGTCAGGCAGCATCTGTGGAAACGATCAGTCAATGTTTCCGGCCGGAAGGGTTCCTACCTGAAACGTCGACTGATCGTTTCCACGGATGCTGCCTGACCTGCTGAGTTCCTCCAGTGTGTTGTGAGTGAATTTTGTCACAGTACCTGATGTTGCCTACATCTGCAAAGAGGAGAATAAGAACTTGGATTTGTACCGAAGCTCCTCACTGCTGCTTTAGGATTTCAGTAGGGAGACTATCTGTTCCAAAGCTGCCTTATTTGAGTTGGAAGTTGGTCTTTGACTTCTAGTTGATCAGGAATGGCCATTTGAAGCAAGCCAGTCAGTGGCACTTGCCTCAGTTTTGTTTAATTTCCTCTGAGCCCCTCCATTTGTACAACCTGGCTGTAATTCGGACCACACTGCATTAGTCCCAATAGCAATTAATTTTCCCACAGCAGTCCTGTCCTCAATTTGTCACCTATCCCTTTTGTCTGATTAAAGCTCTTGAATTTTAAGGATCGACTTCATTTCTCTTTCCACAGTAAAGAGTAAAGCCTGACCTGCTGACGTTTTGTTTCAACATTCCAAGTTTATCAGATGCATTTAGCAAACCATATTTTCATCCTGCTATCTCCAAATGTAGAGAAAAAGCAATTTTAAAACCCTTTTCAAAGGCTGCAAAATAAAAGTATTTATAAGTACAAGGGAATCCTGAAAAAAAAAATCAGAACATGTGGAAAAATAAGAGTTTCAGTTGCGAACAATGGGAAGTCAATAAAATTAGATATGTAGTTAAATGGGAGAAGAAATAGTGACTGCAAATTTCCCCAGAGAAGGCCCAGTTTCTTCCCATGTCCCCAAGACAAGGCTGGTCAGTGAAATAGCTATGAACTCATAAGACTGTGATAGTTGAACAGGAGAGGAATTAATGAGCATGAGAGAGAAAGGTTTCATGGAGCTAGGTAGGGAGATGGGTTTGGCAGATTTATTCTGCAAGCCATCAGAAGTCTTCAACTCATTGTCCCTGTCACAAGGAATATGAAAATAAGCTAAATGCCATCAGAAGCATCACAGATGCAAATAAGAAAATGGATGGATGGTCAGAGGGAAAGAAAGATTAAATGACAGAAAAATTACTTCAGAAAGACAAGAAACAAAGTCCCGTCGTTTACAGCCTTTGATATGAACTCAGATCAAAAGTTAGATGAATACAGAAAACCTTTTCATATTGATAGATTTTTAGATTATTAAAATATGCACATTGTGCAGGAGTACCCTATTAAATAGCAATTAGACCAATTTTGATGCAACTCAATAATAAAAAAAAAGGAATTACAAGCCGAGAATAGCTCCAGAGCACCAAGGTAGTTCCTGCAGCTATCAAGAGCATAGTTTGCTAATCAATATTGCCAAATACCAGATAGCAAATTGCATTTAACCTCAGATGATCTGATTCAGCAAGTGCCTTATTTTCTTCTCCCTTGGTTTCTCTATAGTCATAACTACCTTTATCAACCATATAGTTTACATAGAGCATAGAACATTACAGCACAGTACAGGCCCTTCAGCCCACAATGTTGTGCTGACCTCTTAACTGAGATCAATCTAACCCTTCCCTCCTATGTAGCTCTCCATGTGCCTAACAGTTTCTTAGATGGCCGTGTAAAACAACGGTGCATACATTACAAAAGTAACACCCAACAGTTTGTTACCTTAGCAGTTCTGAAAGAGAGCAGTGTGCAAGCAGGCCTCGGATCAAAATACCCTGCTCATGGATCATTCAGATGGTCTTCCGAGCTAAGAACCAAAGGCTCATATGGCTGACATAAAAAGTGGGAATACAGTACAGGTTTCCCCCGTCATCCGAAGGTAGAGCGTTCCTATGAAATGATTCGTAAGCCGGAATGTCGTAAAATGAAGCAGCAATTACCGTTTATTTATATGGGAAAAATTTGTGAGCATTTGCAGACCCAAAAAATAACCTACCAAATCATGCTAAATAACACATAAATCCTAAAATAACAGTAACACAGAGTAAAAGCAGGAATGATATGATAAATACACAGCCTATATAAAGTAGAAATACTTTTCTACAATCATTGCCGCACTGTTCTCCGTAGCGAAAATCTCATGCCAGCACTCTCAGCAGAAACACTCTCTCCAGTAACCTTTAAGCTATGAAGCTGCCAAATCATACCAAATAACACAAAGATACACAGCCTATATGAAGTAGAAATAATGTACGTACAGGGTAGTATCACTTACCAGAATCGGGAAGACAGCGCCGAGCACACTGATGACGGTATGTTAGGCTGAGTCGTCGGAGGTTGGGGTGGGGTAGTGGTCCCCAACCTCCGGGCAGTGAACCGATACTGATCCGCAGAGAATGCAGCAGTAGCTGGGACACACCCAGCACATCTTTAAGAAAAAAGCCGAAATAAACAAGCTAATTAATTAGGTGCCACCCAGCATGTAAATATCGGCCCAGATCAGAGGCACATGTTTAAGCAATGCCGGCTAGAATGCAGTTCCGGGGGAGGAGCTTGGCTGCTCAGGGCACGCGCTGCCTTTTCTCGTAACAGTGAAAACACCTTCTGCTGGCGAAAACAGGTAACTAACGTAGGTCTTTCGTAACAGCAAGGTTTCGTAAAGCAAACATTCAAAAAGCAGGGGACATCTGTATACATTTCAGATAACAAAGCAGGAATATTCTTAGACATTAAGAAAGAAGATGCGCTGGAACTTTTAGAAAACCATTTTGATAGACAAGTCCCCAGGGCTATACAGGATATACCCAGGTTACTACAGGAAGCAGGGGAAGAGACTGCTGCATCTTGGCGATGATATTTGCATCCTCACTGACCAGGAGAGTAGTAACAGATGACTGGAGGGAAGCAAATGTTATTCCTTTGTTCAAGGGAATAGGGATAATCCTGAGAATTACTGACCAATCAGTCTTACTTCAGTGGTAGGAAAATTATTGGAGAAGATTCCTAGACACATGATTTATGAGTATTTGTAAGATTACGCCAGCAAACAATACTACCAAGAGCAACGTGCTATTAAAGCTACTCAATTTTTTTTGCGTCTTCCTTTCATGTCAAATTTTGCCACTGTTGGAGCCTGTGATCTACATTTGGGCAGTATGCTTTCAGTCCAATCGAGTGATCTGTTGCTCTGCTGCCACCGAGAGGGTTCCATGAGGTTTTGAGTGAAACATGAAGACAGGGCACAGGCTCATGATTGCCTCCATTGCTCACTGACTTCACCAATTAAAGCATGAGGAAGATTGAAAATATCAAGGCGAGTGCGGAAGACGAGTGCATGCTCGGCATTCTCTACCAGCCTCTCACTCACTGTTATGGGAGGAAGGTGTCTGCATGTGATGGTCTCTCTGCACCCAAGGAAGGTCCCTGCATTTGAATAATCTCTCTCCCTCAATGCTGTCAGAGGATGGTGCTGGAGCAAGGTTTAATCAACAGTTGGTGGATTGGGCTAACTCACATTATGATGCATTTCTAGTTTTTCTGCTCAATTTTTTTGTTGCTGGTCCAGGCAACTTTGAATTGGGGCAGCCTGCAGATGAGGAACAGAGCTGTACTGAAATATGCCTTTTGATTTTATAGTGTGTTTTACATTGTGTTGATCACTTTTTTGTTGCCATTTTTGTTGCCAATTTGGCCTTTTTGCACGTGGGGGAGGGGGGGGCTTGATGTCTTTGTTCCTTTGAACAGGTTCCATTGTTCTTTGTTTCATGGCTGTCAATGGGGAAAGACAGGGTTGTTGCTACATACATAGATAATAAATCTTTTGAATGTGACAAAACACATTGATGAAGGTAAAGCAGTGGATGTAGTGTATATGGATTTTAGCAAGATATTTGATAAAGCTCCCCAGGTAGACTCACTCAAAGTCAGGAGGCATGGAATCCTAGAAAACTTGGCAGTGCGAACACAGAATTAGCTTGCCATAAAAAGCAGAAGTTGGTATTAGATGGAGCATATTCTGCCTGGAGGTTGGTGAGCAGTGGATCTGTTCTGGGACCCCCTGCACTTTGCAAGTTTTATATACAACTTGGTTGAGGAAGTAAAAGGGTGGGTTAGTAGGCTTACAAATGACAAAGCCTGGTGATACTGATAGCATAGAAGATAGTTTTTGGTTACAACAGGACATTGACAGGATGCAGAGCTGGGCTGTGAAAGGGAAGATGGAGTTCAACCCTGAAAAGTGAAGTGATTCACTTGGGCAGAATATAAGGTGAATGACAGGATTCTGAGCAGTGTAAAAGACCAGAGGGATCTTGGGGTCCACATCCATATATCCCTTAAAGTTGCCACACAAGTTGATGGGATTGTTGGGTAAACAATTCGTTAGTTGGGGAATTGAGTTCAAAAGCCATGAGGTAATATTGCATCTCTATAAAATCCTAGTTAGACCACATTTGGAATAGTGTGTTCAGTTCTGGTTGCCTCATTATAGGATGGATGTAGAAGCTTAGAGCAGGGGTCCCCAACCTTCTTTGCACCGCGGACTGGTTTAATATTGACAATATTGTTACCGACCAGCCAACCGGGGGGGGGGAGGGGGGGTGTTAATCACAACCAGATTATAGGTGATAAGTCACTTATAAGTGGCTAGTACAGAATTTCATTTCTAAAAGAGTTTATCCAACAAATTTAATATTAAACACAGCGCATATTTTCCTCGCATGAATATGCCTCGCAATCGCCTCCGATCTGGGCCGACATTTACGTGCCCAGCAGCACCTAATTAATCAGCTTGTTTATTTCAGCTTTTTAATTAAAGATATGCTGGGTGCATTCCAGCTACCACTGCATTCTTCACCGCAATGTATCGGCCCACAGCCCGGAGATTAGGGACTACTGAATTATAAGTCACTTATAAGTCAATAGCATCATAACATTTAAGTAACGTTTGGATATTAAAAAGCGCATATTTTCCTCATATGAACATATAAAATCATTGCATCATTGTATGAACATATAAAATCATCAAGGGGTGATGGGAGACAGTGATACCCAAAGGGGGTTCCTTTTGTCCAGTCTATTCCGCAGTTTAGTTTTCATTGCATTCATTGCAGAAAATTCCGCTTCGCAGCAATATGGTGTTGGAAATGGAAGCAACGTTTTCAGTGCTTTCGTGGATATCTCAGGATATTCAGCCTTGACTTTGATCCAGAATGCCGGCAGAGATGTGATGTCAAACATACTTTTCAGCCCACCGTCATTTACAAGCTCGAGGAGTTGATTTTTTTCCCATGCTGACATGGATGATTCACTGGGGACATTCACAAATGGGTCGTGGACCCATTCCTTTGTATGTCTTGGGTCACTGATGACCTTGCGTGCGTTCAAGTTCAACAGTGGGCGTGACAGGGATTGAGGAAAGGTGCAGCTGACTCAAATCACATCGCTTCCTTGCGGCCCGGTAGCACATGCTTTGCGGCCCGGTGGTTGGGGACCACTGGCTTAGAGAAGGCACAGAGGAGATTTACAAGGATGCTACTTGGACTACAGGGCAGGTCTTTGAGGAAAAGTTGAATGAGCTAGGACTTTCCCCCTTGGAGAAAAAAATGATAGATGACTTAACAGGTGTACAAGACAATACAAGGCATATAATAGAATTTTTCCAGAAAAATTTTCCCAGGGTGGAAATGTCTAATACAAATAGTACAATTTTAAAGGTGATTAGAAGAAATTAGAGGGCATCAGAGAAAGAAGCTACAGAAAGTTGTGAAGTTAGTCAGCTCCACCTTGGGCACTAGCCTCCAACCCATCTTCAAGGAACAGTGCCTCATCATTAGGGATCTCCGCCACCCAGGACATGCCCTTAGGAAGTACAGAAGCCTGAAGGCACACAAGTGATTCAGAAACAGCTTCTCTTTCCTCTGCCATTTGATTCCTAGATGGACATTGAACCCATGAACACTACCTCAAGTATTTCTGTTTTTGCACCTTTTAATTTAACACGCATATATACTTATTGTAATTGACTTGCTTATTTTTTCCTATATCATGCATTGCACTGTACTGCTGCTGCTAACTAATTTCACAACATATGCCGGTGATAAACCAGATTCTGGAGTTTCTTTTTAACACAGTAGTGAGTATATGGAATGCACTGACATGGGCTGTGGAACCTACATTAGTCATCTAAGCTCAGGTACACTGATGTTAGAAAAATGGAGGGAAAGATTAAATGCATCTTCACGTAGGTTAAAAGGTCAGCATAATATCAGGGATAAAGGGCTTGCACTGTGAAGTTATGCTCTTTCTATCTAGTTCATCTTTCATCCATAATATACTTATAAATTCTCTTTGGATTCTCCTCAATGCCAAGCAAGAAAGAACATCTTCCTGTAATTCATTGCCAAAGCAATCTCATGCCCTTTTGCCTTTGATTTCTTCTTGAATACACTCCTGCATCTGTTATACTCCCTCAGGTATTCATTTGATCACAGCTGCTTATATTCCATTGTTGCCTTTGCCCAGCCACACATCATCCAGGTTCCCTACTCCTACCAGCCTCACTATATCACCTTTAAAAGCCTCCCACTTGATTGTGGTCCCTTTGCCCACAACCAACCTACTCTAATCAAATTTTGTAAGCTTCTACCTCATACCAAAATTTGCTTTGCCCCAATTTAGAACTTAAACTTGTGGACCAGTTCTGTCCGAATCTACACCCACTTCAAAACAAAACTCTGCCCACTGAACCAAAAGTACTCCAATACTGCCACTTCAATCACCTGCTTTGTCCCATTGCCTACAAGAGTGGTGAGCTTTGCCCTCTCCCTTGTAAGGAACTCCATTTATTACCCAAAGAAACGCTCCTGAATGCATTTAATAAATTTGAACTCATAAGCTTTTAACATTACAGCAGTCTCCGTCTTTGTTGACAACCATATTGTTCTAACAACTCTCCAATATTCGTGCACATATTCTTTTAAATCCCACTGTTTTGGGAGCTTGTATTAAAATCCCAACAATGTGATCCATCATGTGTCGTGTCAATGTGAATACCCCCCTTCTTGGGACCATGATTGCTGAACAATGATTTACCCCCCTCCCCCCCATTTCTCAGTTCCAACTGTAAAACCTCACAGTAGTGCACACAGTAATTTCACTTGACTAATGCTGTGACATTCCTCTTAATCAACAGTGCAACTTCCTCTCCTCTTTCCTCTGCCTCTATCACACTTCAAGCTCTTGCACACTGAAGGCTGATTTATACTTGTGTGTACCAGCTTACGCTGCAGCCTACGCCGTTGTGAGCATTTATACTTCTGCGTTGGTGTGTCTGCGTTGCTCTGCAATTCACCGCCAAAACGCTAGTTGGCGGTGGGCTTTCTATGCCACTGTGTTGAGTTTCTTCGTGTTGAAACTCAACACGAAGAAACTCAAACTTCAAACATTGGCGACTGAAACGGAAGGAGGGTGGATTTTCTGTGCTTGTCCGGCCACTGAGAGACATGGACGAGGGAATGCATTTCAAATATTTTCGGATGTCGGCAGGTAGATTTGACGATTTGGTTCACCGTCTCCAATCATTTATTTCGCATCAGTGTACGCACAGTATACTCAGAGACTGGCAATCACTATTTGAGTTTTAGCTTCAAGTGGAAGTCAACAGGCTGTAGCAGCTAGCTACAAACTGGCGTCAAGCACAGGGTCCTCCAGAATTTTGGAGGTCTGTAAAGCTTTATGGAAAGCATTGCAAATGGAGTTCCTTCCCTGCCCTTCAGTCGCCCAATGACAAGCTATTGCAGCGTATGAGGAAATGCGATGCTACCAAGCGGACCAATCACAGTTGTTTCCGTCTGCGTCGCCGCGATGCGTAGTTACATTTTGGGAAAGGTGCTCGTTAGGCTACGGCGTAGGGTTCAGTATAGATACTGCATAGGGTTCACAGCTACGCCGTACCTACGGTGTACATTTAACACACAAGTATAAATCAGCCTTAAGCTGCCAGTCCTGCCCCTCCCTCAGCCATGTTTCTGTAATGGCTATAATATAATCCCATGCAGCTACCCAATCCCCAAATTTACCTCTTGCATCAAAATAATCCAACTTGCTTTCCTCACTCCCTACCTGTCATGCCTATTGAACTTCCTATCACTGACTTCTGTATCACTTTGCAGCCTCTTTATTTGGCTTCCGGATGCCTGTGTGGGAATAGGTAAACAACAGAGCTTCCTTTCTGATAGAATGGCCCAAAGTGAAGCAATCAAAAGAAAAGTTGGGAGAGCCCCCATTATAGATTCAGCCTATCACAAAAGGCGGGAGGAGAAGATGGCAGCACGCCTGCCTGAGGGTAGCCCTCCGGTGAAAAATGACATTGTATCTGTTAAATAGGGGCCGTGGACAATTCTGATTTGATGGAGAATGGATGTGAAAGCACAGAGGAACATCTGGAGAAATTTCTGAAACACGTTCACTGCTGTCGTTACTGTGTGGTCAGGAATCTTTCGGAGGGTAGGCCTCAAAATCCCCGGCCTTGCCTGCTTTTGGCAACCGAGAAGGAGGTCAAATTGTTCGGACAGAGATGGCGCTCAGTACTCAGTGTTGGAGAGCTGATCAGAGCTCGAAGTTTTCGGATGACTCAAGAGTCGGATTGTGGTCGGCATGGCAGAGAGAGTTTTTCTTCCTTCTCCCGTCTGTGTGAGATGTGGAACATTTGAGAAACTTTGAACTTTACTGTGCTCACAGACTTTCTTCATCAAGTTATGGTATTGTTGCACTGTTGTAACTATATGTTATAATTACGTGGTTTTGTCAGTTTTTTTTCAAGTCTTGGTCTGTCCTGTGTTTTGTGATATCACACCGGAGGAAATAATGTATCATTTCTTAATATATGCATTACTAAATGACAATAAAAGAGGAGTACGTGTCTTCATAATCATAATTGGTCACATAATTGAAATTAATCTAACATTAATCTCACCCCTTCCTTGACACAAGTCAACCTATTCCCAGGAAATATCGTCATTTATTTTCCCAACAATCAAAAGTCTTACTTTAACAACTTAATAACACCTGCATTGATTTTAATTACAAGTTGAAATTTGTTGTTAAGTACTCAAAAGGTCAAATCCTTCAGAGCACTCTACTCTCCATATGCAAATTATTCTGCCCGTATCAAATTGGAAACCTGGTTTTATCCCAGCTCTTACAGAAATACAGGTAAGCATTCAATGCCCACTTCAAATACTGGTAAGGTGCTATACTTTTGCTACACAGATTAAATCCAACAAGCTGAACTCCTTAAAATTACTGGCACGTTACTTATTCAGAAAAGGACAGTAACAATGTTTTATATCACTTCCAAAGTATACAGCCGTGACTCATCTCCAACAGTCCGTATTAACAGCCACAAATTTGTATCAAAATCAAGCAGCAATAATAAAAACAATTGAAAATGGTAGAGGGAATTAGTTTATAGCTTTGACAGCAATTCCAATTTGTTTTTAAATCCAGAATTCAATTCTAAATTCATGGGATGGAATTTGTCTACTTTATACATCAGTGAGCAGCAATGAAACAGAAAATACTGGAAGGTTGAAGAGAATCCGTGGAAAGAGACTGAATTAGCATTTTTACAGTTTCTCATTCCAAGATGCTTCCAGCACCCTCTAGTTTTATTTCAGATACTCTATTTACAGCTTTTGGATTTACAAATGCTGTTGGTTTCTGATTTAAAGGCACTTTGATTACTTGTCACTGCTTATTTTTAAAACATGCAAGTCAGACATCAAGTAAATAGACTTCTGTGCAATCAAAAACATGGTCAGGGAATAAGAGACAAACATTGAGAGATTTCTGCTCAGTCACATTCATTACCACAGGAATAGCACTTTTGAGGAAAAACTAAAGCCTCTTCCTGTATTAATATTCTTCAAGCTAATGTAATTTACTGAAGAATTAACCTTTGAACAAGGCATTATTAAAATTCAAATGTTTAAACTAAAATGGACTGAAAAAATATACCACTTTAAAAGGCAATATTAAAAGGTGGGACAGATTTGTGAAACACCCTTGCAAATAACATTTTGTGTGCAAAGCTAAAGATTCCTGGCTTTCTGCAGAACAATTCATAAATTGTCAAGCACCATGCTCTGATGTAATAAAATAGAAACTATAACTCATTCTTACATACCTCAGGACTTGGACCTTGTCTCAAACTTCACCCAGAGGCAGATTGCAGGAAACCAAAAAGGAAGACAGGCAATTTGCATACCAGCAAAAAAAAACCTCAAATTGAATTTAGCCCAGAAAAACTGAGACATAAGATTATCTGCAATTAAGGAAACACAACTACATACATCGTATAGTCAGCAGGTCAAAATGTGCAGGATAAAAAGATCTACTTTCCAATCAACACTCAATTTTCTGCTGTCACAACTTACTTCAAGTTTGGCTTTTTAGCCAAAACATCACCCAAACTGTCAATCCATTTTCAAAGAGCACAAATTACAACCCATGCAGCAACTTAAGACAAATGTCTCTACTAGCCCACAAATTTAGTCTACCATTCATAGTCTAACCTTGGGCTCAGCTCCATCTTCCCACTCATTCCCTCTAGCTCAAGAAACATCCTCCATCCCAGCCCCACCTTACTTTAGTTTGAAAACTTGTTCATGTTAGCTCTGAATACAGCCACTGTTTCAACTTTCAAAATACAGAATTCCAAATATTTACAGGCCTCAATTTTTCTTCTTCATTTCTGTTTTCGAAGCATGCTCATTTTTTCCCCTCAAGGTAACTCTTTACACCAGGGTATAATCTAGCTCCATTCCATCAATTATAACCCTCCTTCTTATGGCCCTGCATTATTCAAGACCAAAAATGAGTACAGTATTTCAGGTACTCCAGGTACTGTGGTTAAATTATCAAGTTATTATTAATTCACTCCAATGAATGCATAAAGTTTCTCCTTTTGGTTACCGACTTTTATTTTCTATTACTAGCAGCCTCTTCTACCAAGATCAATATTTGCTACAAATCTCGGCCATTATTATTGTCATTGTCAACCTCCAAGGATACCAATATTTACTACTCTACAAATTTTAATGCTTCCTGCTTTATTACCTTCAAACTATTTTCTCACTAATACAGTTGCAAGAAAAGTTTGTGAACCCTGGCTTTCTACATTAATTACTCATAAAATGAGGTCTGATCTTCATCCAAGTCACAATAATGGACAAGCAATCTGCCCAAACTAATAGCACACAAACAATTGCACTTGTCAATACTGAGTACATAATTTGAACAATCACAATCTGGGGTCAAAAAGAATATGTGAACCTCTAGGGTAATGCCTTCTACAACAGCTATTTGGTGTCAAGTGTTCCAATCAATGAGATGAGATTGGAGGCGTCCGTTGTAGAGGTGCCCTGCCCTATTGAAAAAAGACAAAGTCAGGTTACTGACAGAGCCTGCTCTTCTCAAGAAGAATCTGTTTATGTGCACCATGCCTCATTCAAAACAACTTTTAGAGGATCTTAGAATTGTAGAGATGCCTGAAACTGGATAAGGCTACAAAAGCATTTCTAAAGACTGCATGTTCATCAGCAAGAGAAATCGTCTACAAATGGAGGAAATTCAGTACTGTTGCTACTCTCACTATGAGTGGACATCCTGTAAATATCACACTAAAGAGTACAATGTGCAATGCTGAAGGATGTGAAAAAGAACCCAAAGGTAATAGCAAATGACCTGCAGAAATCTCTGAAACTTGGAGTTTCTGTTCTAGTGTCCACTATAAGAAAAACTGAACAAGAATGGCATTCATGGAAGGACACAGAGGAACCAGTACTCTCCAAAGAAAATAAAAATTGCTGCATGTCTCAAGTTTGTAAAAGACCAGCTCAATGTTCCACAGCACTTCTGGAACAATGGTCTGTGGGCAGATGAGAGAAAAATTGAACTTTTTGGCAAAAGTGCACACCACCATGTTTGGAAGAAATAAGGCACTGCACACCAACAGCAAAACCTCATCCCAACTGTGAAGCATGGTGGAAGGAGCACCATCATTTCGGGCTGCTTTACTGCCTCAGGGACTGGATAGCTTGTAATCGTTGAGGGAGCAACGAATTCAAAATTGTATCAGGACATTTTACAGGAGAATCAGGGTAGCAGTCTGTCACCTGAAGCTTAATAGAAATTGGATGATGCAACAAGACAATGATCCAAAACACAAGAGTAAATCATCAACAGAATGATTTAAAAAGAAGAAAATGTGTGTTTTAGAATAGCCAAGTCAGAGTCCAGACCTTAATCCAGTTTAGATGCTGTGGCATGACCCAAAGAGGGCTGTTCATGCAAGGTATCCCAGAATATTGATGAACTGAAAGTTTTGTATGAAGGAATTGTCTAAAATTCCTCCTCACCATTGTGCAAGTTTGATTAGCAGCTACAGGAAACATTTGTTGGAGGCCATTGCTGCTAAAGGAGCTTCTATCAGTTATTAAATACAAGGGTTTACATACTTTTTCTAGCCTGGACTGAATGATGAAAAGTACAATTGTTTGTGTGTTATTAGTTTAAGCAGAGTGTGTGTATTATTGTGACTTAGATGAAAATCAGACCACATTTTACAAGTAATTAATGCAGAAGCACTTGGAGTATTGTGTCCAGTTCTGGTCACCTCACAAAAGGAAGGATGTGGAAGCATTGGAAAGGGTACAGAGGAGATTTACCAGGATGCTGCCTGGTTTAGAAAGTATGCATTACGATCAGAGATTAAGGGAGCTCGGGCTTTACTCTTTGGAGAGGAGGAGGATGAGAGGAGACATGATAGAGGTGTACAAGATAATAAGAGGAATAGATAGAGTGGATAGCCAGCGCCTCTTCCCCAGGGCACCACTGCTCAATACAAGAGGACATGGCTTTAAGGTAAGGGATGGGAAGTTCAAGGGGGATATTAGAGGAAGGTTTTTTTTAACCGAGAGTGGTTGGTGCGTGGAATGCACTGCCTGAGTCAGTGGTGGAGGCAGGTACACTAGTGAAGTTTAAGAGACTACTAGACAGGTATATGGAGGAATCTAAGGTGGGAGCTTATATGGGAGGCAGGGTTTGAGGGTCGGCACAACATTGTGGGCCGAAGGGCCTGTACTGTGCTGTACTATTCTATGTTCTATGAAAACCAAGTAATTGCAAAGGGTTCACAAATTGTCTTGCAACTGTACTTTCCTTTGAGAACACCATAACTTTAAGGGACTAAGATAATAGGCACATGGATGAAAGAAAAAATGGAGAGCTATGGGGGAGGGAAGGGTTAGATTGATGTTAGAACTGGTTAAAAGGTCAACACAACATCTTTTCCGCTGTGAACAGTATCAGATAAAACATTCTCAGAACCATTCAACAATGTTGCATTATTCAATACATGCAGGCACTAAATCGCTCTCAGCCAGTCACTCAGTATTAATATGGTCCAGTACAACTCCTGTTTCCTTGGTTCTGAAATGACTGCTAAAGCCAACATTGAACCTGTAAACCCTTGCCATAAATGTGGCAGGCAGCTGGTTAATTTGGAGTATACCTTCTTCCACTGTTTACATTACCCAAATGTGTTTCTGAAGCATGGCCTTGAGGAACTTCCTTTACTCACAGTTATGGGCTGGGAATTTCCGAGTAGGCAAGGACTAGTACATACAACATGCATACACGTTAAAAGACTTTGAGAACACACTTAAACTGCTTTCCTTGTCCACTTGGTAACCTTTGTAACCGAGCCAAGAATCGAGTTCCTGCTGAAAGGAGTCTAGTGTCAAGCTAAGCGAATGACATGGACTGGCCAATAGACATGGCCAAATGCAACTAGGGCCTCATTGCTGAAATGTAAACCTAGAAAGCTTTTATTGACAATGTTTACCCTGCTAGTAGATTTGGACAATTAAGGAGGCAGTGTTGATGGCCTCTGTCCAGGGCTACAGGGTGCCTGCAGCAAGTACTTCGTCTCTGAATCACACAAGAGGACAAGACGAAGGAGCAAAAGGTAAAGAAGGAAGTGACAGTATGCAGGGTGAATTCTGAGAGTGAAAAACTAAAATCAGATGCACAGGTATTACAGTTGTACAAAGGCAACTGGCCAAAGTTGACTAAAAGGGGACATTAGCATGAATGAAGTGGTTGACGCAGTGGTTGAAATTTACGGGAATAATTCAGAAATACAGGATCAATTCATCCCAAAGCAGCAGCAAGGGAGGGTGAGGCAACAGTGGCTGACAAAGGAAGCCAAAAACAAACAAAAGAGGGCATACAATATAGCAAAAATTAGTATTCCCAGATCACCGTTCTATCACACTGCTCAGTGCCCTACCACTCAGTGTAAGGTGTATGCTGGTTGGCCCCCGCAAAGAGCAGCACATCACACTTGTTTGTATTAAAGTCCACCTGCCATTTTTCAGCCCATTTTTCCAGATGATCCGGATCCCACTGCAAGCTTTGATAGTCTTCCTCACTGCCACTACATCGTAATCTTAGTGTAATCCACAAATTAGCTGATCCAAAAACGCAAACACGAGGAAATCCACAGATGCTGGAATTTCAAGCAACACACAAAAAATGCTGGTGAACGCAGCAGGCCAGGCAGCATCTTTAGGAAGAGGTACAGTCGCCGTTTCAGGCAGAGACGTCGACTGTACCTCTTCCTAGAGATGCTGCCTGGCCTGCTCTGTTCACCAGCAACTCTTATGTGAATTAGCTGATCCAATTTACCACACCAATCCAGATCAGTGATATAGATTACAAACAGTGGAACCAACACCAATCCCCTGCAGCTCACCGCCAGCAACAGGCCTCCAGTCAAAGCAGCCGCCATCTATTACTCCGCTCCGGCTTCTCCCACGTAGCCTGTATCTAATCCAATTTACTAATTCATCTTGAATGCCAAGCGACTGAACCTTCTTGACTAATCTCCCATGTAGGACGTTATCAACCTCCTAAAGTCCATGTAAACATCATCCACATCCACCACCTTGCCTTCAATTTTTCTGGTAAAACAAGGCCACGCAGACGATCCGGAATCAGTCCTTGTCTTTCCAAATAATAGAATGCTTTCCAACAACTTTCCCACTACTGATGTCAGCTTCACCAGCCCACAATTTCCTGGCTTATTATTTGAGCCTTTCTTAAACAATGGAACATTAGCTATCCTCCAATCCTCCAGCACCGAACCTTTGGCTAATGTAATTTCAAATACCTCTGCTACGGCCCCTACAACTTCTACACTAGTGTGCCACAGAGTCTGAGGGAACACCTCATCAGGCCCTGAGGATTTATCCACTCTAGTTGGCCTTCAAGACAGCAAACATCTACTCTGTAATCCTTACAGGCTTCATGACCTCACTGCTACTTTGCCTCACTTCTACAGACTGCGTCCATCTCCCGAGTAAATACAGATGCAAAAGATTCATTTAAGATCTTCCCCTTTTTTTTTGGCTCCAGGCATAGATTACCACTCTGATCTTCCAGACGACTAATTTTGTCCCTTGTTCTCTTTTCACTCTTAATTTACCCTTAGGATTATCCTTCACCTTGATGCTACAGCAACCTTGTACATTCCTCTATCCCTCCTGATTTCCTTCATGTTCTCGTGCATTTCTTGTACTCTGTAAGTACCTCATTTGTTCCTACCTGTCCGTACCTTTCACGTACCTTTTTTATTTAATTCAACAGGGCCTCAATATCACTCATAAAACAAGGTTCCATAAACCTGTTATCCTCTTATTCTAACAGGAACATCTAAAATACTCTCAAAAGGTGGAGCAGAGTGATGGTGCTGAACAGCAACTCCTTTGCTTGTATCTTCAGAAACAGCTCTACTTCCATCTTAAATACCTTTGTTTTTCCCTTTCAGGGGTCTTTTGAAGACCCTGACCTGGAGTTACACACTGACTAGGGTTCTTTGCCGGAATGGGACCCATTCTCGGGGTTTCATAACCGGCCATTGTTGTTCGGCACCCCAAGGGTTCGGCCTAAGAGTCTGCCTCTGATGTGGAAGCCTAGGATCTCGGGGCTCTGGAGACAGGTGGATCGAGGGTTGGTGTGATGACAGGAGACCCATGTGTCGTCGGGAGAGTCAGAATTTTGGGCACAGAGCTCGAAAAAGCGACATGGCAGACCTTTAACATCATAAACCAGCAAGTTGTTTGTTATGTCTCCCTGCTCACTAGGAAAATGGAGACACCTCTTTCTCCCTTATCAGGGAGAGATAGAAAGAGCCTGTGGTATGTTGAATACTGGGTGAAACGTGACGTCTTTGGGGTAACTGCAAGTCTGTGTCTTTGCGCACACTTGAGTGCTCAGTGGCGATGCTGATGTTTTCTTTTGCCGATGGGGAGGGGAGGGGAGGAGGGGGATTGTTTCTTGCTGCACAGGAGGGGGAGCTGAGGGTGGGGGGATTTGGAGTTCTAATATTTAACTGTCATTCATTCTTTGGGGCACACCTCTGTTTACATGGATGGTTGTGAAGAAAAAGCATTTCAGTATGTATACTGTATACACTTCTCTGACATTAAATTGTACCTCTGAAGTTTCACTTTTGAAGGTCTCCCACTTGCCAAGTACAGCTTTGCCAGAAAAAAATTGTCCCAATCCACACTTGCCAGATCCTTTCTGATGTCATCAAAATTGACCTTTTGCCAATTCAGAACCTCAACCCGAGGACCAGACTTATCTTTTCCATAATTACCTTGAAACTAACGGCATTATAATCATTATCCAGTGTTCCCCAACTCATCTGTCACCTGCCCCAACTCATTCCCTAACAAGGAATATAGTATTGCACTCTTCTACCTACTGATTCAGGAACATATTTGACAAACTCTTTCCTGTCAAGCCCTTTTACAGTACATGAGTTCTAATCAATGTGGAAAGTTAAAATCACCTATCACTACCTTGTTTCTCGCAAAAGTCTGCAATCTTTCTACAAATATGCTCCTCTAAATCCCGCAAGCTGTAATCTATAATATAATCCTATTAACATGGATATGTGTTTCTTATTCTTCCATTCCGCTCATAGCCTCAGTTCAAGCTCTCCAGTCTGTCCTGTCTGAGTACAGCAGTGATATTTTCTCTAACTAGTAATGCGACCCCACCTCCTTATCACATCTATCACGTCTAAAACAGAACCCTGAAACATTGAGCTGCCAGCCAATATTCTGCAACTAATGACCACAATGTCGTAATTGCACATGCTGATCCATGCCCAAGCTCATCTGCCTTTCCTACAACACTCCTTGCATTGAAATATACACAACTCAGAATATTAGTCCCACCATGCTCAAACTTTCCATTCCTGACTTGGTATGTAGGCTTAACATCTTTCTCCACAACCACTCCACTATCTGTTCTGGTGTTCTGGTTCCCATCCCCCTGTAGCTCAAGTTTAACCCCCCCCCCCACCCGTGCAGCACTAGCAACCCTCCCTACTAGTCCCCTTCTAGTTCAGATGCAAGCCATCCCTTATGTACAGGTCCCACTTTTCCTGGAAGAAAGCCTAATCATTCAAAAATCTGAAGCCCTCCCTCTCGCATCATCTACTTAGCTTCTTATTAAACTGTATGATCTTCCTGAGCATTGTGGCTTTTCTCTGTTGCTTCATTCCACCCACCTCCCAAATAGGACTGGCTGCCTATACCCTTTCCCCCTCCTGGCCATCACCCAGTTACCCATGTCCTGCACATGTGTAACTACCTCCCTTGCATGTTCTGTCTAACAACCCCTCAGCCTCCCAAATGATCTGGAGTTCATCCAGTTTCAGCTCCCACTCCTTAACACAGCCTGTTAGAACCTGCTGTTGGATGCACTTCTTGTGGGTGTAGTCATCAAGTCTTCCCACATCCCACTATCCTATCTGGCATCCCCACTACTCTAGATGCGCAATGAGAAAGAAAATAAATAACAGAAGAAAACCTACCTACAGCCTACGCCTCTCCTCACTAAAGCCTCAACTCCCCACTAACACTGGCCCAATCACACTGAAATCAGCTGAAATCTAATTTTTTTTTTCCCCATTGGATCTTGCCAAGTGCCTAATTATGCACAATCCAATGTCTCCTCAAGAAATGTAGTGCACAAAATATGCCAACTGCCCCCACTTGCTTTTAAACTCTCTCCCCCTCTACACAATCCAATGTCTCCTCAGGAATGGGAGGCAAAGAAATGGCAGATGACCATCAGTCTTCACTGTGGAAGACACCAGCAGTATGTGAGAAATTTGAGTGACGGGTGGAGAATTGAGTGCGGTTGCTATTACAAAGGAGAAGATGCTTGGGAAACTGAAAGGTACAAGAGTAGGTAAGTCACCAGGATCAGATGGTCTACACCCCAGAGTTTTGAAAGAGGGAACTGAAGAGATTGTAGAGGCATTAACAGTGATCTTTCAAGAATCATTAGATTATGGAATAGTTTCAGAGGAATGGAAATTTGTAAGTGTCACTCCACTCTTCAAGGGTGGGATTTAAAGGACAGAAAATTATAGACCATAGACCAGTTAGCCTGACTTCAATAGTTAGCAACAGTTTATTAACAATGAGATTTTGGGGTACTTGGAGACACCTGATAAAATAGACCCTAGTCAACATAGTTCCCTTAAGAGGAAATCTTGCCTGACAAATCTGTTGAATTCTTTGAGGAAATAACTAGCAGAACAGACAAAGGAGAGTCAGTGGGTGTTGCTTACTTGGAATTTCAGAAGCCCTTTGACAAGGTACCATGCATGAGACAGTTAAAACAAAATCAGAGCCTATGGTGAAAAAATATTAGCATGGACAGATGATTGGCTGACTGGCAGGCGGCAAAGAGTGGGAATAAAGGGGGCATTTTCTGGTTGGCTGCCAGTGACTAGTGCTGTTCCCCAAGCTTTTGTGACTGCTTCTTTTCACATATATGTCATTGATCTGAATGACTAAATTGATGGGCCTGTGGCTAAGTTTGCAGATAATACAAGGATAGGTAGAAGGGCAGGAAGTACTGAGGAAACAGTCAGCAGAAGAACTTGACAGATTTGGAGAATGAGCCAAGAATTGGGAAATGCAGGGAAATGTATGGTATTAGGAATAAAGGCAGAGACCACTTTCTAAATAGTGAGCTAATTCAGAAATAAAGCAAAAGGGATCTGGGAGTCCTCGTACAGGATTCCTTAAAGGTTAACTTGCAGATTGAGGCGGGAGCAAGAAAAGCAAATGCAATGTTTGCATTCTTTGAGAGGACTAGAATATAAAAGCAAGGAAGTAATGCGGAGGCTTTATAAGGTATTGGTCAGATTGCATTTGGAGCATTATGAGTTGTTTTAGGTCCCTTATCTAGGAAAGGATGTGGTGGCATTGGAGAGAGTCAAGGAGTTCATGGGAATGATCCCAGGAATGAAAAGGGAATGAGGAGTGTTTGATTGCTCTGAGCCTGTACTTGCTGGAGTTTAGAAGAATGAGGCAGTGGGGGGGGGGGAGGGGGGGGGGAGAATCTCATTGAAATCTATTTAATATTGAAAGGCCTAGACAGAGTGGACATGGAGAGGTTTCCAATAGCAGGAGAGACTGGGACTGGAGGGTACAGCCTCAGAAAACAAGAATGTCCCTTTAGAACAGAGGTGGGAAGGAATTTCTTTAGCCAGAGGGTGGAATTCATTACCACAGATGGTTGTGGAGGCCAAGTCATATAATATAGTTAAAGTGAAGTTTAATAGGTTTCTGATCAGTAACCATGTCAAAGGTTACAGGAAGAAGGCAGGAGAATGGGGTTAAGAATAATAAATCAGCCATGATCAAATGGTTTTGGAGACTCAATGGATCAAATGGCCTAATTCTCTGTCTCATGGTCTTATGGAATTGAAGCAGACCAGATGAACTTCATTACAGGTTTAGGGTTGTGCTGATGCAGAAGTAGTGAATTTTATCACTGCCGTCATTGAGAGATGGGCCCTGACACAGAAATTGGGTCCAGAGTTGTATGGTGAGCATTATTGCCAGGAAAAAAAACATTCAGAATCATGGAAAACAAAGTGCCATTTTAGTGCAAAGATTATGCTTTAAAAATGCATATAGGAAATGGGCTCAAGAAGTATCAGCATGAAGTGATAGAGTAAGTGAGCAGGGGCTAAGATGAGGTTCTTATAAGCACTTTCTTTTATTTCAGAGTTAGAGCAGTGGGAATGGCAATCAGGACAGTTGAACGCTTCTCCTGCAGATTATGGGAAGATAGGGAGGCCTCACGTTTTACTGACGACTACACCTGCAAGTGCAACCAGCTACACATGTATACTTGCAGACTACAGTAATGAAGTGGAGCTAGAGCTACGTGAACCCAAGATCATGCAGGAGGCTGAGGGGCTGATAGAGGACTTACAGGGAGGCAGCTGCACCTAGGTTGCAGGTAGTTAGGAGAGGGAAATTATGAGCCTGAGAGTTATTTCCAAGGTGACAAACAAATTGATTAAAGCAAAGCAGTGAAGGTGATGCATTTGTATCTTAAGTTGTTGACAAGGATCCCTATGGTAGGCTCATCCAGAAAGTCATTAGCATAGGATCTTTGGAAAATAGACCACATGGATTAAAAAAATAATTGGCTTTCCAATAGAAGGCAGAGTGTGGGAGTAGATGGTCAGCAACACCAGGATCGGCTCTTGGTAATTTTTATAATGAACTTGGATGAGGAAGTGAAGGGTGGGTTAGTAAATTTACAGATGACACAAAGTTGCTGGTGTTGGGGATAGTGTAGAAGGATGTCATAAGCTACAGCGGATATAGGCAGGCTGCAAAGCTGGGCAGAGTGCCAGATACACTACAAGCTTGAAAAGATCAAACCTGAAAGCAGACTACAAGGTTAATAGCAGAATTCTTAAAATGTGGAGTAACAGAGACATCTTGGGGTCCAGGTCCAAAGATCCACAACATTGCTCTACAATTGAGGACCGGAGGATAAATACAGGGCCCTGGTGGAGGCAAGCTGAATCATCTGCAGCTCAACATCAGTAAGACAAAGGAGATGGTGATGGACATTAACAAGACTAAGCCTGCACTGCTCCCTGTTACCATTGGTGGCGAGGACATGGATGTGGTGAGGACCTACAAGTACCTGGGGGTGCACCTGGATGACAGACTTGAGTGGAGCATCAATATAAAGACTGTATGAGAAAGCCTAGAGTCATCTTTACTTCCTGAGATGACTGAGGTCCTTTGGAGTATGCAGGCCTTTCATTCACATGTTCTACCAGTCTGTTGTCGCCAATACAATCTTCTATGCAGTGGTATGCTGGGGCAATGGCATCAACATGGGTGATGCCAACAGATGACTGAAACCCAATGTTTTGCTAATTTAATAGTTTCATGTCAATTACATCTTGTCTGTGAGGTACAATCTACTAGTTTGCAGATGTGTGGATAGACAGAAATTAGCTAGTTGATAGAATAGGCAAATCACAGCATGAAAATGAACACAGAACTGCTTGGCGAGAAGGACAATTCAAAAAGGCACACAGAGCAAAGGGAGTACAACTTCAACATAAATTGCAGGGCAGGTTGAGGAAGCTGTTAATAGTATATGGAATCCTGAGCTGTTAAAATGATGTCCAGGAATACAATGCCAAGGAGGTCATAAGATTTTTTCCCCAAATCACTGGCTTGGCCACATGTGGAATAATATGTCTGATTCTAGGTACTACACTTCTGGACCGACAATGTGTGGAAGTAGTTTGCCAAAAGGATTCTAGCAATGAATTAGTTCTGTGGATACACTAAGGTTACTCTTGTTCAAACAAGAGAGGTAAGAGGTGGTAGGAAACATCAAAAATGCACCCAGGGTAGTGTAAGTTGTGAAAAACCAGCCCCAATACAAAGGGAGTCAAAAACCAAAAGACACCTCTTCTTGACACCTCTACAGTCAAAGACGACTTGCTTTCACTTCAGGTCTGTGAATTTTGATGTGTGTGAGAGAGGAGGTTACTCAGCTTCTGCCACAGGTGAGACACCAGGAGGTAATTTATCAGTTGCACTGAGCTTCTTTGTGTTCCTGAAAAATGAATGAGGTTCACAATGCTACCCGAAATTCTTCTTCATTGTATAGTGATGGGTAAGGGAATCTCATGAGACGAAGGAGATGCAATGCTTAAGATTTTGAGAACATCCTTGAATCACTTCTTCTGTACAACAGGTACACTTACTGTAATGAAGCTTCAAATAAAGCATCGGTTTTGATAGACTGATGATGTGCATATGGAATGATTTGTCCAAAGTAAAATTTGATCTCTAACACTTGCGACAACAGAGTGTGAAGTTGCCAATACTTATCAATACGTTCGTTTAACAAGCCAATTGACTTATGTCAAAAACAAAAATGCAGGATGAACTCAACTAGTCAACCAGGAGCTGTGCTAAGAGAAACAAGTCAACATTTTGATCAGCAATCCTTAATCCTTCCTCAGAACGAAGGTGAAAAAGTGTTTGATGTTCTTAGGCCTTCAGATGGATTGGGGGGGGGGGGGGGGGAGAATAGTCTGATCCAAGCACACAGTGTTAGAATAAAGAGATGCTCCTTTAAAACTGAGATGAGAAGGAATTTCTTCAGCCAGATCATCGTGAATCTGTGGAATTCATTGCCACAGATGATCACGGAGGTAGTCATTGGGTATATTTAAGGCAGAGGTTGATTTGTTCTTGATCACTAAGGTGCAGAAGGTAGGAGAATGAGTTTAGAAAAAAAGTCATGATTCAATGGTAAAGCAGACTCCATAAGATACAAGAGCAGAATTAAGCCATTTAGCACATCAAGTCTGCTCTGCTATTCAGTCGTGGCCATAGTAGTTAGTAGTAGCATAGTAGTTAGCACAACGCTTTATAGCTTCAGCAACCCAGGCTCAATTCCCGCCACTGCCTATAAGGAGATCATATTTTCTCCCCATGACCGCATGGGTTTCCTCCAGGTGCTCCAGTTCCCTCCCACATTCCAAAGACGTACTTGTTGGCAGGTTAATTGGTCACTGTAAATTGTCCCATGATCAGGCCGAATTAAGTTGAGGGATTGCTGGGTGGAGTGGCTAGAAGGGCCAACTCCACACTGTTTCTCAATAAATAAAAAATAACACCAATCAGGTGATAAAGAACAGGTATAATCATTAGCAAGACATTTTAAAGAAATTGAGTGAGATTTCAATGACATCCACATTTTCCTCATTAGAACCTTACTGTTGGAGAAGGATTGAACAGAAAGGTTGATTTGATTGCAGACATTATACGCAATGCCAATAGTCTCGTGTGTCAGTAAACACGATAACTTGGAGCTTAATCTTTCAAATATACATCAGCACAAGACAGCTTCAACGAATGTTGAGGTCATATTTATTCTGTGGTGGAAGTGATGAAGGCTGAAACATTTCCTACTTTCCAAGTAAATGAGCTCCACAAGTCAAAAGCTCATTGCAGAGGTGCAGCAGCACAAGAAAAAGGACAACAGCCAAGTTGTACACTCAGTAGTAGTGAAAGTATGGCACAAGCTGCCAGCTGAGGTGGTGGATGCAGGTTCAAATACAGCATTTAAGTTTGGATATCTGCATGAATGAGAATAGTATAGAGGGCTCTGGTCCAGGCAGATGAGACTAGGCAGAAGAACAGGTCAGCACAGACTGGATGGTATGAAGAGCCTGTTTCTGTGCTGTGAGTGCTCTACAATTCTACAATTTACTTTCCTTTATTGGCTAAGGCACAACATGATCAGTCTGCCTTTGTATTTTAAACACAAAATAATAATTGGGCTTCATATGGAACAGCCCCATCACATACATCAGCTTAAATCTAACTATTTTTCCTACTGATAAAAGGTCAATATGAAGATTTAACTTGTTTCTTTGCACAGAAGCTGCATGAGCATTTCCAGCATTGTTTTTATTTTATATTTCAACATCTGCAAGATTGTGATTTCCATAACATGTATAGTTCTAATAATGAAAATATCATTAAAACTCTCCGCCAACTACGAATACCATTACATTTGTCTGATGAGGAGATTGCCAAGCCTGGAAATGTGTTGGAACAGAGAAGACCAAGATGAGACATAGAAACATAGAAAATAGGTGCAGGAGTAGGCCATTCGGCCCCTCGAGCCTGCACCGCCATTTATTATGATCATGGCTGATCATCCAACTCAGAACACCGCCCCAGCCTTCCCTCCATACCCCCTGACCCCCGTAGCCACAAGGGCCATATCTAACTCCCTCTTAAATATAGCCAATGAACTGGCCTCAACTGTTTCCTGTGGCAGAGAATTCCACAGATTCACCACTCTCTGTGTGAAGAAGTTTTTCCTAATCTCGGTCCTAAAAGGCTTCCCCTCTATCCTCAAACTGTGACCCCTCGTTCTGGACTTCCCCAACATCGGGAACAATCTTCCTGCATCTAGCCTGTCCAATCCCTTTAGGATCTTATACGTTTCAATCAGATCCCCCCTCAATCTTCTAAATTCCAACGAGTACAAGCCCAGTTCATCCAGTCTTTCTTCATATGAAAGTCCTGCCATCCCAGGAATCAATCTGGTGAACCTTCTCTGTACACCCTCTATGGCAAGGATGTCTTTCCTCAGATTAGGGGACCAAAACTGCACACAATACTCCAAGTGTGGTCTCACCAAGGCCTTGTACAACTGCAGTAGTACCTCCCTGCTCCTGTACTCAAATCCTCTCGCTATAAATGCCAGCATACCATTTGCCTTTTTCACCGCCTGCTATACCTGCATGCCCACTTTCAATGACTGGTGTATAATGACACCCAGGTCTTGTTGCACCTCCCCTTTTCCTAATCGGCCACCATTCAGATAATAATTTGTTTTCCTATTTTTGCCACCAAAGTGGATAACTTCACATTTATCCACATTAAATTGCATCTGCCATGAATTTGCCCACTCACCTAACCTATCCAAGTCACCCTGCATCCTCTTAGCATCCTCCTCACAGCTAACACTGCCACCCAGCTTCGTGTCATCTGCAAACTTGGAGATGCTGCATTTAATTCCCTCATCCAAGTCATTAATATATATTGTAAACAACTGGGGTCCCAGCACTGAGCCTTGCGGTACCCCACTAGTCACCGCCTGCCATTCTGAAAAGGTCCCGTTTATTCCCACTCTTTGCTTCCTGTCTGCTAACCAACTCTCCACCCACACCAATACCTTACCCCCAATACCGTGTGCTTTAAGTTTGCACACTAATCTCCTGTGTGGGACCTTGTCAAAAGCCTTCTGAAAATCCAAATATACCACATCCACTGGTTCTCCCCTATCCACTCTACTAGTTACATCCTCAAAAAATTCTATGAGATTCGTCAGACATGATTTTCCTTTCACAAATCCATGCTGACTTTGTCCGATCATTTCACCGCTTTCCAAATGTGCTGTTATCACATCCTTGATAACTGACTCCAGCAGTTTCCCCACCACCGACGTTAGGCTAACCGGTCTATAATTCCCCGGTTTCTCTCTCCCTCCTTTTTTTAAAAAGTGGAGTTACATTAGCCACCCTCCAATCCTCAGGAACTAGTCCAGAATCTAACGAGTTTTGAAAAATTATCACTAATGCATCCACTATTTCTTAGGCTACTTCCTTAAGCACCCTGGGATGCAGACCATCTGGCCCTGGGGATTTATCTGCCTTCAATTTACCTAACACCACTTCCCTACTAACATGTATTTCACTCAGTTCCTCCATCTCACTGGACCCTCTGTCCCCTACTATTTCTTTAAGATTATTTATGTCCTCCTTAGTGAAGACAGAACCAAAGTAATTATTCAATTGGTCTGCCATGTCCTTGCTCCCCATAATCAATTCACCTGTTTCTGTCTGCAGGGGACCTACATTTGTCTTTACCAGTCTTTTCCTTTTTACATATCTATAAAAGCTTTTACAGTCCTTTTTTATGTTGCCTGCCAGTTTTCTCTCATAATCTTTTTTCCCCTTCCTAATTAAGCCCTTTGTCCTCCTCTGCTGAACTCTGAATTTCTCCCGGTCCTCAGGTGAGCCACTTTCTCTGGCTAATTTGTATGCTTCTTCTTTGGAATTGATACTATCCCTAATTTCTCGTCAGCCACGGGTGCACTACCTTCCTTGATTTATTCTTTTGCCAAAGAAGGAAGTAGAAACACACTTTTAAAAATTTGTGTTCCTGCTTTTTGTTTGTCTTTGCCAGAACCTCTGATGTCCCAGTTAAAGTGGTGTCATTCTCAGTCCTCATGTACTGCAAACGAGTTGAGTGTTTTACAAATTTCACAACACATGCCGGTGATAATAAACCTGATTCTGAATCTCTTCTGATAACTCCATTACAAACATGTCAGGGTGGATGCCACTTAGGAGCTAGGGAAGTGCAAGCCAGTAGAGTTCGAGGGACAGGTGGGGAGGTGGCTAGTCAGGGCTGGGGCAAGCAAATGGGGGTGGGGGGGACTATGTGAATGTGGGCACTCCCGGAGGGAGGCACCGGCATCTGTGCACTGGGGATGTCTCCTTGACTGGTGATGAAGCGTCTGCAGATTGGTTGCCAAGCTTGGCAAACACCACAACATCAAACACCTCAACCCGAGCCACCAATATTCACCAGCATCCGAGAGGACTACGAGGTAAGACAACTGCGGTTTGTTGATTTATCTTATTACTAGCAGCTTTGTGTAAAGAAAAGTTACTTAATACATTAAGAGTCCATAGGACACTCAAAGCTGCTACATAGGTTGACTGTGTGGTTAAGGCAGCATATGGTGCATTGGCCTTCAACTGTGGGATTGAGTTCAAGAGCTGAGAGGTAATGTTATTGCTGTATAGGACCCTGGTCAGACCCCACTAGGATGTGGAAACTATAGAAAGAATGCAGAGGAGATTTACAAGGATGTTGCCTGGATTGGGGAGCATGCCTTACGAGAATAGGTTGAGTGAACTTGGCCTTTTCTCCTTGGAGTGACGAAGGATGATAGGTGATCTGATAGAGGTGTACAAGATGAGAGGCATTGATCGTGTGGACAGTCAGAGGCTTTTTCCCCAGGGCTGAAATGGCTAACATGAGGGGGCGCAGTTTTAAGGTGCCTGGAAGTAGGTATAGACGGGGTGTCAGGGTTAAGTTTTTTTATGCAGAGAGTAGTGAGTGTGTGGAGTGCTGCCAGTGACGCTGGTGGAGGCAGATACGATAGGGATGGGGTCTTTTAAGAAACTCTTGGTTAGGTACATTGAGCTTGGAAAAATAGAGGGCTATGGGTAACCCTAGGTAATTTCTAAAGTAAGTACATGTTTGGCACAGCATTGTGGGACAAAGGGCCTGTATTGTGCTGTAGGTTTTCTATGTTACTTCCCTTCACATCAATAACTAAAGAGAATTGCTTTAAGCAATTAAGCAGGATTTGAAGACTTCCGTTTTCAAAAAAAATCGTGAGTGGGACAGGAATAAAAACTGAGACAGGAGAAAACCTTAGTGCAACTTAAGATGCATATGTGATATAGGTAATAGAGCTGCTTAAAAGTGGAATTCATTTAATACAGGGATTCCAACTTTTTCTATGGCATGGGCTCCTACCATTAATCAAGGGGTCCCTGGAACCCAGGTTGGACACTGCTGATTTAACAGCTCTTCACCCCCTCCCCAACCACTATGAAATAGAATATAGAAATAGCTGACCTACAATTCAATTACATCAGTCATGTCATTTTTATTTTACACAAAAAGGTCTATCCAAGAGTTTTCCCAATCCAAACTGCATGACTGTAATATCTCCATTGAGTATTTTTGGTATTTTACTAAAGTAGCCACAACACAGCAATAGTCAATGAACTTAAACTGGAAAAGTAGACTTTTCTTGTTTACTTAGTATTTAGCATTATCCTCCATAACATAGAAGCTTCCCGCACTGCAGTCTTACATTTTGTGATGCAGCACGGAGCAAGCCATCCCAGCCAAGTGACTCCAGCAAACCCCAAAAACCCGAGCCTAGTCGCAGGACAACTCACAATGACCTACTAACCTACCCAGCCTATAGGAGGAAGCCCAAGGACCTGGAGAAAACCTAGACATTCCACAGGGAGACTTCAGAGGATTGCGCTGGAATTGAACTCTGGACTTGGGAACATCTCCAACCACTACGCTACCATGGCATCTTGACTGACTTTCGTCAATTGTCAACTCCTTAACCTTTCACTTAAGAATATTTCCAGATGCTGGAAATCTGAAATAAAGAAAAATTCTGTTCAGTTAGCTAGATACAGCAAGTTACAAATGCTAAATATCACTATAGAAGTGGTCAGATCTAAATGCTACAATCAGATTGCTCCATGCCACTATCTCTCAAATGGTTCTGAGGCAATTTTATTCATTTAACATCACAATTGAAGCTCATAATCAAGTGATTGATTTGTGAGCACAAATCTGAATGAGTACATTTATACTGAAACAATTCTTGGTCAATAGAATCTTCAAAGAAAATTGCTCAAACTTGTTCTGCTCTACCTTGCTTTCCACACTATCATCCTACCCATAAGAGACTGGGTATATGTACTTCAAAAGGCAAAATTTCCCATGCACATCCACTGGATGGTGGCCTGCTGGCCAGGTCAATACAAGGAACACCAAGGATTCTGCCCCAGAATAATTCAGTACTTTATTTATGAGCAGGTATGTGGGAACACTAACACAACCACGTACAAGCTCCTCAAAATTATACTCTCCTTACTAGCAAATGTAACACTGCTCCTATCCACCAAATCCAAATTCAGGAACCTTCTACCCAACAGCACTCAAGAGATTCCAAAAGGTGGCTCAAAACCAAGAATTAGGAGCATTCTAGAAAGTTAAAAAATCAGGGTGACTCTGGTTGGGTCACAAAACTGCTTACAAAATTTCAACCATTTTTGACAACTATTGTGTAAAAATTGGATTAAATGAAGTAAGACATGCCAATTTTCAAATAGCAATTGACACAAAAGATTCCAACACAAGTGGAAAATTCTGAAACTGTCTCAAAAATTACAATTCCTTCAAGTGTAATTTAGATTTCATTAGTGAAAAAATGCACATTTCCCATCTTCAATGGAAGCTAAAACCAGGAGGATTAACTGCTGAGGAATTGTGTTTTTTTTTAAAAAAGGAAAATCTTATGAAAATGTGCATACACTATACACACAATCTTTACCAAATTAAAGGAACCCCCACTAGAATGTCTTTGTCCCATACTACACCAATGCCAAATGAGGAGCACTTTGTAAAAATTGGAATCTACACAAGTCTGCTGAGTCAACCAAAACTCATTAAAGAGATTTCACCACCCAGCCATAAGAGCTGGCTTTCTACATATTGTTAGTGCAAGATCAGGTTTCTAGTGTAAAGTCATTACATTGTATGTTTTTAACAAATAGATACACTGAAATAAACAGGAGGAACACACTGGATGACTAAACAAATGGAATACAAAGCCTTGGTAAAACTTCTGAGACTAGAATTGTAAGCATATAACAAAAGCCCCTTACTTGCCATTACTTCAAACATTCAGAGTTGATGCCCGAAACTGTTTCTCCCAAAGCAGAGAAAAAATTTGACAGCTATTAAATAGTAGTGACAGAAGATTCAAATTTTTAAAAATCATTTAATGTTCTGATGGAATAATTAAAAGTACACCTTCCCCCAACAAAAGGCTTGCTTCAACTTAGTCTCACATTAAATAAGCACACAGACCTACTACTTGCAAATTATCAAATAAAAAAAAATTACAGGTCAATTGGATGTGACAGATTTGTTGGGACAATTAGAAAACTTAGTCTGGTGAGATTATGCTACAGAATCCAGCAGCACAGAAACTGGACCTTTGGCTCACATCAGCCCTGCCAACATTTTTGCCCATCTACACCAAGTCCATTTGCCTGCCCACATTAGGTTCATTCCCACTGGCTTCCTTACACAAGCACCTGACTCATTTAGTATCCCTTCCTAAACCTTCTCTGACCTCTTCAAACAAAAACTCAAGCAAATTAGAGAGACAGGACTCCCCCCCCCCCCCACCTCCCACACACAAAGCCCTACTCCATGATTGACCCCCTACCATTCCAAATCCAATTCCTTGGATCTTTTGCAACAGTTTTCCTACCAGTACAGTTATTTGGCTGATCCTTGCTGCCTCTTTAAAGGAAAAGAAAGACTAGTTATCCTCCAAGCATCTGTACCTTGGCAGTAGCTATTAAAGATGCAACTATCTGCCAGTGCCCGAGCTATCTCCTCACTTGCATCATATAACAACCTGAAAGATCACATCCAGCCCTAGGAATTCATCACCTACACGTCCAAAACTATCCAAAATCTTCTAATTACCAAGTTGCTCCAGGTTATCCCTCTGATCCCAAGGAGAAGTGTTCTTTCCCTGGCCACCTTCCTGCTAAACTTGGAAGGTCTGGGGATTCTCCTTGATCTTATTTGCCAATTTGACCTTTTTTCAAATCTCCAATTTCTTTCCTGCATTTCCTAAAGCCTCCCTCAATCCCAGTTACTTATACCCGCCATGTTACCTTGATTTCCTCCCAATCCGCAGATGTTAAATCGCCTCAAAACAATTGTTTCTTCTTAAATAGATACACACAGATCACAAGTAAAATGTACAATCAATACAGGAGATAGAAAGGAATTACAACATTATGTAAGAGACATTTATTCATGAACTATGCAGGAAAGTACAAAGCATTCTCTGAAGAGATCTACTTCCATAAATCTGTTAGAGAGTATTCAAAGATAAAAAAGGCTCATTATACATTGTAGGTGAGGAGAGGGGTGGTGATGCTTTGCAAACCATATCTGAACTAGAAATTCATTTGCGCAGTTTAACATTAAATTACAGAACTCAAACATTACTAAAAGGGCTTGCAATTATATATTTATTGGCACAATTCCAAGACTTGTTTTTCCCTATTCTAAGAATGCAATAGGTCAATAGAGATCACATTTCAACTTCCTGGCACATACCACTCAAAACTAACCTATATACCAAGCATGTAAAAGTTCCTTCCAAGTACACCCCAAAGGCAGCACAGTCACCCCAGGGTTAGCATGATGTTATTACAGTTCGGGGCATTGGAGTTCAAGCCCAGCGTCCTCTGTGGACTACATGGGTTTCCTCCGGGTGCTCCAGTCTCCTCCCACAGTCCAAAGACACAGGTTGGTGGGCAATTGCAAAATGGCTGGGATTAACTGGGGTTCACTGGCAGTACAGCTCAAGGGACCAAACAGGCCTATTCCACACTGCACTGCATCTCTCAATAAACTGTACAACATAAACTGCTTTCCTTCAAATAAGCCTTCCTCACAGCTCTCCTTTACTTTTGTTATTAGAATACAGCAGTTACGCAGAAATATAAAAAATGTACACAAAATTTCAGATACAATTACAATTTTTATAAACTATCTGCCCCCAAAGCCACCCCTCTCAGATCTACCCCCTCCCCCATTACATTCCAAATTATACTGCTGCACCATCATACACTGATCCCCATGGGACAAATATCCTGGATCTACCTCACCCAAGTAGGAAGTTTGAGAAATTCAAAAACTGTCAAAGCTCACACTCCAAACTTCTTCAGTTAGCTAGTCAGTTTCCTTTGTCTTGTCAGGGATGCACAAACACTGCTATGCAAGCATCATTAACACAAGTTATTCTGTGTGAATATTTTCCAATACAGCTAATGCTAATTTTCCTGGATGTGGTGGTTTAGGCAAAAAAAACCCACCAAATATTGATGACTCAACAAAACTAATAACCACAAATTATATCATTTGCCTTACTGGTTGCACAAAAAATGTCAGTCATAAACTGCATAGAAGGGAAGTCATGCATCCCACGACCCTTCCATGGAAACTACTCTTGAATAACATCTAACCGTTCCAGACATTATTAACTCCCCTGTAAAAGAAAATGTTTCATGATAGCAATCCCAACTTCACTTTTTGCTAATAAATAACCTTGTCACATTTCACTTTAAAAGTGGTCACATTAACCATTTTCTCCGCGCATGTATCATCTTTCACTATTTAATTTTAAAGTTCAGGCGTTTTACACAAAACATCAGGCTTCTAGGCCTATTATTCCACCAGTGAGGGGCGCCCACCGTACCTATCCCTAAATGAACGAAGGAAACATCCCCTCTACATCTGTCACTTACTGCACACGAAGAGCTCCACCAGCATCGGCCGATTATTATCAAGTGACAGACTCCACCCATTTCCCTCCCCCTTGTAACACCATGCATCAGTTTGCCGGGGAGAGGCACCAAATATTACCAGTGGACTTCAGCTTGGGAAATATACCGCACATCTGCCCAGCGCCATGCCAAAACGGAGTTCTGTCCAATATACCTGGCCACCGCTGTGCCAATCAAAAGGGCCTCACCACATATTTGCCCAACAGCCTATCGATCGCTGAGCTTCCATGGTATCTCTATTTGTCCCGATACCAGGTAAGGCTCCGCCAGCATCCGTCGCTGTAAGTAGCTAGTCTTGTACCAGTGCAGAAGCCTCCCTTTGCATCACTCACCAGGATAGTGAGGGGCAGAGAAACTGTTCTCACCGTACAGAAACCGCCCTCAGACCCAACCCTACCCTACCCGGCCCGGCCCGGCCCGGCCCAGCCAGGCGCAGCATTTACCTTCCTCTTCCTGCTCTCCGCAGTCCCGCTCCACACAAAGCACTGGTAAATCACTCGCAGGCTCTGCTTCCAATTGTCCGCCTTAAAACTGTTCACATGGGAGCACCCGGCCGGACTCATGACAGGAGCCGCACCACAAGCACTGCCGCCACCGCGCAACCTCGGGCCACAATCTATCCCCGCACTGCCACCTCCTTCGCCAACCCGTTTTCTGCCCCCCCCAAAGTACCGCCCGCCGCCGTCGCGGCTCCGATTATTTATATGAAGAAAAAGCCCATAGCGTCGGCAAAGGATGATGGTCGTCAGGCGATAGCGGCACGGGGGGGGAGGGGAGCAGACCAGCCGCACTGCCGGAAAATACGCCCACTCCTTCTATTCTCATTGGCTCAGTGCCAACTCCCCTTGACCCAATTGCAGCTCTGATTGGTCACCAACCCATCCGTCAGCTGTCGGTCCAGGTAAGCTTCGTTTTTCAGGAGGTGGAGAACAAACTCACAGTGCCGCCGGAATTACCTCCTAGTTTTCTGTCTTGATTGGACAATTTTCTTTCCTTTTCATCCAGTTTTTCCTCCGATTGGTTGGTTGCATGTCCATCATTGGGAGGAGCTGTATTTGAATTTGCATGCCATGCTTCCGGTTCCTGTTGTAAGCGTTTCCTGTAAATGGTGAGGCGGCGCTGGGTAGCCTGTTACTACTTCACAGTTCTGGGAGTAGCTGCTTGGTTTTCGCCTGTCCTTAGCTAGAAGAATTTTGAAAATGGAATAGACAATCAGCACCTATCATTTTTCCTCCTTTGCCTTCACTTTTGTCAGTTATCGTGGTGATGTAGTCATGGATGCCGTGGGAAGTGAGGTTTTAGGCCGGTGTCTGTGGATTTATACGCACACGCCACTATTTTGAAATAATCCCGTTACGTGATCTTCGCCATCGCCGCCCGAGGTTCTGTGTTGACGTTTCAGGCAGCTTAGGAAGTGGGTAATTGAAAGAGAAAAGGCTAATATTTCTGCTTATTTTTAATCTATCCATCCATGTTCTATTGGCCAAGTCGAGCGCTTATTACCCACCCACAGTATACTTTAAAGAGGTTAATACTGCCTCTTGCCATAGCTAACAACACATATTTTATGCAGAACACGCGCTGATGAGTATTAATGACAAAATAATGCAGTTTAAAGGTTGTGAGATAAGTGTTGGCTGTGGTATTGGTTTATAGGATATTTTATCCTGGCAGGGCTTTGAATTAGCATTTTTTTTTCGTCAGAGGATGAAATTTGTAGCCTTCACCCACTGGCTTTTGTCACACTTTATAGCAATGTGGTCACCGTAATTGATGGTGAAATCATCCACCTTGTTTGGGAATAATATCACCATGTAGCTATAGTGAAATAATTGAGGCTGTAAAATAAATGTTTCTGCCTCCATTACAGAAGGTGTAGTAGTAGGAAGAGAAATCAAGGGTCTTGTGAGACCGAGGAACAAAGTATTTTGTGTCATTAAGAGAAAGACAAATTGAAAGGACAAAAAAGCCACACAAATTTACTGACAGCCTGTAATGAGTTAAAAAACAAGTATTTATACAGAACAAGCATTCATGAGAACTAATGACAGAATGATGTAGTGAACTATAGTTAAGGTTGTGAGGTAAAAGTTAGCTGTGGCATTGGGTTATAGGATATTTTACCCTGACAGGGCTTTGAATTAGCAACTGGTTGTATAAGAACAGGAATCCATTTATTTTCCTCAGCAGGAAATCTGCAGGCCTCACCCACTCTTGCCTTTTGTCACATGGAGCCCACTGATGCAGTTTTAAATCAGTGGGCACATTAGTGCTGATCTTCCAAAGTTTCCTGGATGCTAAAATGGTCCTGGTATTTTACTGGGCAGCAAAAATAATACCCTTTTAAAAATAAAAGGGAAGTTAGGTACCAAACCATAACCAATCAGCATGTTCTATTAGCATATGTAATGGACCTTAACATTCTAGTGGTGTGATCAGAATGGATAAAGCCAACACAGGCAAAAATATGTTTGAAAAATTTGAGTTTGCAGTGACTGGAGTAAACACAGGGAACAGGAATACATTTGATGTAAAGTATGTGCAATTTGAAAGGCAGATGTTGAGATGCCACGTGAAGGATTGTTTCTGGATTAGCACAGGGAGATACAGCATGGAAGTGTGATCCTTGGCCACAGGATCTGAACTGCCTATTAATTACTCATTTACGGTAATTCTACATTAATCCCACTTCTATTCTCCCCACACTCACAGCAATTTCCCTTTCATTCTATCCTTCACCTGTACAGTAGGGACAATTTACACTGACCTGTTAACCTACTGACCCTCATGATAGGGAAGCCCATCTGGTCAGAGGGAGAATGTGCAGCAGTGCTGAATATGTGGATTGAACCTGGGTCTCTGACATTGTGAGGCTCAATTAGTGTGTCGCTGTGCTGCTTTCATAAACACAGACTATAGGATAGAAAGTAGAGAATGGATTAAAACTGGCTGCTTTCAGAGCTGTGATAATTTTCAGTTATTGGCAATTTATGTTATTGACTTAAATGAAGAGTAAGGATGTGACATGACCAAGTTCACAAATGATACTCTTAAGAAAGGAGGAAGGCCGCAGAAAGGAAATTATAGATCAGTTAGTCTGACCTCGGGTTGGGAAGATGTTGGAGTCATTTATTAAGGATGATGTTATGGAGTACTTGGTGACACAGGACAAGATAGGACAAAGTCAGCATAGTTTCCTTAAGGGAAAATTTTGCCTGATGAACCTGTTTGAATTCTTTGAGATTACAAGTAGGATAGATAAAGGGGATGTTCTCTATTTGGACTTTCAGAAGGCCTTTGACAATGTGCCACACATAAATCTGCTTACAAGTTAAGAACCCATATGGGAAAGTTACTAGCATGGTTAGAGCATTGGCTGATTGGTAGGAGGCAGTGAGTGGGAGTAAAAAGATGCTTTTCTGGTTGGGTGCCAGTGACTAGTGGTGTTCCATAGCAGTGTTGGACTGCTTTTTATGCTGCATATCAATAATTTAGATGAAGGAATAGGTGGTTTTGTTGCCAAGTTTGCAGAAAATACGAAGATTGGTGGAGGGGCAGGGGGTGTTGAAGAAACAGGTAGGCTGCAGAAGGACATACAGATTAGGAGAATGAGCAAAAGAGTGGCAAATGAAATACAATCTTGGAAAATGCATGGTCATGCACTTTGGTATGAGAAATAAATGTGCAGACTATTTTCTAAACTGGGAGAAAAGCAAAAAAATCTGAGATACAAAGGGACTTGGAAGTCCTTGTGCAGAACGCCCTAAAGGTTAACTTGCAGGTTGAGTCAGCAAATGCAATGTTAACATTCATTTCAAGAGTCTAGAATACAAGATGTGATGCTGAGGCTTTATAAGGCACTGGTGAGGCCTCACCTTGAGTATTGTGAACAGTTTCGGGCTCTTCCTAAGAAAAGATGTGCTGGCATTGGAAAGGGTTCAGAGGAGGTTCACAAGGATGATTACGGGAATGAAAAGTTTATCTTATGCGGAATGTTTGATAGCTCTGGATCTTTACTCGCTGAAATTTAGAAGGATGTCGGGGGATCTCATTGAAACCTTTTGAACGTTGAAAAGCCTAGACAGAGTCGATGTGGAAAGGATGGTGGGGGAGTCTAGGACAAGAGGGCACAGCCTCGGGATAGAGGGCATCCACTTAAAACAGATGTGGAGAAATATCTATAGCCAGAGGGTAGTGAATTTGTGGAATTTATTATTACAGACAACTGTGGAGACCAGGTCATTGGATGCATTTAAGGCAGAGCTTGATAGGTTACGGGGAGAAGGCTGAGGAGGGGAAAAATGGATCAGCCATGATTGAATGATGGAGCAGACTCGATGGGCCAAATGGCCTAATTCTGCTCCTATGTCTTTTGGTGTTATGATAGAAAGCAAGATTGTAAATCTGGAAGGGAATATTAAATTTAAGTAAGTGGACAAGAAAATGAAAATAATATGGGGAACATGGGAAATTATTAACTTTAATACAAAGAATGGAGAACAAAATTGTTCTTAAACTGAGAAACAAACATCTTGCAATCATCAAAAGATGCCAAGTGTATTGGTAGGTGGACAAATGCATAGCAGAAGCAATTTGACATGGATCGATGAGAGGTTATCCACTTTGGTTCTAAAACTAGAAACATGGTTTATTATTTGAAGGATAATAGATTGGAAAAAGAGAAATTGCAGCAATTGCTGAATAGTCTTGTAAACTAGTCTCTTCTTATTGACCAGATTTACAAGGCCTTTGTAAGCCATGGTTCCTTTCCCTGTCTCATTGGAATGTACCTCCACACAAATATCCCCTGAACATTTGCCACATTTCTTACGTACATTTCACAGAGAACATCTGTTCCCAATTTATGCTTCCAAGTTCCTGCCTGATAGCATCATATTTCCCCTTACTCCAATTAAACGCTTTCCTAACTTGTCTGTTCCTATCCTTCTCCAAGCTATTATATATAAAGGAGATAGACTTGTGATTACTATCTCCAAAATGCTCTCCCACTGAACGATCTGACACCTGACCAGGTTCATTTCCCAATACCAGATCAAGTACAGCTTGTACATCTTGTAGGCTTATCTCTATATTGTGCCAAGAAACTTTCCTGAACACACCTAACAAACTCCCCCCTATCTAAACCCCTCGCTCTAGGGACATGCCAATCAATATTTGAGAAATTAAAATCTCCCACCACAACAACCCTGTTGTTATTACACCTTTCCAGAATCTCTCCATATCTGCTCCTCGATGTCCCTTGTTTCTGTTGGGTGGTCTATAAAACACACCCAGTAGAGTTATTGACCCCTTCCTGTTCCTAACTTCCACCCACAGAGACTCCGTAGACAATCTCTCCATGTCTTCCTCCTTTTCTGCGGCTGTGACACTATCTCTGATCAACAGTGCCATGCCCCCACCTCTTTTGCCTCTCTCCCTGTCCTTTCTGAAACATCTAAAGTCTGGAACTTGAAGTAACCATTCCTGCCCCTGAACCACCCAAGTCTCTATAATGGCCACAACATCATAGCTTCAAGTACTGATCCACGCTGTAAACTCATCATTGTTCATGATACTCCTTGCATTAAAATAGACGCATCTCAAACCATCGGTCTGAGCCTGTCCCTTCTCTATCACCTACCTATCCTCCTTCTTACACTGTCTCCAAGCTTTATCTATTTGTGAGCCAACTGCCTCTTTCTCCATCAATTCAGTTCAGTTCCCACCCCCCAGCAATTCTAGTTTAAGCTCTCCCCAATAGCCTTAGCAAACCTCCCCACCAGGATATTGGTTCCCCTGGGATTCAAGTGCAACCTGTCCTTTTTGTACAGGTCACTCCTGCCCCAAAAGAGGTCCCAATGATCCAGAAATCTGAATCCCTGCCCCCTGCTCCAATCCCTCAGCCACGCATTCATCCTCCACATCACTCTATTCCTATACTCACTGTCACGTGGCACAGGCAGTGAGTATAGGAATAGAGTGAGGTGGAGGATGAATTACTACCTTTGTGGTCCTGCTTCTCAGCTTCCTTCCTAACTCCCTGTAGTCTGCTTTCAGAACCTCCTCCCTTTTCCTGCCTAATATGTATCATGACCGCTGGCTGTTCTCCCTTTCACTTCAGGATATCGTGAATGCAATCAGAAACATCCCGTACCCTGGCACCTGGGAGGCAAACTACCATCTGTGCTTCTTTCCTGCATCCACAGAATCCGTCTGACCCCCTAACTCTAGAGACTCCTATCACTGCTGCCATCCTCCTCCTTTCCCCACCCTACCCTTCAGAGCCACAAGGCCAGACTCTGTGCCAGAGGCGTGGCCACTGTTGCTTCCCCCAGGTAGACCATTTCCCCCAACTGTACTCAAACAGGAGTACTTATTGTTAAGCGGTAGCTTAAAGGTTATTCTCAGATCCCCGAGATAGAAGGCCTGCTACTTAGAACCATGCTCAGGAGAAATTACTTGATCCAAAGGATCATGAACCAGTGAATTTCTCTACTAGTGAAGTATGAAGCAAGTCATTAAATATGTTCAACAGGAGGTTGATGCAAAAGTCATCAAAGGATTTAAGTACATTGAAGTGAATAATAAGCCTTGATTGTGTTGTGTAGAAACTGCCTAGAATTACCCTAGCACATAGCCCTCTATTTTCCTAAGCTTCATGTACCTATCTGAGAGTCTCATAAAAGACCCTATTATATTCGCCTCTACCACCATCGCTAGCAGTGCATTCCATGCACCCACCACTCTCTGTGTGAAGAACTTACTTCTGACATCACCCTTGTACCTACTTCCAAGCACCGTAAAACTATGCCCCCTTGTGTCAGCCATTTCAGCCCTGGGAAAAAGCCTCTGGCTATCCACATGATCAATGCCTCTCATCTTAAACATCTCGATCAGGTCACCTCTCATCCTCTGTAGTTCCAAGCAGAAAAGGCTGAGTTCACTCAACCTATTCTCATAAGGCATGCTCCCCAATCCAGGCAACATTCTTGTAAATCTCCTCTGCACTCTCTCTATAGTATCCACATCCTTCCTGTGGTAAGGTGACCAGAACTGAACACTACTCCAAGTGGGATCTAACTGACTTGTACAGCTGTAACATTGCCTCATGGCTCTTGAACTCAATCTCACAGTTGATGAAGGCCAACACACCATGCGCCTTCTTAACAACACTGTCAACACTCAACAGCTCTGAGTGTCCTATGTACATGGGCCCCTAGATCTCGCTGATCCTCCACACTGCCAAGAGTCTTACCATTAATATTATATTCTGTCTTCAAATTTGACCTACTGAAATTAACAACTTCACACTTTTCTGGATTGAACTCCATCTGCCACTTCTCAGCCCAATTCTGCATCCTATCAATGTCCCGCTGTAACCTCTGACAACCCTCCAGACTATTCACAACACCCTCAACTTTTGTCATCAGCAAACTTACTAACCCACTCTTCTACTTCCTCATCCTTGAATTTCTCTCCTCAGGTGTCTGGTAATGTACTCCCATGAGAGAGCTCTGAATAGAATGGAATCTGGTGTTTCGCATACAAATGACATGGCCCACTAGTCTACCCAAGTAACCTACATTGTAAGTTTTAGACAGGATCTTGTAATATCTCATTTCATCTGATGCTAAAACCCTCATCTCTATTCTTATTACCAAATTTATTGACATTTCAACAGGCAAACAAAATTTCATGCAGTTAACACATACTCAGGAACTCAGCAGGTCAGGCAGTATCTATGGAAAGGTATAAACAGTTGATGTTTTAGGCCAAGCCCCTTCATCAGGACTGGAAAAGAAAGGGAAAGAAGCCAAGACAATATAAGTTCACAAGATCAATTCTTGGATTCTGTAAATTGTCCTATTATCTAAATCCCCTGCTGAAATCCGGAGGAAAACACACAGAGGGGGATCACAAAGCCGAGGAAAGAGGACCGGGTCGAGACAACAGAGACTTTTGGAGAAGAGGAGTTCGGTGGGTAATACCGTTCCGGCTGACCAGAAGCGCACCGAGAGCGGTAAGCGTAAAGGAGTTTCATGCTTACTGATCTGGTTAACAATGGATGGTGCAATCTGGAGCATATTACGATCGAGGAGCATGTTTGCAGACTGGATATTGAACTTTTTACTGTTGGACTTCGGCCACATTCCACCGTGATACAACACTGGTCGTTCCTGCCTGTGGCCATCGAACTTGCAGCTCCTCCCATGGAGGGTCAGACACCCTGAGCCAATAGACTGGTCCTGGACTTATTTTCCATCTGGCATAGTTTGCATTTTGTTGTTTGATTGTTGGGGTTTTTTGTATTGCTATATCTACGTTCTATTCTTGGTTGGTGCGGCTGTAACGAAACCAAATTTCCCTCGGGATTAATAAAGTATATCTATCTATCTATCTAGTGAAGAGTTGGTAAAGATAGCCTACCTACACATCATCTGTTAGCCACTTCCTAATTCACATCAAGTCCTGTCCACCCACAGACCTCTGTGGTTACTGAGTCCAGTGATCTTTTCCTTGTTTTTTAATCCCTGCACTGCCTTATATTCCTGACCTCTCTAATCTCCTCCAACCTTATGCCTCCAACATCATACCTTTGGTTGCCAAGAGCTTAGTTCAGAAATTATTCCCTTACTCTCTATGATTCTTTTCTCCTTTGAGGCACCCGTAAAATTCATCTTAAAATATGCTGTGGTTCAGTATAAAAATTGGTTTAAGGATAAAGGCCCTTTGGTTGTTTAATGAATTTAAATACAAGTTGTTAGAATATCCTTCAACGCCATTCATACTGTCAATGTGGTGACTACATTATTTTAACAGATGAAGATACTGTATATAGATTATGGAGTCATTGGGTTATGCAGGTCCATCACTCCAATTCATCAGTGTTGATCAAAATGCCATCTAATCTCAATGCATATGGTCCAAATTTCTTTAAACCTTTCCTATTCTTGGAAGATTCAAAGGAGATGAGGCTGAGTACAGGGCTACGGTAGGAAACTTTGTCACATGGTGTGAGCAGAATTATCTGCAGCTTAATGTGAAAAAGACTAAGGAGCTGGTGGTAGACCTGAGGAGAGCTAAGGTACCGGTGACCCCTGTTTCCATCCAGGGGGTCAGTGTGAACATGGTGGAGGATTACAAATACCTGGGGATATGAATTGACAATAAACTGGACTGGTCAAAGAACACCGAGGCTGTCCACAAGAAGGGTCAGAGCCGTCTCTATTTCCTGAGGAGTCTGAGGTCCTTTAACATCTGCTGGACGATGCTGAGGATGTTCTACAAGTTTGTGGTGGCCAGTGCTATCATGTTTGCTGTTGTGTGCTGGGGCAGCAGGCTGAGGGTAGCAGACACCAACAGAATCAACAAACTCATCCGTAAGGCCAGTAATGTTGTGGGGATGGAACTGGACTCTCTCACGGTGGTGTCTGAAAAGAAGATGCTGTCTAAGTTGCATGCCATCTTGGTCAAGGTTTCCCATCCACTACATAATGTACTGGGTGGGCACAGGAGTACATTCAGCCAGAGACTCATTCCACCGAGATGCAGCACAGAGCATCATAGGAAGTCACTCCTGCCTGTGGCCATCAAACTTTACAACTCCTCCCTTGGAGGGTCAGACACCCTGAGCCAATAGGCTGGTCCTGGACTTACTTCATAATTTACTGGCATAATTTACACATTACTGTTTAACTATTTATAGTTCTATTACTATTTATTATTTATGGTGCAACTGTAACGAAAACTAATTTCCCCCGGGATCAATAAAGTATGACAATGACTATGACTATTCATGTCCCCATCTAAGTGTCTTCTTAAACATAACTGTACCTGCCTCTACCATTCCTCTGGCAGCATGTTCCATGTAACCAGCATCTTGTGTGATAAACATGCCCCTCAGATTCCCTTTAAAGCTTTCTCCTCTTACCTTAAACCTCTGCCCTCTAGTTTTGGATACCCCTATTCTGGGAAAAAGACTGGCTATTTGCCCAAATTGCGTACCGTAAAATTTTATAAACCTCTATATAGCACCCGTCAACCTCCTTTACTCGAGGGAAAATATTGCAGGCAATGTTCTTGTGGATCTTTTATGCACCCTCTCTCGCTTAATCATTTTCTTCCTGTAGAGCAATAACCAGAACTGCTCACAATACTTCAAGTAGAGTGGCAATGAGAACTGCTCACAATATGGTCTTGTAGAACTGTAAAAGGACGTCCCTACTCTTGTAGTCAGTGTCACAAGTGCTAAGGGCAAGCATTCCATACATCTTCTTCACATTTGAATTATGAAGACCAGAAGCTAGGCCATGAGCAATCATACAGACTTTCACAGGTGAACATGGTGCTTTTCAGTTTCTTGAACAGTATCATACAATACATTATTCAAAGGTTCATTTATTATAAGAACACGTGTCCACATACAACTCTGAAATTTGCCTTCTCCAGATAGCCACGAAACAAGGAAAAAATGTGAAAGTTATTCAAAGAGAAACATCAAATCACCCCCCCCATACAAAAATGAATGGCATTCTGACCATCAACCCCCCAAAATCACCCTCCCCCAAACACAAAATGGAACAGGAACATTAACACCCCCCCCAAAAAATACCTCTCCCCAGCACAAAAAAGTTAACAAATCATCAACCCCCAAACACTCTCTCAACAAAACAGAAAAGGAACAGGCAATAAAAACCATAGAATATGGTCTAAAAAAAGTCCATAGTCCATAAATGTAATAGTCCAGCCCATAAATGCAGAACCATGATACCATCCTATGATATCACCGACACTCATCGAATGAGAGGGACACCACACAAGGCTGAGTGGTCTAGCTACCTGCCATAGCAAGCCACACAGTGAAAGGGCGTTCACAGACTCCTTCTGTGGCAGCAATGAAAAGGCAGGCAGTTGGCATTGAAACTCTTGCTCGCCACATTTGCCTCAAAGTTTCAGTCTTCCTCGACACTTTAATCAGCAATTAATGGGACAACACTTTAACCAACAAAATGTAGGTACAGAGGAGAGGTCAGGGGTAAGTTTTTTATGCAAAGAGTGGTGAGTGCGTGGAATGGGCTGCCAGCGGTGGTGGTGGAGACGGAAACAATAACGCCTTTTAAGAGACTCCTGGATTGATACATGGAGCTTAGAAAAATAGAGGGCTATGGGTAAGCCTAGTAGTTCTAAGGTAAGGACATGTTCAGCACAGCTTTGTGGGCCGAAAGGCCTGTATTGTGCTGTAGGTTTTCTATGTTTCTATGTTTAATGGATCTGCTTATGGATCTCATTGTCCCCAAGAATGGAGCAGAAATTTTGGCATTGTGATATTTTTCTTGGAGCTTCTTTAAAGGCTGTTGTGGAAAGAAAATGGCTGTTATGGTTACAATAACACTAGACAACAAAGATCTTGCTTCCTGAATACTTTTGGGTGTATCTTGGAGATTTTGGCTGCTGATCACGAGAATCATGAAATTTCCCTATAGTGTACCATTTTTTTGAAATTGCTTATATTTTTTATTTCATTTCATAATTCAAGTCAGAATAACTGATGCCAAGAATAATGAAGATATTTTTGTTGTCCACATATCAAACACGTCATCAACGTCAGGCAATTCAAAAAACTTCTAGTGGGACCAGAGAAAATCGCATGGAAGCATTCAAGGATGTTGTTGAAAATTTTATTGGCAATTACAGAGCACCAAACCAAGTGCAGCTGGTTGACATCACACTTCAAGCATACAAAGCCTTGCAACATGTCATTAAAGATTAATTTTCTGCATTCCCATTTAGACTTCTTCCCTGCAGATCTTGGTGCTGTCAGTGACGAGCATGGTAAAAGGTTTCACCTGGACATTGTGATCATGGAAAAATGATAACGGCAACTGGAATCGATAAATGCTGGCTGATTATTGTTGGACACTTAGCAAGTGAGAAGCCTCAGACACTGAGTACAAATGAAAATCATCAACAAAACATTTTTATCTTAGTTGAACTATTGCAAAGCATCAGCACCATTATGCAATTAACTGCAGTACATTCAATAAAAGTTAATTTCTTGTTTCTCCAAATTCCTACATTATACAAGTAGTCTGAAATTATATTAGTTTTCAGCTTCAAGTGGTCTATCATAAACAAAAAAAAATTCTGAGGAAGCAACACTTTCAAAAAAATTTGTTATCCAGTATTATCAGTTGGTAGCATCAACTTCTGAATCTTCAAGATATAACAGTGTCCTTGGCTAATCACAGGGTTTATTAGACTGAATTATCATAAACAAAATAAATTCTGAGGAAGCAGTTCTTTCAAAACATGTATTGTCTAGTGAAACCCCACCATGCAAAGACAGCCACAAATTACAGATCTGAGTATGATGAGGTAGTCCTAGTTTGTACTGATTAAACAGTCTCCAAGAATGAGGTTACAACTGTGTTAAAGGTGGTGTAAAGTTCTTGTTTCATTTTAGACGTTCTGACCTTTAGTGGAGTATCTTAACTGATGCAGCCTCTCCTCCCTGAACAGCTTGACCTCACCCTCACAGAAAATATCCAAATTCATGAGTATGATACAGGAAAAGTTTACAAATGATCCTTAATTTCTACAGATGTACCGTTGAGAGCATTCTGGCTGGCTGCATCACTGTCTGGTATGGGGTGGGGCTTCTGCACAGGATCAAAATAAGTTGCAGAAAGTTGTAAACTCAGTCAGCTCCATCATTAGCAATAGCCTCCCCAGAATCCAGGTCATCTTCAAGATGCAATGCCTCAGAAAGGTGGCATCCATCATTAGGTCCTTCTTCACCCAGAACATGCCTTGTTCTCATTGTTGCCATCAGGGAAGAGGTACAGGAGCCTGAAAGCACACACTCAATGATTCAGGAACAGCTTCTTCCCCTCTGCCATCCAATTTCTGAACTCATGACACTACCTCACTATTTATTTTCCACTATTTATTTAATATAACTTTTTACGATATATTAAACGAACTTAACCTGTTCTTTAACAGGTTTGACATTGTGACCCCTGCCCGTCCCCCACATGAGCCATCTGTTGTCGGCCCCCAATCAACACATGTTCCACTCTCCCCTTCTACCCCTCCTCACAGTGCCCCACCCTGCTCTCATAGCTATACCCCTCCCCCACACAAAACCACCACGGTGGGCTTCACAGCTGAACAGGTGAGAAGACAGCTGAAACGTCTCAACCCAAGCAAGGCTGCAGGACCGGATGGTGTCAGTACCAGGGTGCTCAAAGCCTGTGCCCCTCAGCTATATGGAGTACTTCGCCATGTATTCAACCTGAGCCTGAGGCTCTGGAGGGTTCCTGTACTGTGGAAAACGTTCTGCCTCGTCCCTGTGCCGAAGATGCCGTGCCCCAGCGGCCTCAATGACTGCAGACCGGTGGCATTGACCTCCCACATCATGAAGATCCTGGAGAGACTTGTTCTGGAGCTACTCCGGCCTATGGTCAGGCCACACTTAGATCCCCTCCAGTTCGCCTGCCAGCCCCAACTAGGAGTTGAGAATGCCATCGTCTACCTGCTGAACCGTGTCTACGCCCACCTGGACAAGCCAGCGAGCACTGTGAGGGTCATGTTTTTTGACTTCTCCAGTGAGTTCAACACCATCCGCCCTGCTCCGCTGGGGGAGAAGCTGACAGCGATGCAGGTGGATGCTTCCTTGGTATCATGGATTTCTGATTACCTGACTGGCAGACCACAGTACGTGTGCTTGCAACACTGTGTGTCCAACAGAGTGATCAGCAGCACTGGGGCTCCACAAGGGACTGTCTTGTCTCCCTTTCTCTTCACCATTTACACCTCGGACTTCAACTACAGCACAGAGTCTTGTCATCTTCAGAAGTTTTCGGATGACTCTGCCATAGTTGGATGCATCATCAAGGGAGATGAGGTTGAGTACAGGGCTACTGTAGGAAACTTTGTCACATGGTGTGAGCAGAATTATCTGCAGCTTAATGTGAAAAAGACTAAGGAGCTGGTGGTAGACCTGAGGAGAGCTAAGGTACCGGTGACCCCTGTTTCCATCAGTGTGGACATGGTGGAGGATTACAAATACCTGGGGTTATGTATTGACAATAAACTGGACTGGTCAAAGAACACCGAGGCTGTCTACAAGAAAGGTCAGAGCCGTCTCTATTTCCTGAGGAGACTGAGGTCCTTGAACATCTGCCGGACGATGCTGAGGATGTTCTACGAGTCTGTGGTGGCCAGTGCTATCATGTTTGCTGTTGTGTGCTGGGGCAGCAGGCTGAGGGTAGCAGACACCAACAGAATCAACAAACTCATTCATAAGGCCAGTGATGTTGTGGGGATGGAACTGGACTCTCTCACGGTGGTGTCTGAAAAGAGGATGCTGTCTAAGTTGCATGCCATCTTGGTCAATGTTTCCCATCCACTACATAATGTACTGGGTGGGCACAGGAGTACATTCAGCCAGAGACTCATTCCACCGAGATGCAGCGCAGAGCGTCATAGGAAGTCATTCCTGCCTGTGACCATCAAACTTTACAACTCCTCCCTTGGAGGGTCAGACATCCTGAGCCAATAGGCTGGTCCTGGACTTATTTCATAATTTACTGGCATAATTTACATATTACTATTTAACTATTTATTGTTCTATTACTAGTTATTATTTAAGGTGCAACTGTAACGAAAACCAATTTTCCCCTGGGATCAATAAAATATGACTATGACTATGAATATTTTTAATAAATATAGATATATCGATACTTCTTACTTTAATTCACAGTTTTTATTATTATGTATTGCAATGTACTGCTGCCGTATAACAACAAATTTCACAACATACACTGTGCTGTTAAACCTGACTCTGATTCTTAAATCAGAAGTTTTAGTTCCCTCAATATTTTTTGAATTTTAACAATCTTTAAAGTTGAAAGGAATGCCGAGACCTTGCTTGTAGGATAGACTTACATAATATTCAAGTTCAAGTTTAATTGTCTTTCAACTGTGTATGAACATCCATGAACACAGCCAAACGGAACACTGTTACTCTGGGGCTGAGGTACAAAGCACAGTACTAAGAGTCATACACAGCACAAGGCACAAACTGTATAGCACATATAAGATATCAGTAAAATACAGTCACACAAAAAAAAAGTCCAAGTCCCTGAGTCCATGAATATTGCAGCAGTCTGCAGTTGAACGCAATACAGCTTGTCTACTCCCAAGCAAATACTGGGGGATCCAGCTTGGATGCCACCCACACCACCTCTGGTGGAGCACACTGACTCTAATGCCTCTCTCCTGGGCAGCTGTAAACAGACAGCCTGAGGCCTAGTCCTCACAATGACCGACGCTATGCAGCTCCCCCGTCATCAATGCAGCATCCCGCATTAACAACGTCTAACAGTTTGTTGCAATTCACAAGAAAAATATTCACTGTCAGACTGAACACAGCCTTCACACGCCAATTCCTCCAATACCTCTCTGACGCAGGCAGCAACACAATCCAAACCAAGTCCAGCTCCTTCAGTTTATCCGCCAATGAGCAATTCACTGATGGGGTAGACCAGCAGTACTTTAAGTTCTTAATGTCTTGCGATTGTAAGAAGTATGTTTAATAAGGACAATAACATCTCTGACTGGCCCCATTTGGTTGGCTTGTGGTTTAAGATGGCACTATTGAACACAGGTGACGCTAAAGGCTGATTTATACTTGTGCGTACTAGCTTGCGCCATAGCCTACGCAAGTGGGCTGTGCCGTTGTGAGCATTTATACTTGTGCGTTGGTGTGTCTGCGTCGCTGTGCAATTCGCGCACGTCACGCATGCGCACACACTTGCCTGTGCAAGGCTTCATGGTCATGGTAGTCTTCGGGGTAAACAAGTTTAAAGCAAGCGTCTGTTTTCGTAAAAACGAAAAGTGTCCTCCATAATTTTGGAGGTCTGTAAAGCTTTATGGAAAGCATTGCAGCCAGAGTTCCTTCCCTGCCCTTCAGTTGCCCAATGACAAGCTATTGCAGCATAGGAGGAAATGCGATGCTACCAAGCGGACCAATCACAGTTGTTGCGGTCTGTATTGCCGCGACGTGTAGTTACATTTTGGGAGAGGTGCACGTCAGGCTACGGCATAGGGATCCGCGTAGGCTCTGTGTAGGGTTCGCGGCTAAACCGTACCTACGGCGTCGATTTGACACACAAGTATAAATCAGCCTTTACTGTGGTTTTCAAAGCAAGGCATTTGACTAAATACCCTATTAATAACACTATTTAAATAGATCACCACAAACAATGAAGAAGCCAGAGAAGGCGAGGCTGATCTGAGGGTTAAGGCTTGCAGGTGCAAGACAGAGTCAGAGCAAGGTCGAGGCCTGTTCCCGGAGAAGGTGGAATTTTGGAGATAAAGTTGGAGCAAGCGGTGTAGAGAAAAGTTGAAGTGGAGACGTTTCTGAGCCCATCCACCTAAACTGGGAGCAGATTTGGAAAGGTAGAGTATGGGCCCGAAACAGCCCTGAGCATATTGCTGCTGCGGGTCCTGGGTCCAAGCTCCAAGTGTGGAGGACGACCCAGTGCTTTGTCGCTGGGCCTGATAGACTGGAAAGGCAGGGGGAGGCAAAAGTTGAGTCCATTCTGCTCAGTGATATTTTACTCGCTCTCCCTCTGTGAGACTGCTTCGGCCGCTATACACTCCGTGTCTGCGAACCTCGCGGTAATTTGCCCCACTCAGAGATTAACTGAGACTGAGGCTATGGGCCTACTCCGGCTGCTCTGGGATTCAGGTCTACAGACTACTTTGGCTCGGAATGCTGTTTTATTGTTTGCATGATTTGTGCTTTTTTCCTCTTTCTCTATACATCGGTCCTTTTTAAAATTGAGTTCTTTTGGGTTTCTTGCTTTGTGGCCACCTGTAAGAAGACGAATCTCAAGGTTGGATAATATATACATACTTTGATAATAAATGTACTTTGAACTTTAGAAGCTGCTGTGATCAAATGATCTTACCAGAAGTCATTTGTATTTGTAAAGTCTCTTCCACAATGTCAGGACATTTCCAAAACATTTAATTCTAATGAAGTGTTACATTTGTCTCCTTTTTCCTCTTGATTGACAATGATTTGTCTTCACTTCATCTCGTTTGGTTCTACAGTGGATGGTGAGGCCTATATGGACCCACAGACTCTACCACAAGAGGGAGTTAAGGTACTTGACAGGGCAGGCAGTTTGGAAGATGTTACATTTTTTCTGCTGCTTATGCAGGGCTTTTCTGTAAGCGGTCAAAGGTCAGAGATTTCCAGAGCAACTTGGGATGTTACAAATTTTTAAGAAGGGTTTGAGGTCATTCTTGAATTGAGTCCTGGTAATATCTGCCATGAATGAGCTTGGAATAGAGTGTCTGTTCTGTGAGTCTGGTGTCAAGCATACAAATGACAAGGTTTGCACATCTGAGCCAATTAAGTTTATTAGGAACTTTGGCTTGGAAAGGACACCAACGTTGGTTAATTTTCAATCGATCTGGAGAATTTTGTGTCATAGTATTAGTGGCTCTCCAGGGTTTAAAATGTCTGCTGCAAGTAATTCAGGCCATGAAAGCAGCCAACAGGGCAGTGATCATGACTGCTAAGTAGACTATATGCTTCATGCAACGTTTGAAGTCTACTTCTTAAAAAGCTTTTCTTGAAGTAGTCAAAGGCTGTCATGGCACACTCAATGTGATTGTGAAAACGCTGGTGGGAGTTGTGTACAGGCCACCTAACAGTAGTAGTGAGGTTGGGGATGGCATTAAACAGGAAATCAGAAATGCGTGCAATAAAGGAACAGCAGTTATAATGGGTGACTTCAATCTACATATAGATTGAGTGAACCAAATTGGTAAGGGTGCTGAGGAAGAGGATTTCTTGGAATGTATGCGGGATAGATTTCTGAACCAACATGTCGAGGAACCAACTGGAGAGCAGGCCATTCTAGACTGGGTATTGCACAATGAGGAAGGGTTAGTTAGCAATCTTGTCATGTGAGGCCCCTTGGGTAAGAGTGACCATAATATGGTGGAATTCTTCATTAAGAAACAAAGGTTCTGAACTTAAAGAAGGGTAACTTTGAAGGTATGAGACGTAAATTAGCTAAGATAGACTGGCAAATGATACTTAAAGGGTTGACGGTGCATATGCAATGGCAAGCATTTAAAGATCGCATGGATGAACTACAACAGTTGTTCATCCCAGTTTGGCAAAAGAATAAACCAGGGAAGGTAGTGCACCCATGGCTGAAAAGGGAAATTAGGGATAGTATCATTCCAAAGAAGAAACAAACAAATTAGCCAGAAAAACTGGCACACACGAGGACTGGGAGAAATTCAGAGTCCAGCAGAGGAGGACAAAGGGCTTAATTAGGAAAGGGAAAAAAGATTATGAGAGAAAGCTGGCAGGGAACATAGAAACTGACTGTAAAAGCTTTTATAGATATGTGAAAAGAAGAAGATTGGTTAAGACAAAGTTAGGTCCCTTACAGTCAGAAACAGGTGAATTGGTTATGGGGAACAAGGACATGGCAGACCAATTGAATAACTACTTTGGGTCTGTCTTCACTAAGGAGGACATAAGTAATCTTCTGGAAATAGTAGGGGACCAAGGGTCTAGTGAGATGGAGGAATTGAAGGAAATACATGTTAGTAGGGAAGTGGTGCTAGGTAAATTGAAGGGATTAAAGGCAGATAAATCCCCAGGGCCAGATGGTCTGCATCCCAGAGTGCTTAAGGAACTGGCCCAAGAAATGGTGGATGTATTAGTGATAATTTTTCAAAACCCTTTAGATTCTGGATTAGTTCCTGAGGATTGGAGGGTGGCTAATGTAACCCCGCTTTTTAAAAAAGGAGGGAGAGAGAAACCGGGGAATTATAGACCGGTTAGCCTGACATCGGTGGTGGGGAAAATGCTAGAGTCAGTTATAACAGCACATTTGGAAAACAGTGAAATCATCGGACAAAGTCAGCATGGATTTATGAAAGGAAAATCATGTCTGACGAATCTCACAGAGTTTTTTGAGGATGTAACTAGTAGAGTGGATAGGCAAGAACCAGTGGATGTGGTATATTTCGATTTTCAAAAGGCTTTTGACAAGGTCCCACACAGGAGATTAGTGTGCAAACTTAAAGCACACGGTATCGGGGGTATGGTATTGATGTGGATAGACAATTGGTTGGCAGACAGGAAGCAAAGAGTGGGAATAAACGGGACCTTTTCAGAAAGGCAGGCAGTGACTAGTGGGGTACCACAAGGCTCAGTGCTGGGACCCCAGTTGTTTACAACATATATAAATGACTTAGGCGAGGGAATTAAATGCAGCATCTCCAAGTATGCGGATGACACGAAGCTGGGCGGCAGTGTTAGCTGTGAGGAGGATGCTAAGAGGATGCAGGGTGACTTGAATAGGTTAGATCAGTGGGCAAATTCATGGCAGATGCAATTTAATGTGGATAAATGTGAGGTTATCCACTTTGGTGGCATGAACAGGAAAACAGATTATTATCTGAATGGTGGCCGATTAGGAAAAGGGGAGGTGCAACGAGACCTGGGTGTCATTATACACCAGTCATTGAAAGTGGGCATGCAGGTACAGCAGGCGGTGAAAAAGGCGAATGGTATGCTGGCATTCATAGCAAGAGGATTCAAGTACAGGAGCAGGGAGGTACTACTGCAGTTGTACAAGGCCTTGGTGAGACCACACCTGGAGTATTGTGTGCAGTTTTGGTCCCCTAATCTGAGGAAAGACATTCTTGCCATAAAGGGAGTACAAAGAAGGTTCATCAGATTGATTCCTGGGATGGCAGGACCTTCATATGATGAAAGACTGGATCGACTAGGTTTATACTCTCTGGAATTTAGAAGATTGAGGGGGGATCTGATTGAAACATATAAAATTCTAAAGGGATTGGACCGGCTAGATGTAGGAAGATTGTTCCCGATGTTGGGGAAGTCCAGAACGAGGGGCCACAGTTTGAGGATAAAGGGGAAGCCTTTTAGGACCGAGATGAGGAAAAACTTATTCACACAGAGAGTGGTGAATCTGTGGAATTCTCTGCCACAGGAAACAGTTGAGGCCAGTTCATTGGCTATATTTAAGAGGGAGTTAGATATGGACCTTGTGGCTAAGGGGATCGGGGGCATGGAGAGAAGGCAGGTACAGGGTTCTGAGTTGGATGATCAGCCATGATCATATTGAATGGCGGTGCAGGCTTGAGGGGCCGAATGGCCTACTCCTGCACCTATTTTCTATGCTTCTATGTTTCTATGAATTCCAACATTAATGTTTGCCTTTGGTGACGATGTTCCCAAGCTCTGGAAAGGCCTACATTTTCTAAGGTCTCATCAGAAACAGCAGGGGTATGTTCATCAACAAGCATGTTTTGTGGCTGATAACTGGAAGTATGTGCTTCTAGAGAATAATTCCATAAGTATTTCATTTTCTTTGATGCATGTTGAAGTTCCAATCCAAAACCATCTTTGGCTAATTAGTTCCTGGATCTCTCAGTTGTTCTCATCAAGCCAATGTTATCTAATACAGCAGCAAAGGATCTCTTCACTGGTACTAATTAGCGTAATGCAGACAGTCTTGACACCCCTGTTGCTTGATGGTAGGTTGATTTGGCTGTCAGACACAGTTGAAGAAGAGCTTTCTTTGGGGAAGTTCATGGTTGATTTTTCAGTCTTTGTGTATAGTTTTTCATTGATACTATTGAATTTCTTTGTTCTACTGTGAATGCCTGCAAGAAAATGAATCTCAGGGTAGTATGTGGTGACATATACATACTCTGATAAGGTTCTTTTCCTTTGGGCTTTGATTGAACAGTGTAAGAAGTCAAAGAAAGAAGTTAGAATTGGAGTAGAACTGAGAATTGAGGTGACCAGGGACCAAGGACTTGGAGTCAAGCAACACGCACGATTTCCGGCATCTACAGGGATTTCTCTTGTTTGTGGAAGGACTTGGAGTCATCTGCATGGACTGAATAGAGGTGAGACATTATCCAATATGGGTTTTCTTTCTAGAGGAGAACACCAGAACATCAGGAACACTAGCCTGAAAGAAACACTGCTTTATTGGACAGAGTGTTTGAGTCTCTGGTTGATGGGAAGGAATGAGATATCAGAGTAGGCTGTGCTTCTCCTGCATGAGAAGGGAATACAGCAAACTTCTGATGATTCTCCATAAGAGTACATGGAAATATTGATTGTTCATATTCCCTTCCACATATAAGAGCTCTGGTTCCTATGCTTCCTTAGTTATGAGGATGGATGTAATTGGATCATGTGGTAAAGTACTAAATTGTGGGAGGGCAAATTGCAACATGATAAGACAAGAGCTAAATGGTGTTGATTGGAGCCGCTACTGTCAGATAGACCCATGTCTGACATATGGGAATTGTTTAATGACTGGCTGGTCAGTTTTCAGGTTTGATATGCTCTGGTAAGGAGTAAGGACAAGGGTGGTAAGGTAAGGGAAGCTTGAATGAAACATAGAAACATAGAAAACCTACAGCACAATACAGGCCCTTCGGCCCACAAAGTTGTGCCAAACATGTCCTTCCTTTAGAAATTACTGGGCTTACCTATAGCTCTCTATTTTTCTAAGCTCCATGTACCTATCCAAAAATCTCTTAAGAGACCCTATCATATCCGCCTCCACCACCGTTGCTGACAGCCCATTCCACGCACTTACCACTCTCTGAGTAAAACACTTATCCCTGACATCTCCTCTTACCTACTCCCCAGCACCTTACACCTGTGTCCTCTTGTGCCAACCATTTCAGCCCTGGGAAAAAGCCACTGACTATCCACATGATCAATGCCTCTCATCATCTTATACACCTCTATCAGGTTACCTCTCATCCTCCACCGCTCAAGGAGAAAAGGCCGAGTTCACTTGACCTATTCTCGTAAGGCATGCTCCCCAATCCAGGCAACATCTTTGTAAATCTCCTCTGCACCCTTTCTATGGCTTCCACATCCTTCCTGTAGTAAGGTGACCAGAACTGAGCACAGTATTCCAAGTGGGGTCTGACCAGGGTCTGACCAGCTGCAACATTACCTCTTGGCTCCTAAATTCAATTCCATGATTGATGAAGGCCAATACACCGTACACCTTCTTAACCACAGAGTCAACCTGCACAGCTGACAGGAGATCTTGGTCAGGAAGAAAAAGGAAACATATATAAGGTTTAGGAAGCTAAAATCGGACTGGGACCACGTGGAATATAAAGATACCAGGAAGGTGCTTAAGCAGGCAATTAGGAGGGTCAAAGGGGGCCATGAAGTGTCCTTGGTGAGCAGAATCAAGGAGAATCTTAAGGCATTTTGTACTTAGATTTAAAAAGAGATTAACTAATGAGAAGGTAAGTCTACTTAATGATAAATGTATCAGTATTACAGTGGAGTAAAGAGGACTACAAAGAAATGAGAGAGGAGCTGGCCAAAGTTGATTGGAAGGAGACACTAGCAGGGATGATGGCAAAACAGCAATGGCTGGAGTTTCGGGGAGCAATTTGGAAGATGCAGGATAGATTCATGTCAGAGAATAAGGCAATTGTGGCTGACAAGAGATATCAAAGACAGAAGAAAATCAAAACAGAGGGCCATAAGACCATAATATATAGGAGCAGAAGTAGACCATTTGGCCCGTCGAGTCTGCTCCGCCATTCAATCATAGGCTGATCCAATTCTTCCAGTCATCCCCATTCCCCTGCTTTCACCCCATACCCTTTGATGCCCTGGCTAATCAAGAACCTATCTATCTCTGCCTTAAATACACCCAATGACTTGGCCTCCACAGCCAGCCATAGCAACAAATTCCATAGATTTACCACCCTCTGACTAAAGTAATTTCTGTGCATCACAGTTCTAAAAGGACGTTCTTCAATCCTGAAATTGTGCCCTCTTGTCCTAGAATCCCCTACCATGGGAAATAACTTTGCCATATCTAATCTGTTTAGGCCTTTTAACATTCAGAATGTTTCTATGAGATCCCCCCTCATTCTCCTGAACTCTAGGGAATACAGCCCAAGAGCTGCCAGACATTCCTCATACGGTAATCCTTTCATTCTGGGAATCATTCTCCTGAATCTTCTCTGAACCCTCTCCAATATCAGTATTTCCTTTCTAAAATAAGGAGTCCAAAACTGCACACAATACTCCAAGTGTGGTCTCACGAGTGCCTTATAGAGCCTCAACATCACATCCCTGCTCCTATATTCTATACGTCTAGAAATGAATGCCAACATTGCATTCACCTTCTTCACAACCGACTCAACCTGGAGGTTAACCTTTAGGTTACCTTGTACATGGACTCCCAAGTCCCTTTGCATCTCTGCATTTTGAATTCTCTCCCCATCTAAATAATAGTCTGTCCGTTTATTTCTTCCACCAAAGTGCATGACCATACAATTTCCAACATTGTATTTCATTTGCCACTTCTTTGCCCATTCCCCTAAACTATCTAAGTCTCTCTACAGGCTCTCTGTTTCCTCAACACTACCCGCTCCTCCACCTATCTTTGTATCTTCGACAAAGTTAGCCACAAATCCATTAATACCTTAGTCCAAATCGTTGATATCCATCGTAAAAAGCAGCGGTCCCAACACCAACCCATATGGAATTCCACTGGTAACCAGCAGCCAGCTAGAATAGGATTCCTTTATTTCCACTCTCTGCTTTCTGCCGACCAGCCAATGCTCCATCCACGCTAGTAACTTTCCTGTAATTCCATGGGCTCTTATCTTGCTAAGCAGCCTCATGTGCGGCACCCTGTCAAAGGCCTTCTGAAAATCCAAGTACACCACGTCTACTGCATCTCCTTTGTCTACCTTGCTTGTAATTTCCTCAAAGAATTACAGTAGGTCAGTCAGGCAGGATTTTCCTTTCAGGAAATCATGCTGGCTTTGGCCTATCTTGTCATATGCCTCCAGATACTCCGTAATCTCATCGATTCCAACAACTTTCTAACCACTGATGTCAGGCTAACAAGTCTATAGTTTCCTTCCTGCAGCCTCCCACCCTTCTTACATGGTGGAGTAACATTTGCAATTTTGCATGTAATATCGAAAAAAACTGGGAAGCTAGAGGATTGAGAATCTTTTAAAAACCAACAGGAAGCAACTAAAAGGCAGTAAGGAGAGAAAAGACAAAATATGATGGTGAGATAGCCAATAATATAAAAGAGGATACCATAAGTTTTCTCAGATATATAAAGAGTAAAGGGAGGTGAGAGTGGCTGTCAGACTACCGGAAAATGATGCTGCAATGGGGGGAAAATGGCAGAAGAACTCAATAAGTATCTTGCATCAGAAATCACCGGCAGTATGCCAGAAATTCACAAGTGTCGGGGGCAGAACTGAGTTTAGTTACAATTATTAAGGAGTAGGAGCTTAGGAAGTTGAAAGGTCTGAATGCAAGAAAGTCATCTAGACTGGAAGGACTACACCCTAGGATTCTGAAAAAGGTAGCTGAAGCAATCATGGAGTCACTCATAGTGATCTTTCATGAAGTCTGGATTCTGGAATGGTTCCAGGGGACTGAAAAATCACAATTGTCACTACATTCTTTAAGAGGTAGGGAGGCAATTGACAGGAAATTATAGGCCAGTTAGCCTGACTTCAGTGGCTGGGAAACTGTTGGAGTCCATTATTAAGGATGAAGTTTCAGTTTCAGTGTACTTGGAGGCACATGATAAAATGCTGAACTCAGCATGGTTTCTTTAAAGGAAAATCTTGTCTTTCAAATCTGTTGGAATTATTTAAGGACATAACAGGCAGGATAGACAAAGGAGATATTGCTTACCTGGATTTTCAGAAGGCCTTTAACAAGGTGTGCACATGAGGCTCCTTAACAAAATAAGAGCCCATGGTATTACAGGAAAGATTCTAGCATGGATAAAAGATAGGTTGACTGGCAGGAGCATAGAATAGGAATAAGGGGAGCCTTTCCTGGTTGGTTGCCAGTGACTAGTGATGTTCCACAGATGTCGGTTTTCACTTCGTATGTCGATGACTTGGATGACGGAATTGATGGCTTTGTGACCAGTTTTGTGGATGATGCGAAGACAGGTGGAGGAGCAAGTAGTTTTGAGGAACCAAGGAATCTGCAGAAGGACTGCCCAATCTGATTTGGAGAATGGGCAAAGCAGTAGCAGATGAATACAGTTCAGGGAAGTGTATGGTCATACACTTTGGTGGAAGGAATAAAGGGTGAGACTATTTTCTAAATGAGGAGAAAATTCAGAAGTCAGAGGTGCAAAGGAACTTGGGAGTCCTCCTGCAGGATTCCCTAAAGGTTAACTCATTGGCTGAGACATTGGTAAGGAAAGGAAATGCACAAGATTACTCAGATAAATACACAACACTCTTCCCTGCTCAGCTATAAACCCCAACTCAATAGAGAATAAAGATTACACTACATAATGCAACTACTACAACAGTATATACAGACATCCACAGCGTAGTACTTTTTAAAATTGTTCCATTCAGGCCTGAAGATTTAACTGCTCTGGAGGCTTTCTTACTCTTGTGCAATAACCTCTTTCCTGACAAGAGTAATCACTCTGCTTGGCAGATGAGACTTGTTGCTGTGAAAACAATCTCCGGTTCTGGGACCTCCTACATGGTGGTTGCACAAGTTGTTTCTGAGACCACAGGAATTGGTTCTGGCAGATCTGGACAGCTTTCTTCTTCCTTTTTCTTTGTGCATCCTTATTTTCTGGGAAGTACATCTAGTTCACTGGAGTATTCTCTTATTAACCCTTCTATTGCTTCCTTTACCACCTGATCTCTCCTCTTGGTTTCTTCACCCAAAACATCAAGTGACGAATCTTCTGTTTTCATATCTCCATTGACTCCTTTCTTTCTCGCTTACCATTCATCCTGCTGGACCCAAATGCTTGCAACTTCCCTGAAGCCCTGAACTCACTTCCAGCTTCATTTCATAAGTAACTGCCTGATTTACATATCAGAAGTTTTCTCAGATTTGTTGCATACAAAAACTATTGTAGTTGGATCACTATTTTCTCATTTTCATGATTCCTTTGAGCAGTATGGTCCTTCCTTGGTCCAAAATGCTTTCCACCAGAGGCACAGAGATTGGCACCAACACCTTCTTGTCCTCTCTCAGGCAGTGGTTCATGGTTTTTGGCAAGGAGACAGTTGTGGCATCATTCAGTACAATGCTGAATTTGTTTTCTGTTGGCTTCATTGTAGAGGATGTAGCATGCAAGTGGTGGATGGATCTCCAGTCAAGTTGTAGTTGTCTCAGCCAATCACACCCCCACAAGACTGGTCCTCCTGTTTTAACCACATACAAGCTCAATGTGGCTTGTTGTTTGTTGTATTTCACCGTTACTAATATCATTCCCACAGGAGTTATCTTTTTTCCAGTATAAGTTCTTAGTTGAATATCTGCAGGCTTCAGTTTATTATCTTTGAAATGCTGTTCAGACTCATTTTGTGCAATAACTGAAATAGCTGAGCCAGTTTCCAGTTCCTTTATATTAATTTGCTGTTCACTTCTGCCGTAAACTATATTGCTTGTCTATTGTTAATTTTCACACTGAAAATCTCAAGGCTACACGGTCCTGTGTCACTCTCATCATTATCAGATTTTTCATCAACAGCATGCAGATTAGTACACTTTTTGAAACTGCAACTTAACTTTTTATCTTTTTTTCTTCTCTGTGCAGTCCATTTAATTTTGTCTGTCTGACATGCTATTTGTATGTGACCTACTTTGCTGATGAGACCCACCACGGTCATGTCATCGGTGAACTTGATGATGTGGTTCGAGCTGTGTGTTGCAGCACAGTCGTGGGTCAGCAGAGTGAACAGCAGTGGACTGAGCACACAGCCCTGGGGGGCCCCCGTGCTCAGTGTGATGGTGTTGGAGATACTGCTTCCGATCCGGACTGACTGAGGTCTCCCAGTCAGGAAGTCTAGGATCCAGTTGCAGAGGGAGGTAACACACATCAAAGTTGCTGGTGAACGCAGCAGGCCAGGCAGTATCTGTAGGAAGAGGTGCAGTCGACGTTTCAGGCCGAGACCCTTCGTCAGGACTAACTGAAGGAAGAGTGAGTAAGGGATTTGAAAGTTGGAGAGGGAGGGGGAGATCCAAAATGATAGGAGAAGACAGGAGGGGGAGGGATAGAGCCAAGAGCTGGACAGGTGATAGGCAAAAGGGGATACGAGAGGATCATGGGACAGGAGGTCCGGGAAGAAAGACAAGGGCGGGGGACCCAAAGGATGGGCAAAGGGTATATTCAGAGGGACAGAGGGAGAAAAAGGAGAGTGAGAGAAAGAATGTGTGCATAAAAATAAGTAACAGATGGGGTACGAGGGGGAGGTGGGGCATTAGCGGAAGTTAGAGAAGTCGATGTTCATGCCATCAGGTTGGAGGCTACCCAGACGGAATATAAGGTGTTGTTCCTCCAACCTGAGTGTGGCTTCATCTTTACAGTAGAGGAGGCCGTGGATAAACATGTCAGAATGGAAATGGGATGTGGAATTAAAATGTGTGGCCACTGGGAGATCCTGCTTTCTCTGGCGGACAGAGCGTAGATGTTCAGCAAAGCGGTCTCCTAGTCTGCGTCGGGTCTCGCCAATATATAAAAGGCCACATCGGGAGCACCGGACGCAGTATATCACCCCAGTCGACTCACAGGTGAAGTGTTGCCTCACCTGGAAGGACTGTTTGGGGCCCTGAATGGTGGTAAGGGAGGAAGTGTAAGGGCATGTGTAGCACTTGTTCCGCTTACACGGATAAGTGCCAGGAGGGAGATCAGTGGGGAGGGATGGGGGGGACGAATGGACAAGGGAGTTGCGTAGGGAGCGATCCCTGCGGAATGCAGAGAGAGGGGGGAGGGAAAGATGTGCGTAGTGGTGGGATCCCATTGGAGGTGGCGGAAGTTACGGAGAATAATATGTTGGACCCGGAGGCTGGTGGGGTGGTAGGTGAGGACCAGGGGAACCCTATTCCTAGTGGGGTGGCGGGAGGATGGAGTGAGTGCAGATGTACGTGAAATGGAGGAGATGCGTTTAAGAGCAGAGTTGATAGTGGAGGAAGGGAAGCCCCTTTCTTTAAAAAATGAAGACATCTCCCTCGTCCTAGAATGAAAAGCCTCATCCTGAGAGCAGATGCGGCAGAGACGGGGGAATTGCGAGAAGGGGATGGCGTTTTTGCAAGAGACAGGGTGAGAAGAGGAATAGTCCAGATAGCTGTGAGAGTCAGTAGGCTTATAGTAGACATCAGTGGATAAGCTGTCTCCAGAGACAGAGACAGAAAGATCTAGAAAGGGGAGGGAGGTGTCAGAAATGGACCAGGTAAACTTGAGGGCAGGGTGAAAGTTGGAGGCAAAGTTAATAAAGTTAACGAGTTCTGCATGCGTGCAGGAAGCAGCGCCAATGCAGTCGTCGATGTAGCGAAGGAAAAGTGGGGGACAGATACCAGAATAGGCACGGAACATAGATTGTTCCACAAACCCAACAAAAAGGCAGGCATAGCTAGGACCCATACGGGTGCCCATAGCTACACCTTTAGTTTGGAGGAAGTGGGAGGAGCCAAAGGAGAAATTATTAAGAGTAAGGACTAATTCCGCTAGACGGAGCAGAGTGGTGGTAGAGGGGAACTGATTAGGTCTGGAATCCAAAAAGAAGCGTAGAGCTTTGAGACCTTCCTGATGGGGGAAGGAAGTATATAAGGACTGGACATCCATGGTGAAAATAAAGCGGTGGGGGCCAGGGAACTTAAAATCATCGAAAAGTTTAAGAGCGTGAGAAGTGTCACGAACATAGGTCGGAAGGGATTGAACAAGGGGTGATAAAACCGTGTCGAGGTATGCAGAAACGAGTTTGGTGGGGCAGGAGCAAGCTGAGACAATAGGTTGGCCAGGACAGGCAGGTTTGTGGATCTTGGATAGGAGGTAGAAACGGGAAGTGCGGGGTGTGGGAACTATAAGGTTGGTAGCAGTGGATGGAAGATCCCCTGAGCGGATAAAGTCGGTGATGGTGTGGGAGACAATGGCCTGGTGCTCCTTAGTGGGTCTCACGATCGAGGGGTAAATAGGAGGTATCCGCGAGTTGTCGCTGTGCCTCGGCAAGGTAGAGGTCAGTACGCCAGACTACAACAGCACCCGCCTTATCAGCGGGTTTAATAATAAGGTTAGGATTAGTGCGGAGGGAGTGGAGAGCAGAGCGTTCCGAAGGAGTGAGGTTGGAATGGGGACAAGGTGCGGTGAAGTCGAGACGGTTGATGTCCCGTCAGCAATTAGTGATAAAGAGATCCAGAGCAGGCAGAAGACCAGAGCGGGGTGTCCATGAAGAAGAGGAGGGTTGAAGACGGGAAAAGGGGTCATCGGTGGGGGTGGAAGAGTCCTTGCCGAAGAAGTAGGCTCGGAGATGGAGACAGCGGAAGAAGAGTTCCGCATCGTGGCGAACACGGAACTCGCTGAGGCGTGGGCGAAGGGGGACAAACATGAGGCCCTTACTGAGGACAGAGCATTCTGCCTCCGACAGTTGAAAGTTGGAGGGGATGGTAAAGACCCGGCACGGATGAGAGCTGGGATCAGAGGGGGGAGGGGGGAGGCTGGGGGTGTCAATGGAGAGGGGAGGTTTGGGGTGAGAGGAAGATGGAGCCTCTGAGTACCCAGGAGCTGACGATGGGATCTGAAGGAGACAGGATTGCAGAGTGGTGGTGGGGAAGGGGAGACGGGAGTCACAATAGCAGCACATAAAGACCCAGCCTGGAGTTCAAGGCTGGAGTCACAGTTGGTAGTTGCGCAATCGCTGTGAATACTGCGTCCGGTGCTCCCGATGTGGCCTTTTATATATTGGCGAGACCCGACGCAGACTGGGAGACCGCTTTGCTGAACATCTACGCTCTGTCCGCCAGAGAAAGCAGGATCTCCCAGTGGCCACACATTTTAATTCCACATCCCATTCCCATTCTGACATGTCTATCCACGGCCTCCTCTACTGTAAAGATGAAGCCACACTCAGGTTGGAGGAACAACACCTTATATTCTGTCTGGGTGGCCTCCAACCTGATGGCATGAACATTGACTTCTCTAACTTCCGCTAATGCCCCACCTCCCCCTTGTACCCCATCTGTTACTTATTTTTATGCACACATTCTTTCTCTCACTCTCCTTTTTCTCTCTCTGTCCCTCTGAATATACCTCTTGCCCATCCTCTGGGTCCCCCCCCCCGTCTTTCTTCCCGGATCTCCTGTCCCATGATCCTCTCGTATCCCCTTTTGCCAATCACCTGTCCAGCTCTTGGCTCCATCCCTCCCCCTCCTGTCTTCTCCTATCATTTTGGATCTCCCCCTCCCCCTCCCCCTCCAACTTTCAAATCCCTTACTCACTCTTCCTTCAGTTAGTCCTGACGAAGGGTCTCGGCCTGAAACGTCGACTGCACCTCTTCCTACAGATGCTGCCTGGCCTGCTGCGTTCGCCAGCAACTTTGATGTGTGTTGCTTGAATTTCCAGCATCTGCAGAATTCCTGTTGTTTGCAGAGGGTGGCGTTCAGGCCCAGTAGGCTCAGCTTTCCAATCAGGTGCTGAGGAATGATTGAGTTGAATGCTGAACTGAAGTCTATGAACAGCATTCGAACGTACGTGTCTTTTTTGTCCAGGTGGGTTAGGGCCAGGTGGAGAGTGATGGCAATGGTGTCGTCTGTTGAACGGTTGGGACAGTACGCGAACTGCAGGGGGTCCAGTGAGGGAGGAAGCAGGGTCTTGATGTGCCTCATGATGAGCCTCTTGAAACACTTCATGATGATGGACGTGAGTGCGATGGGACGGTAGTCGTTGAGGCAGGACGTCGAAAGCAGCTCGGAACACAGGGTGAATGGACAATGTTTTCAGAAAGCTCTCTCCAACCGTCTCCTTGCAGACTTCCACTTGTCTCCTCACAATAGGAGTATTCATCCCCATCTCGCCCAGGTCCAGGTTGTAAAACGAACGGTACAGCAGAATAACCCGAGAGCCAGTGTCAAGTATGTAGTACATACAATCAGTAGCAATACATTGGAGCTTGGCCCTACTAAGCCTTCAAGAATAGGGTTGTTTGCTTTAGGGTGTTCCTTGATATATTGCTGGGAACATGTTCCCCCTGAGATGCTAGACCATTCCCTCACTGGGTTTCTCCACTTAGGTACCTGGGGGCTCACTCTCCGAGGGGTTTCCCGTCGTTCACACTCCCACCTGAAGTGTTCCTCTTCACCACAGTTATAACAGCGAATACGAGCTACTGCCCTTCTCATGGCACCCTGGCACGAACAGCCCTTTGCCTAGTTCGTCCTCTTAGGGGGCCTGTCTCCCTATCAGCTCTATTACAGGTGGGCCGCACCCGCTGATAACATCTGGGATATCTCAGTCCTAATTTCTGCTACGAGCTCCTTCACCACTCCCCGGGGTAGGTTATCAGTGGTCACCTCAGCCAAGGAGACCACTACCGAGGACTCTGCCAAACTTCTTAATTTACCGTACCTTGCAGATAAGTCATTTTAGCCTCTGTGTAAGGAATTCCTTTTGGGTGAAGCAGTCTTCCCCCAGATCAGTTATGAATGTGCATGTCTTTGCCATCTCCACCATGGGCACCAGCCTAATCTCTATTGAGGACATCTTCAAAGTTAATGTTTCAAGAAGGTGACAACTATCATTGTAGCAAATCATGGAGATAGGTTGGTATCTGAGTTGCAGCAAATCATGGAGACAGGTTGGCATCTGAGTTGCAGAAAATCATGGAGACAGGTTGGCATCTGAGTTGTAGCAAATCATGGAGATCTTTTTTTTGAATTTTTCAGGTTTTTTTTCATCGGCGTTCAGAGAGGCGGGACTGCGCATGCCTGTGACGTCGGGTAGTGAAGCGTGGAAGATTTAAAAGGAACACAGCCTTATACAGCGGGCAGTGTAGTTTGTGGGCTGTGGAGTGAGCTGGGAGCAGAGCGATGGCTTAAGGGCTTTGGCTCAACGGGCTTAGGCGGAAACGGGCAAGGCGAGGAAGATTTGATATTCATTTTTTGTTGTTACTTAAGGAGGGAGGAAGTATGAGTGTGAGGGCAGCTTGTTGTTCTCTGTGTCGGATGTGGGAGGTCGTAGAGTCTCCCATCCTCCCGGACATCCACATCTGCGCCAGGTGCGCCGAGATGCAGCTCCTAAGGGACCACGTTAGGGAACTGGAGCCGCAGCTCGATGACCTTCGTCTGGTCAGGGAGAGTGAGGAGTTGATAGAGAGGAGTTGCAGGCAGGTGGTCACACTGGGGCCACGGGAGGCAGACAAGTGGGTCAAGGTAAGGAGGGGGAAGGGGAAGAGTCAGGTAATAGAGAGTTCTCCGGTGGCTGTGCCCCTTGACAATATGTACTCCTGTTTGAGTACTGTTGGGGGGGACAGCTTACCCAGGGGAAGCGACAGTGGCCGTGCCTCCGGCACAGAGTCTGGCCCTGTAGCTCAGAGGGTAGGGAAAGGAAGAGGAGGCCAGTTGTAATAGGGGACTCGATAGTTAGGGGGTCAGATAGATGATTCTGTGGACGCAGTCCGGAGACCCGGATGGTATTTTGCCTCCCTGGTCCAGGATGTTTCTGATCGCGTCCAAGAGATCCTGAAGTGGGAGGGAGAGGAGCCAGAGGTTGTGGTACCTATAGGTACCAATGGCATAGGTAGGAAAAGGGGAGAGGTCCTGAAAGAAGAATATAGGGAGTTAGGAAGGGAGTTGAGAAAAAGGACTACAAAGGTAGTAATCTCGGGATTACTGCCTGTGCAACGCGACAGTGAGAATAGGAATGGAATGAGGTGGAGGATAAATGCGTGGCTGAGGGATTGGAGCAGGGAGCAGGGAGCAGGGATTCAAGTTTTTGGATCATTGGGACCTCTTTTGGAGAAGGCGTGACCTGTACAAAAAGGACGGGTTACACTTGAATCCTAGGGGGAACCAATATGTCCTGGCGGGGGGATTTGCGAGAGCTACTGAGGTGACTTTAAACTAGAATGGTTGGGGGGAGAGAATCAAATTAAAGAGACTAGGAGAGAGGAGGTTAGTTCACAAATAGAGAAAGCTAGTAGACAGTGTGTGAGGAAGGATAGGCAGGGGACAGAGATCAGAAGCACTCAGACCAAAGATGTAGGGGACAAGGAAGAAAAAGATAACAAAGTTGTTTGCTCCATTAAGGATAAACAGAGAGTAGGAGGTGAAGAGTTTCTTAAATGTATCTATTTTAATGCTAGGAGCATTGTCAGAAAGGTGGATGAGCTTAGAGCATGGATTGATACCTGGAAATATGATGTTGTAAACACAAAATAATCTGCAGATGCTGTGATCAAAGCAATACTTTCAGTACGCTAGATGAACTCAGCAGGTCGGGCAGCATCAGTTAGAAACGATGAGTCAACGTTTTGGGCCGGAACCCTTCGTCAGGACTGAAAAATGAAAGATGGGGAAGGATTTGAAGAATGCTTGTAGCTTCAGTTGAAAGACCAGTAATTTGAAAGACAAAGGGGTGGGGGAGGGGAAGCATTGACATCATAGCCCTGAAAACAATGGGTAGTAGAAGAAGGAGGCGGAACCATGAGGGAGATTACCGGAAATTGGAGAATACTATGTTCGTACCAAGGGGCTGGAGACTACCTAGACGGTATATGAGGTGTTGCTCCTCCAACCTGAGTTTAGCCTCATCATGGCAATAGAGGAGGCCATGTATGGACATATCTGAATGGGAGTGGGAAGCAGAGCTGAAGTGGGTGGCTACCAGGAGATCCTGTCAGTTGTGGCAAATGGAGTGGAGGTGCTCGACGAAGCGGTCCCCCAATCTGCGTCGGGTTTCACTGATGCAGAGGAGGCCGCACCGGGAGCACCGGATGCAATAGATGACCCCAACAGACTCACAAGTGAAGTGTTGTCTCACCTGGAAGGACTGTTTGGGGCCCTGAATGGTGGCAACAGATGAGGTGTAGGGACAGGTGTAGCACTTACGCTTACAGGGGTAAGTGCTGAGTGGGAGATCAGTGGGGATGGACGTGTGGATCAGGGAGTTGCGGAGGGACCGATCCCTGTGGAAAGCAGAGAGGGGTGGAGAGGGAAAGATGTGCTTAGTGGTGGGGTCCTGTTGAAGGTGGCGGAAGTTGCGGAGGATAATGTGCTGGATCCGGAGGCTGGTGGGGTGGTAGGTGAGGACAAGGGGAACTCTGTCCCTGTTGTGGTTGTGGGAGGATGGGGTGAGGACTGAAGTGCGGGAAATGGAGGAGATGTGGGTGAAGGCATCATTGATGACGGTAGAAGGGAAACCACGATCCTTAAAAAAAGAGGACATTTGAGATGTCCTGGAACTGAAAGCCTCATCCTTGGAGTAGATGCGGCAGAGATGGAGGAACTGGGAATAGGGAATGGCATTTTTGCATGTGGCGGGGTGGGAAGAGGTATGGTCAAGGTAGTTATGAGAGTCAGTGGGCTTGTAGAAGATGTCAATGGACAGTCTGTCTCCAGAGATGGAGACCGAGACATCGAGACAGGGGAGAGAAGTGTCTGAGATAGAAGAAGTGAATTTGAGGGCTGGGTGGAAGTTTGAAGTAAAGTCGATGAAATTGACGAGCTCAGCATGGGTGCAGGAAGCAGCACCAATGTAGTCGTCAATGTACCGAAGGAAAAGTTGGGGAGCAGTACCAGAATAGGTTTGGAGCACAGACTGTTCCACATAACCAACGAAGAGGCAGGCGTAGCTGGGTCCCATGTGAGTTCCCATAGCTACACCCTTAGTCTGAAGAAAGTGGGAAGAGCCAAAAGAGAAGTTATTAAGTGTGAGAACCAGTTCCGCCAACCGGAGGAGGGTAGTGGTGGTGGGAACTGGTGAGGTCTATTATCCAGGAAGTAGCGGATGGCTTTGAGGCCTTCTTGATGGGGAATGAAGGTGTATAAGGATTGGACATCCATAGTAAAAATGTAGTGGCTGGGACCGGGGAATTGGAAGTTATTGAAGAGGTGGCGGGCATGGGATGTATCGCAGATGTAGGTGGGGAGGGACTGAACTATGGGTGACAAAATGGAGTCCAGGTAGGCAGATACAAGTTCGGTGGGACAGGAGCAGGCAGAAACTATGGGTCTACCGGGACAGTTAGGCTTGTGTATCTTTGGGAGGAGGTAAAACCGAGTGGTACAGGGTGTGGGAACAATGAGTTTAGCGGCTGAGGATGGAAGGTCTCTGGAGTTGATCAGGGCGGTGATGGTGCGGGAGACAATGGTTTGATGTTTTTCCGTGGGGTCCTGTTCCAGTGGTAAGTAAGAGGAGGTGTCAGAGACACCTACCTCACTGAGGCAAAATGGTAGCTGTTAGGTTGAAAGGAAAGGTTAAAAGTTTGAGAGAGCCATGGTTTTCAAGGGATATTGGAAACTTGGTTCGGAAAAAGAAAGGGATCTTCAATAAATATAGGCAGCTTGGAGTTAATGAGGTGCTCGAGGAATATAAAGAATGTAAAAAGAATCTTAAGAAAGAAATTAGAAAAGCTGAAAGAAGATACGAGGCTGCTTTGGCAAGTAAGGTGAAAATAAATCCAAAGGGTTTCTACAGTTATGTTAATAGCAAAAAGATAGTGAGGGATAAAATTGGTCCCTTAGAGAATCAGAGTGGATGGCTATGTACGGAGCCAAAAGAGATGGGGGAGATTTTGAACAATTTCTTTTCTTCGGTATTCACTAAGGAGAAGGATATTGAATTGTGTAAGGTAAAGGAAACAAGAAGGATAGTTATGGAAAGTATGACGATTAAAGAAGAGGAAGTACTGGCACTTCTAAGGAATATAAAAGTGGATAAGTCTCCGGGTACGGGCAAGATATTCTCTAGGACCTTGAGGGAAGTTAGTGTGGAAATAGCAGGGGCACTGACAGAAATATTTCAAATGTCATTAGAAACAAGAATGGTGCCGGAGGATTGGCGTATTGCTCATGTGGTTCCACTGTTTAAAAAGGGTTCTAAGAGTAAACCTAGCAATTATCGGCCTGTGAGTTTGACATCAGTGGTGGGTAAATTGATGGAAAGTATTCTTAGAGATGGTATATATAATTATCTGGATAGACAGGGTCTGATTAGGAACAGTCAAGATGGATTTGTGCGTGGAAGGTCATGTGTGACAAATCTTATTGAATTTTTTGATGAGGTTACTAAGAAAGTTGACGAGGGTAAAGCAGTGGATGTTGTCTGTATGAGCTTCAGTAAGGCCTTTGACAAGGTTCCACACAGAAGGTTAGTTAGGAAGGTTCAATCGTTAGGCATTAATATGGAAGTAGTAAAATAGATTCAGCAGTGGCTGGATGGGAGACGCCAGAGAGTAGTGGTGGATAACTGTGTGTCAGATTGGAGGAGGATGTGTAGCGGTGTGCCTCAGGGATCTGTACTAGGTCCAATGTTGTTAGTCATATTAATGATCTGGATGATGGGGTGGTAAATTGGATTAGTAAGTATGCAGATGATACTAAGATAGGTGGAGTTGTGGATAATGAAGTAGGTTTTCAAAGCTTGCAGAGAGATTTAGGCCAGTTAGAAGAGTGGGCTGAAAGATGGCAGATGGAGTTTAATGCTGAAAAATGTGAGGTGCTACATTTTGGTAGGACTAATCAAAATAGGACATACATGGTAAATGGTAGAGCATTGAAGAATGCTGTAGAACAGAGAGATCTAGGAATAATGGTGCATAGTTCCCTGAGGGTGGAGTCTCATGTGGATAGGGTGGTGAAGAAAGCTTTTGGTATGCTGGCCTTTATTAATCAGAGCATTGAGTATAGGAGTTGGCATGTAATGTTGAAATTGTATAAAGCATTGGTAAGGCCAAATTTGGAGTATTGTGTACAGTTCTGGTCACCAAATTATAGGAAAGATGTCAATAAAATTGAGAGAGTACAGAGGAGGTTTACTAAAATGTTGCCTGGGTTTCATCTCCTAAGTTACAGAGTAAGGTTGAACAAGTTAGGTCTTTATACTTTGGAGCGTAGAACGTTGAGGGGGTCTTTAAAATTATGAGGGGGATTGATAGAGTTGACATGGATAGGCTTTTTCCATTGAGAATGGGGGAGATTCAAACAAGAGAACATGAGTTGAGAGTTAAAGGGCAAAAGTTTAGGGGTAACATGAGAGGGAACTTCTTTACTCAGAGAGTGGTAGTTGTGTGGAATGAGCTTGCAACAGAAGTGGTTGAGGCGGGTTCGATGTTGTCGTTTAAAGTTAAATTGGATAGATATATGGACAGGAAAGGGATGGAGGGTTATGGGCTGAGTGCAGGTCGGTGGGACTAGGTGAGAGTAAGAGTTCGACACAGACTAGAAGGGCCAAGATGGCCTGTTTCTGTGCTGCAATTGTTATATGTTATATGGTTATTAAGGACCCTCACCATCTGGGACATGCTCTCTTCTCATGACCACCATCAGAGAGGAGATACAGGAGCCTGAAGACACATACTCGACATTTTAGGAACAGTTTCTTCCCCTCGACCAGCAAATTTCTGAATGGTTTGTGAATCTATGAGAATGACCTCACTATTCCTCTTTTGCTCCCTTAACATTTTATTTGTAGTTGTAACTACAGTAATTTTTTAATGACTGTACAGCTGCCACAAAATTTCATGACATATGTCGGTGATAATAAAAACGATTCTGATTTGGAGACTGTGACCCTGATTCTAGAGCCCTCAAAGAGGGGAAAACATCAACATCAGATCTACCCTGTCAAATTTCTTAAAAGTTTTGTCCATGTGAACCCACAAACCTTTACAATTTTATTAAATCAATTGCTTAACAGGCAGCATCAACGAGATACCAATTATGACAGTATCCTCCCCCCCTCCTCTTTCCTGATCTTGTTATCTACATCTCTGGAGACAAAATGTCGACCGACATCTTTTCCAAACCTACGATTCCCAGAGTTTCTCAGTTCCTTCATCTCCATCGCATCTGTTCCCAGGATGAAGCTTTCCTTTCCAGGAATCAGAGATGTCCTCCTTCTTCAAAGAGTGGGGTTTTCCTTCCTCCACCACAGATACTACCCTCACCTGCATCTCCTCTATTTCCTGCACATCCGCGCTCACCCCAACTGAATAGTGATAGAGTTCCTCTTGTCCTTATCTACCATTCCATGAGCCTCTTCATCCACCACAACTTCCACCATCTCCAAAGAGATACTACCACCCACCTCTGCTTTCCTCCGGGATCGCACCTTCCATGATTCCCTTGTCCATTCGTCCCTTCCCACTAATCCACCTCCCGGACCTTATCCCTGCAAGAGTCCAAAATGTGACACCTGCCCATTCACCTCCTCCCTCACCTGCATTCAGGGCCCCAAACGGTTCTTCCAGGTGAGGCAACACTTTTCCTGTGAATCTGCTGGGCTTGTCAATTGTGTACTGTGCTCCCAATGTGGCCTCCTCGATGGTGAGACTTGTGGTAAATTGGGGAGCACGCCTGCTCCATCTACCAAAAGCGGAACATGCTGGTGACCAAACATTCTAATTCTGATTCTCATTCCCGTTCCAACAGGTTGGTACATGGCCTCCTTTTGTGCCAAGCTGAGGCAACCAACAGGGTAGAGGAGCAACACCTTGTGTTCTGTCTGGGTAGCCTCCAACCTGATGGCATGAATATCAATATCTCCTTCCATTAAAAAAAATTCTTTCTCCTCCCCTCTTCTTCAATTCCCCACTCTGGTCTCCTACCTCTTCTCTCCTGCCTACCACCTCCTCTTTCCTTCCCTTTCCTTCCTGGGTCCCCTCTTCCTTCCCTTTCTCCCCTTGTCCACCTCCTCTCAAATAAGATTGTTTCCTCTCCAGCCCTTTTTGCTTTCTACCCACCTGGCTTCACCTATCACTCTCTAGCTAGCCTCCTTCCCCTCCCCCACCTTTTATTCTGGTGCCTTCGCCTTCCTTTCCAGTCCTGAAGCAGAGTCTCTGCCAAAAGCATTGACTGTTTATTCATTTCCACAGATGCTCCCTGACTTGTTGAATTCCTCCAGCATTTTGTGTGTGTTGCTATGGTATTATCCTCCTCTAAAATAGACAGTTATATTTCCATCATGTAGTTTAGAAAGCCTGTGAGCAAATTATTCAGCACCTATTGGAGTAGAATTTGGCGAAAGTTCTTTGAAACGAAATGTGGATTTTGTTTTCTCTCTCCAGGGAACTTGTGATCTGTTGAGCATGTCCAAAACATTCTGCTTGCAGATTGCCAGCACCATAGTATTTGGCGTACAGAACGTCAGGGTGCCCAACGCACAATACAGCCAAATATGTACCTTTGAAGAATGGTTACAGTTGTAAATTAACACAAGAAGCCCCCATACATAATCATGAGACTATATTCAAATAGTCTTTTTTAATTAATGGTTTAAAGAAATTAACCTCAACAGAGTTCTTCTTCAAAATACAGTAGATGACTACCCGTTAGTATTTCTGATGTAGGAAGGTGTGTGCAGTAGAGACACACAGAAAGTGCTGCAGGAACTCAGCAGGTCAGGCAGCATCAATTCAAATGGGTAAACACTCGGTGTTTTGGGCTCAGACCCTTCATCGGCACTGGAAAGGGGGGAAGATGACAGAATAAGAAGGTGAAGGGACTGGAAATGGCACAAGCTAAAAGGGACAGGTGCATCCAGGTAGGTAGGTAGAGGAGGGGGAATGAAGTAAGAAGCTGGGAGGTGATAAGTGGGAATGGCAAATCGGTGGAGACAAAGAAATGTGGTTGGTGAGGGAGTGGGCCATGGGAGAAGGGGAAGGAGAAGGGGCACCAGGAGAAGGTGATAAGCAGGTGAGGAGAAGAGGTAGGAGGCTAGAGTGGTAATAAAAGAAGAGGGAAGGGGGATGAGAAAGTACGTAGTAGTAATTGGGTTAGGGAAGTAATTGAGGGATAGACATGAAGGAAGGGGAGGTGGGGTGGCGTTGCTGGTCAAAGAAGAGATTAACACAATAGAAAGGAAGGACATAAGCCGGGAAGATGTGGAATCGATATGCTGCGTAACACTAAGGGGCAAAAGACGCTGGTGGGAGTTGTGTACAGGCCACCTAACAGTAGTAGTGAGGTCGGAGATGGTATTAAACAGGAAATTAGAAATGTGTGCAATAAAGGAACAGCAGTTATAATGGGTGACTTCAATCTACATGTAGATTGGGTGAACCAAATTGGTAAAAGTGCTGAGGAAGAGGGTTTCTTGGAATGTATGCGGGATGGTTTTTTGAACCAACGTGTCGAGGAACCAACTGGAGAGCAGGCTATTCTGGACTGGGTTTTGAGCAATGAGGAAGGGTTAATTAGCAATCTTGTCGTGAGAGGCCCCTTGGGTAAGAGTGACCATAATATGGTGGAATTCTTCATTAAGATGGAGAGTGACATAGTTAATTCAGAAACAAAGGTTCTGAACTTAAAGAGGGGTGACTTTGAAGGTATGAGACATGAATTAACTAAGATAGACTGGCAAATGACACTTAAAGGGTTGATGGTGGATATGCAATGGCAAGCATTTAAAGGTTGCATGGATGAACTACAACAATTGTTCATCCCAGTTTGGCAAAAGAATAAATCAAGGAAGGTAGTGCACCCGTGGCTAACAAGAACAATTAGGGATAGTATCAATTCCAAAGAAGAAGCATACAAATTAGCCAGAAAAAGTGGCTCACCTGAGGACTGGGAGAAATTCACAGTTCAGCAGAGGAGGACAAAAGGCTTAATTAGGAAGGGGAAAAAAGATTATGGGAGAAAACTGGCAGGGAACATAAAAACTGACTGTAAAAGCTTTTATAGATATGTGAAAAGAAAAAGATTGGTTAAGACAAATGTAGGTCCCTTACAGTCAGAAACAGGTGAATTGGTTATGGGGAACAAGGACATGGCAGGCCAATTGAATAACTACTTTGGTTCTGTCTTCACTAAGGAGGACATAAGTAATCTTCTGGAAATAGTAGGGGACCAAGGGTCTATAGCTTTTATAGCTTTTATAGATATGTAAAAAGGAAAAGACTGGTAAAGACAAATGTAGGTCCCCTACAGACAGAAACAGGCCCCAAACAGTCCTTCCAGGTGAGGCAACACTTCACCTGTGAGTCGGCTGGGGTGATATACTGCGTCCGGTGCTCCCGATGTGGCCTTTTATATATTGGCGAGACCCGACGCAGACTGGGAGACCGCTTTGCTGAACATCTACGCTCTGTCCACCAGAGAAAGCAGGATCTCCCAGTGGCCACACATTTTAATTCCACATCCCATTCCCATTCTGACATGTCTATCCACGGCCTTCTCTACTGTAAAGATGAAGCCACACTCAGGTTGGAGGAACAACATCTTATATTCCGTCTGGGTAGCCTCCAACCTGATGGCATGAACATCGACTTCTCTAACTTCTGCTAATGCCCCACCTCCCCCTCGTACCCTATCTGTTACTTATTTTTATACACACATTATTTCTCTCAGTCTCCTTTTTCTCCCTCTGTCCCTCTGATTACCCCTTGCCCATCCTCTGGGTCCCCCCCCCTGCCTTTCTTCCCGGACCTCCTGTCCCATGATCCTCTCATATCCCCTTTGCCAATCACCTGTCCAGCTCTTGGCTCCATCCCTCCCCCTTCTGTCTTCTCCTATCATTTTGGATCTCCCCCTCCCCCTCCCACTTTCAAATCTCTTACTAGCTCTTCCTTCAGTTAGTCCTGACGAAGGGTCTCGGCCTGAAACGTCGACTGTACCTCTTCCTAGAGATGCTGCCTGGCCTGCTGCGTTCACCAGCAACTTTGATGTGTATTGCTTGAATTTCCAGCATCTGCAGAATTCCTGTTGTTTGCGTTTTCAATAGTAAGCAAATGCTTTGAGAGGCTGGTCAAGGGCTACACCTGCAGCATGCTGCCTCACACACTGGACCCCCTACTATTTGCCTATCGACACAACCGATCGACAGATGACGCAATAGCCACAGCTTTACATATCGTCCAGAACTCTTATATGTGGAAGGGAATGTGAACAATTGATATTTCCATGTACTCTTATGGAGAATCATCAGAAGTTTGCTGTATTCCCTTCTCATGCAGGAGAAGCACAGCCTACTCTGATATCTCATTCCTTCCCATCAACCAGAGACTCAAACACTCTGTCCAATAAAGCAGTGTTTCTTTCAGGCTAGTGTTCCTGATGTTCTGGTGTTCTCCTCTAGAAAGAAAACCCATATTGGATAATGTCTCACCTCTATTCAGTCCATGCAGATGACTCCAAGTCCTTCCACAAACAAGAGAAATCCCTGTAGATGCCGGAAATCGTGCGTGTTGCTTGACTCCAAGTCCTTGGTCCCTGGTCACCTCAATTCTCAGTTCTACTCCAATTCTAACTTCTTTCTTTGACTTCTTACACTGTTCAATCAAAGCCCAAAGGAAAAGAACCTTATCAGAGTATGTATATGTCACCACATACTACCCTGAGATTCATTTTCTTGCAGGCATTCACAGTAGAACAAAGAAATTCAATAGTATCAATGAAAAACTATACACAAAGACTGAAAAATCAACCATGAACTTCCCCAAAGAAAGCTCTTCTTCAACTGTGTCTGACAGCCAAATCAACCTACCATCAAGCAACAGGGGTGTCAAGACTGTCTGCATTACGCTAATTAGTACCAGTGAAGAGATCCTTTGCTGCTGTATTAGATAACATTGGCTTGATGAGAACAACTGAGAGATCCAGGAACTAATTAGCCAAAGATGGTTTTGGATTGGAACTTCAACATGCATCAAAGAAAATGAAATACTTATGGAATTATTCTCTAGAAGCACATACTTCCAGTTATCAGCCACAAAACATGCTTGTTGATGAACATACCCCTGCTGTTTCTGATGAGACCTTAGAAAATGTAGGCCTTTCCAGAGCTTGGGAACATCGTCACCAAAGGCAAACAATAATGTTGGAATTCACAACCACATTGAGTGTGCCATGACAGCCTTTGACTACTTCAAGAAAAGCTTTTTAGGAAGTAGTCTTCAAGTGTTGCATGAAGCATATAGTCTACTTAGCAGTCATGATCACTGCCCTGCTGGCTGCTTTCATGGCCTGGATTACTTGCAGCAGGCATTTAAAACCCTGGAGGGCCACCAATACTGTCACAAAATCCTCCAGATCTATTGAAAATTAACCAACGTTGGTGTCCTTTCCAAAGCCAAAGTTCCTAATAAACTTAATTGGCTCAGATGTGCAAACCTTGTCATTTGTATGCTTGACACCAGACTCACAGAACAGACACTCTATTCCAAGCTCGGTCATGGCAGATATTACCAGGACTCAATTCAAGAATGACCTCAAGCCCTTCTTAAAAATTTGTAACATCCCAAGTTACTCCAGAAATCGAGCTACAGGAGGGAGCTGCAGCATCTGGGTCTCTGGCACTCAGTCCAGCCTGTGGCTCAGGAGGGAATGGGGGGTGGGGGGGGTGCGCGGAGAAGAGGAGTGCAGTACTGATAGGGGGGTTCCAGAGTTACAGGAGTAGACACAAGACTCTGTGATTGTGATATAGACTCCCAGATGGTATGTTACCTCCCAGGTGCCAGGGTCAGGGAAGCTTCTTCCCTCACCCCACCAACAGTATCCAAAACAGTCTACTTACACATTATGGAGGGGAACAGCCACAGGGATACTCCTGCAACCTAGGGGTGACTACCTCCCTGTAGTTCCTATCTATCACCTCCTCTGTTCCCCATATGAGCTGAGGATCATTGAGTGCAGATACAGATGCTTAACACGTCTCTGAGGACCTGCAACTCGGTGCAGATGTTGTTACCAGGGAGGCTGGAGGTCTCCCAGAATTCACACATCTCGCACAAAGAACACATACAGACCCTGGAACCATTTTCACTGCTCTAAATGTGTACTATCAGATGAAGAATAAAGAGTGAAAAAAAGGAACTTACTTACCTCACCCAAACCTGTTGAGCCAAAGCCTCCCCACTCTAACACTGGTCCACTTTTTAAGATAATAAGTATCATTGTATGTAACAGAATCTCACCTTAGGTGCCCTCTCAAGGCTCCAAAGAGCTTTAAGAATAATAAAGAATAATAATAATATGAAGAGGCTGCAAAGAGCTTTAAGAATAATATTTTATGCTGCAAGATGTTTCATGTTAGGATCTGGTCTAACTTCACAGGCATATGTCATGAAATATGTTGTTTTGCTGTAGCAATTCATAACTATAAATTACAATAAGAAATATACTGTATATATTTAAATTAAATTAAATAAGTGCAAAAAGAGAAAAAAAGAAAAAAGAAGATAGTGTAATAGGTATCAATGACTATGTGGCGAGGCATAGCTCATATGCCATCTATAAATTTTCTGATGATACAACCATTGTCAGCAGAATCTCAGATGGCGATCAGAGGATGTATAGGAGTGCTCTCCATGGTACACCTGTAGAAGTTTTTGAGTGTTTTAAATGAAAACCAAGTCTCCTCAAGGTCCTAATGAAATATCGCTGCTGTCGTGCCTTCTTTCTAATTGCATCAATATGTTGGGCCAACGATAGACCTTCAGAGACGTTGACACCCAGGAATTTGAAATTGCTCACCTTTCCACTCCTGATCCCTCAATGAGGACTGGTGTGTTTCCTCAACTTTCCATCTTAAAGTCTGCAATCAACTGCTTGGTCTTACTGATGTTGAGTGCAAGGTTGTTGTTGTGACCTGATCCATCTCACTACTATCTCTAGTCACAGCTGAAGAAATTTCAAGGACCACTGAAATGAATGCTGTTCCAGAGCAGTAATATGAATGTATCCAGGCTGGATGAAAGGAATTTAACATTGGTATCCCAACCTTCCTATGACAGAAAATGAATATTGCTGACAAATCAAGGGTGTGTTAAAGAGGTTAACAGGATGGCTATTCTGATGCACTTCCAGGTGAGTCCTTAACTTGGCATAGTGTGTTTGGTATTGGTGGCAATGAATTATTTACTGACTTGAAGCAGACGAAGATAAGAACAACATGGTTAACACATGTTCAACTTGTTTCCAATGTTGTCAGTGTTCTGCCAGAGAATTCAAAGTGCCCATATTGACCAATGCCAAGCTACTTTTTCACATTTGTCAAAAGCCGCTCCAAACAGTTGGAAGCATGCCCAGAGATAGCTAGCATCACTTTGTCAAAGGTAGGTCTTGCCTGGCCAATCTGGTTAAAATTTTGAACAAACTGCATTGATGGGGTGATGTAGTAGATGTGGTTTACATAGATTTCAGCAAGGCTCAGTGCAGCAGTAAGACCAGCTTATGGGGAGCCAAGGCTCGGCCCGGGAGCAGCATGGGGGATAAAACTGGCCCAAAATAGTATTGTATATTCTCACCATAGGAGTCCTGTACTGCTCTGTACCATTGAGGTGCAAAGAGGTACACAAACTATTCCCACTGGAACCTGCACATCATAACGCAATGATAATTCTTTCTGGATCGTGATACTACGTTCAATGTTGGTACTTTGATCATATGCTGGTACATACCATTCCTTAAATGAACCCTCTTTTACGGTCCCATCAGCATTCTGAGCTGACAAGTTCATTACGGATTCATCCCATGTCCAACATTCAGTGTCATTCAGAGGGACAGGATCAGTGCTCCCATTTGGAATTCAGGAAAACACCCAACACTTCGATATGTCCGGAAGATAAGCATATTCGTATGACATTCTGAGAAAGGTATTAGTCGTGATTACTGTCACTGTTGTGGTGATGAGTAGCACCAATGGTTGGTTATTTTTACCATGTAAAGAAGCATGCTATCACTCCTTTTTAGTTAATCATTGTACGTTCAGACACACCATTCCCTGTTCTCCTGAAAACATATTGACCATCATAGTCATAGTCATACTTTATTAATCCCGGGAGAAATTGGTTTTCATTACAGTTGCTCCATAAATAATAAATAGTAATAGAACCATTAATAGTTAAATAGTAATATGTAAATTATGCCTGTAAATTATGAAATAAGTCCAGGACCATCCTATTGGCTCAGGATGTCTGACCCTCCAAGGGAGGAGTTGTAAAGTTTGATGGCCACAGGCAGGAATGACTTCCTATGACACTCTGTGTTGCATCTCGGTGGAATGAGTCTCTGGCTGAACGTACTCCTGTGCCCACCCAGTACATTATGTAGTGGATGGGAGACATTGGCCAAGATGGCATGCAACTTGGACAGCATCCTCTTTTCAAACACCACTGTGAGAGAGTCCAGTTCCATCCCCACAACATCACTGGCCTTACGAATGAGTTCGTTGATTCTGTTGGTGTCTGCTACCCTCAGCCTGCTGCCCCAGCACACAACAGCAAACATGATAGCACTGGCCACTACAGACTCATAGAACATCTTCAGCATCGTCCGGCAGATGTTAAAGGACCTCAGTCTCCTCAGGAAATAGAGACGGCTCTGACCCTTCTTGTAGACAGCCTCAGTGTTCTTTGACCAGTCCAGTTTATTGTCAGTTTGTATCCCCAGGTATTTGTAATCCTCCACCATGTCCACACTGACCCCTTGGATGGAAACAGGGGTCACCGGTACCTTAGCTCCCCTCAGGTCTACCACCAGCTCCTTAGTCTTTTTCACATTAAGCTGCAGATAATTCTGCTCACACCATGTGACAAAGTTTCCTACCGTAGCCCTGTACTCAGCCTCATCTCCCTTGCTGATGCATTCAACTATGGCAGAGTCATCCGAAAACTTCTGAAGATGACAAGACTCTGTGCAGTAGTTGAAGTCCGAGGTGTAAATGGTGAAGAGAAAGGGAGACAAGACAGTCCCCTGTGGAGCCCCAGTGCTGCTGATCACTCTGTCGGGGACACAGTGTTGCAAGCACACGTACTGTGGTCTGCCGGTCAGGTAATCAAGAATCCATGACACCAGGAAAGCATCCACCTGCATTGCTATCAGCTTCTCCCCCAGCAGAGCAGGGCGAATGGTGTTGAACGCACTGGAGAAGTCAAAAAACATGACCCTCACAAGCCAGGGGAGCAGAGTTAGGTCATTCTGCCCATCAAGTCTGCTCTGCCATTCCATCATAACTGATTTATCATCCTCCTCAACCCCATTCTTCTGCCTTTTCCCCATAACCTTTGATGCCCTGATTATCAAGAACCTATCAATCTCTGCCTTAAATATACCAATGCCATAATCTCCCCTCAAATATACCAATGCCATAATCTCCCCTCTTCTCCGGCAGCCAAATCTGACTTGCCACTCTGCCTCTCTGGATTCGTCTCCAAGGGCCTGGTGGCTATCCCCTTGGCTTCACCTGCTGGCATGTTGGGCAAACTCTGCAATTGTTTTGACTTCTTCACATGTCAGCACCACCCCTCGGGGCTTTGTCCACCTCCTAACTCCTTTTATGCCTAGATGCCTGCTCTTCTAATGTGCCCACACAGCCAAACAACCCCAATCTTCCTCCGCATCCCATGAATTGGGCATCTACATGATAGACAGTGATCTGCTGCTGGGTGTCATTCCATATATTTTTCCAATGGGATTGACTCCAAAGGACCTGTCCCTGTATCTCCCAGTTTTGCCCATGCTATTGGTGTATCCATAAGACCATCCCATTCGCCATGGTCCAGGAGTTGGTGTATTTTCACACCGGCCTGTTACCTCACATAGGGGCAGGGTTATGGCCACCAGGTCTGCCAGCATGGAGGACCCTCACTCCCCCTTTCCCTTTTCCTCCTACCTTTATACAGCAGAGGCTAAAGAGCAAGGCTCCAGAGACAAGGACAACAGAGATGGTCACGGGAGGCAAAAGAGCAACTCTGGGATTGCCTGGAGTCAGTGGACTGGGCCATGTTCAAGGACTCATCAGAGGATTTGAATGAACACAGCACAGTTGTCACAGACCTTCTAAACACAGTCATAGACGAGTGCGTCCCCAAAAATCATTCAGCCTTCCCCAACGAGAGGGGAACCATGAGATCCGCAATCTGCTGAGGGCCTGATCAGTGGCATTCAAATCTGGTGACCAAGTAAAATACAAGAGGTCTAGGTATCATCTCCGGAAAGCCATGTCACATGCGAAGTGGCAATTCCAGACTAAACTTGAATCACTGAAGGATGCTCGACATCTGTAGCAGATGTTGAATGCCATCACTTCCTACAAAACAAAATGAAGTGACATAGGTGACAACAAGGCTTTGCTCCCAGATAAACTGAATGCCTTTCACACTTGCTTTGACCGTCAAAACATGGCACAATCCCCCACAGCCCCCGATGACCCTGTGATTTCAGTCTCTGAGCATCCTTCAGGAGCGTGAACCCATGGAAATCATCCAGCCCAGGTGGGGTACCAGGCTGACTATTAAAGAACTGTGCTGATCAACTGGCTGGAGTGCTCACCAGTATCTTTAACCTCTCACTTTGGCAGTCTGAGTCTTCAATTACACCTGTTCCTAAGAAGAGGGGGTAGGTTTAAGGGGGATGTGAGGGTTAAGCTTTTCACTCAGAGTGGTGGATGCCTGGAATGCACTGCCTGGTATGATGGTAGCAGAGGCAAATACATTGGAGGCTTTTAACAGACGTTTAGATAGAATGTAAGTAGGATGAAGGGATTAGTGTTTGGGTGTATTTGATTTGCTTTTTAGCTAGTTCAGCATAACATTGTGGGCTGAATGGCCTGTTCTGTGCTGTGCACTCGTATGTTCTATGTAACCTATCTCAATGACTATCGTCCAGTAGCATTCACAACCACTGTGGTGAAACGCTTTCAGAGGCTGGTGATGAAACATATCAACTCCTGCCTGAGAAGCACCTTGTTTACCATTACAAAAGGTTCACAGCAGGTTCTATTTCATTTGCTTTTCATTCAAACCTGGAACATCTGAATGTTGAAGATGTATGCATCAGGCTGCTCCTCATTGACTACAGATCGGCATTCAATACTATCTTCCTCTCAGAGTTAATCAATAAGCTTCAACACCTTGGCCTCAATAAGCCCTTGTGCAATTGGATCCTGGATTTCCTCACTTGAAGACCCAAGTCAGTTCAAATTGACAAAAACACCTCTTCAACAATCTTTATACATGTGACTGTGAGGCTAAGCATAACTCCAGTGCTGATGATATCGCTGTCATGACCTGAATCAAAGGTGGTCATGAATAATCATATACATAGGAGGGAGATTGAAACTCTAGCTGGGTGGTGCCACAGCAACAACCTCTCACTCAGCAACAACCTCTCACTCAATGTCAGCAAGACCAAGGAGCTGACGGTAGACTTCAGGAGAGGGAAACCAGTGATCCATGAGCCAGTGATCATCATTGGATCAGAGGTGGAGAGGGTCAGTAACTTTAAATTCTTCAATGCCAAGATTTCAGAGGATCTGTCCTGGGTCCAGTACTTAATTACAACACTTCTACTTTCTTAGAAGTTCGCAAAGATTCAGCATGTGTGTTGGAGAGTATATTGACTGGTTGCATCACAGCCCGATATGGGAACACCAGTGCCCTTGAATGGTGGAAACCTTTGACAAAGTAATGGATATGGCCCAGTCCATCACAGGTAAATCCCCCCCCCCCACCACCACCATTGAGCACATCTACAAGGAGTGCGATCAAAGGAAAGCAGCATCTGTCATCAGGTGCTCCCACCACCCATGTCATGCTCTCTTATAGCTGACATCAGGTAGAAGTTACAAGAGCCTCAGGACCCACACCATCAGGTTCAGGAACAATTGTTACCCCTCAACCATCAAGCTTTTGAACCAGTAGGAATAACTTCATTCAATTTCACGTTGGGGCAGGTGGGACCCGTACAGGAGAGACGGGTTACATGTGAACCACAAGGGGACCAGTATCCTTGCTGGGAGGTTTGTTAGTGCTTTTAGGGAGGGTTTAAACTAGATTTGCAGGGGGATGGGAACCAGAGTGCCAGAGCAGATAGTGGAGCGGGGGTGAAAATAAATGATGTTAAAAGTTCATGCAAAGTCACAAATAGAAGGGTTGTGTGTGGTGGTAAAAATCTTCTGAGGTGTGTCTATTTCAATGCAAGGAGTATTGTGGGGAAGGCTGTTGAGCTGAGGGCATGGATTGACACATGGAATTACGATTATTATAACCATTAGTGAAACTTGGCTACAGGAGGGGCAGGACTGGCAGCTTAATGTTCCAGGGTTCCGATGTTTCAGACGTGATAGAGGCAGAGGAATGAAGGGTGTGGGGGGGGGGTGGCATTGCTAGTCAGAGAAGATGTTACAGCAGTGCCCAGGCAGGGCAGATTAGAGGGCTTGTCTACCGAGGCCGTATGGGTGGAGCTGAGAAACAGGAAAGGTATGACCACATTAATGGGGTTGTATTATAGACCACCCAATAGTCGACGAGAATTGGAGGAGCAAATCTGCAGAGAGATAGCAGACAACTGCAGGAAACATAAAGTCGTGATAGCAAGGGATTTTAATTTTCCACATATTGATTGGGACTCCCATACTGTTAAAGGTCTAGATGGGTTAGAGTTTGTAAAATGTGTTCAGGAAAGTTTTCTAAATCAATATATAGAGGTACCAACTAGAGAGGAGGCAATATTAGATCTCCTATTAGGGAACGAGTTAGGACAGGTGACGGAAGTGTGTGTAGGGGAACACTTTGGTTCCAGTGATCATAACACCATTAGTTTCAACCTGATCGTGGACAAGGATAGATCTGGTCCTCGGGTTGAGGTTCTAAACTGGAATAAGGCCAAATTTGAAGAAATGAGAAAAGATCTGAAAAGCGTGGATTGGGACAGGTTGTTCTCTGGTAAGGATGTGATTGGTAAGTGGGAGGCCTTGAAAGGAGAAATTTTGAGAGTGCAGAGTTTGTATGTTCCTGTCAGGGTTAAAGGCAAAGTGAATAAGAATAAGAAACCTTGGTTGTCAAGGGATATTGGAACTCTGATAAAGAGGAAGAGAGAGATGTATGACATATATAGGAAACAGGGAGCAAATAAGGTGCTTGAGGAGTATAAAAAGTGCAAAAAGATACTTAAGAAAGAAATCAGGAGGGCTAAAAGAAGACATGAGGTTGCTTTGGCAGTCAAAGTGAAGGGTAATCCAAAGAGCTTCTACAGGGATATTAAGAGCAAAAGGATAGTAAGGGATAAAATTAGTCCTCTTGAAGATCAGAGTGGTCAGCTATGTATGGAACCAAATGAAATGGAGGAGATCTTAAATGGTTTTTTTGTGTCTATATTTACTAAGGAAACTGGCATGGAGTCAATGGAAATAAGGCAAACAAGTAGTGAGGTCATGGAACCTATACAGATTGAAGAGGAGGAGGTGCTTGCTATCTTGAGGCATATCAGAGTAGATAAATCCCCAGGACCTGACAGGGTATTCCCTTGGACCTTGAAGGAGACTAGTGTTGAAATTGCAGGGGCTCTGGCAGATATACTTAAAATGTCGTTATCTATGGGTGAGGTGCCAGAGGATTGGAGGATAGCTCATGTTGTTCCGTTATTTAAAAAAGGCTCTAAAAGTAATCCGGGAAATTATAGGCCGGTAAATTTGATGTTGGTAGTAGGTAAATTATTGGAAGGAGTACTAAGAGATAGGATCTACAACTATTTGGATAGACAGGGACTTATTAGGGAGAGTCAACATGGCTTCGTGCGTGGAAGGTCATGTTTAACCAATCTATTAGAGTTGTTTGAGGAGGTTACCAGTAAAGTGGATGAAGGTAAGGCAGCACACATAAAAGCTGCTGGTGAATGCAGCAGGCCAGGCAGCAACTTTTATGTGTGTTGCTTGAATTTCCAGCATCTGCAGAATTCCTGTTGTTTGCGAAGGTAAGGCAGTGAATGTTGTCTACATGGACTTCAGTAAGGCCTTTGACAAGGGCCCGCATGGGAGATTAGTTAGGAAGATTCAGTCGCTAGGTGTACATGGAGAGGTAGTAAGTTGGATTAGACATTGGCTCAACGGAAGAAGCCGGAAGTGGTAGTGGAGGATTGCTTCTCTGAGTGGAAGCCTGTGAGTAGTGGTGTGCCACAGGGATCAGTGCTGGGTCCATTGTTATTTGTCATCTACATCAATGATCTGGATGATAGTGTGGTAAATTGGATCAGCAAATTTGCTGATGATACAAAGATTGGAGGTGTAGTGGACAGTGAAGAAGGTTTTCAAAGCTTGCAGAGAGATTTGGACCAGCTGGAAAAATGGGCTGAAAAATGGCAGATGGAGTTTAATACGGACAAGTGTGAGGTATTACATTTTGGAAGGACAAACGAAGGTAGAACATACAAGGTAAATGGTAGGGCACTGAGGAATGCAGTAGAACAGAGGGATCTGGGAACACAAATACAAAATTCCCTAAAAGTGGCGTCACAGGTAATAGATAATAGATAATAGGTAATAGGTAATAGGTAAAGAGAGCTTTTGGTACATTGGCCTTTATTAATCAAAGTATTGAATATAAGAGTTGGAATGTCATGATGAGGTTGTATAAGACATTGGTGAGGCTAAATCTGGAGGATTGTGTTCAGTTTTGGTCACCAAATTACAGGAAGGATATTAATAAGGTTGAAAGAGTGCAGAGAAGGTTTACAAGGATGTTGCTGGGACTTGAGAAACTCAGTTACAGAGAAAGGTTGAATAGGTTAGAACTTTATTCCCTGGAGTGTAGAAGAATGAGGGGAGATTTGATAGAGGTATATACAATTATGATGGGTATAGATAGAGTGAATGCAAGCAGGCTTTTTCCACTGAGGCTAGGGGAGAAAAAAGCCAGCGGACATGGGTTAAGGGTGAAGGGGGAAAAGTTTAAAGGGAACATTAGTTGGGGGCTTCTCCACACAGAGAGTGGTGGGAGTGTAGAATAAGCTGCCAGATGAAGTGGTAAATGCAGGCTCACTTTTAACATTTAAGAAAAACCTGGACAGGTACATCGTTGAAAGGTGTATGGAGGGATATGGTCCAGGTGCAGGTCAGTGGGACTAGGCAGAAAAATGGTTTGGCACAGTCAAGAAGGGCCAAAAGGCCTGTTTCTGTGCTGTAATGTTCTATGGTTCTATGGTTCCTCGTCGTTGAAATGTTCCCATAATCTCTGGACTCACTTTTAAGGACTCTTTACCTCATGTTCTCAATATTTATTGCTTATTTATTTATTTATGTATTTATTTGTCTATCTATCTATTTGTGTTATTATTTCCTTTTTTCTTTTTGTATTTGCTCAGTTTGTTACCTTTTGCACACTGGATGGCTGTCATTGTATTTCTTGTATTTACTGCAAATGTCTGCAAGAAAATGAATCTCAGGGTTATATGTGGTAACTTACTTTGATCATATATTTACTTTGAACTTTGAGTCATGCTTTCAAGGGCTGGTAGGCATAGAGAGGAGGACAACTTTTCACTCCCTCCTCCTGATCCTCTCCATCAAACCAATATCGCTATCTCAGATGTCCGGGTCACCTCCCTGTAAGATAAGAGCTCAGACCTTCATTGAGTCTGGTTGCCAATTAGCTCCTTGGGCTGCTCTCTGCTGCTGGACCTTAGCCAAGTGACAGGTGATGTCGACACTCTTTTCCTCCATCTCTCCTGCCTAGACTGGCACTGACTGAGCCAGTACCTCCTCCTTCTGTCTAAGATTCCTTATTTCCTCTTCTTTCTGAGAGATTGTTTAATGATGGCCATCAACAGCCAAATAGCCCCTCCCTTTCTCCCCCCTTGTCTATGAATCCTAACCCCTTTAGCACGGTACGACGGGAAGCCCACTGGAGCTCATGGCGGGGTTTCAGAACATGCATCAGGGGAAGGGGGAGAAGCTTTCTGCTTACATCTTTAGGCCAGAGAGGCAGCTAAATTGCTTACAGCACAGAGGGGTTATTCAGGCAGCTGAGGTGATCAGTTAAGAATGGACCAGATAGCCAAGGGTGCCCAGTCCCAGGACCTGATCGCTTGGAGTCTCTGACATTCTTTTGTTGAGCTGATCAGAGAGGTATAGGAGGAGGCGCGGGAAGGCTCCATCAGCAGGAAACATTCTTCGGTAGTGGTCCGCTGCGGTGAAGTGACCACAGATAGCCTGCCCTGGGGAGTGGTAGAGGAGATTGTGGCAGAGTTGAGAACTCAGATGTCTTGGTTGTTATCAGTGGGTGTGACCCCCATATGATGGAGCTGATGGGGGGGCGGGTGCGCACGGATCCCCTAAAAGGATGAACAATGCGGTAGGTGGCTAGCAGCTGGGTTCACGCGAGAAGGAGAGTGAGCCCCCGAGTACCTAAGCAGAGAGAGAGAGTGTCATTGGGAAAACAGTGGAGACCCAGTGAGGGGACGGCCTGGTGTCTCTGGGGGAACACGTTCTCAGCGATATACCAAGGAACAACAGAAAGCAAAAGACCCTATTCCAGAAAGCTTAGTGGGACCATGCTCCAGTGTGCTGCGATGGACAGAGGGTATTTATGCTAAAGCCATACTTGATACCGGGTCACATCACCCCCGGACCGACCTCGGCGTTGCCAGCTGGTTCTGCCGGAGAAGTTTCAGAGGATTGTGTTGAAGTCACTTTATGATGATTCTGGAAATTTGGGAGTGGAAAAGACCTGTGGATTGCTCAGAGACTGATTTTACTGGCCCTGAATGAAGTCTGAAGTTGAAGAATACTGCAGGTTGTGCATTCGATGCATACGGTAGAAGGCGCTGCCTACGTGGGCAGCTCCCTTGTCCTACCTGCAGAGTGCGGGGCCCCTGGACCTGGTGTGTGTGGATTTCCTGTCAATAGAACCTGATGCCAGCAACATGGCGAATGTTTTAGTCATCACGGATCACTACACCAGATATGCGCAGGCTTTCCCTACCAAGGACCATAGGGGGTCCACGGTGGCCAAAGTGTTATGGGAGAAGTATTTCATTTATTATGGCTTTCCCAGATGGCTACATAGTGATCAGGGACAGGATTTCGAGAGCAGACTCATCCATGAGTTACTGGGCACGCTTGGAGTCGAGAAGTCGAGGACCACACCCTATCACCCACAGGGTGATCCCCAGCCCAAGAGGTTTAATCAGACCTTGCTAGACATGTTCGGGACCCTGGAGATCAGCAAGAAGAGCAGGTGGAGTCAATATATTGAAAATCTGGTTCACAGTTACAACTGTACTCAAAATAACACGACTGGGTACTCGCCACATTATCTGATGTTTGGGCGCGAGGTGATGTTGCCCATTGACCTTTGTTTTGGTACTGATGAGGGCGACTTACACCAAAGACTTATCTGAAGCATGTGTCTGACATGAGATGAGAGCTGAAAAGGGCTTATGAATTATCTGGGGTTGCAGCTGCCCAGCAGAATCAAGGGAATAAGAGAAGGTACGATCAAAAGGTGAGGTTCTCCCAACTCAAGACAAGTCAAGTTTATTGTCATTTCGACCATAAGCTGCTGGTACAGTACACAGTAAAAATGAAACAACGTTCCTCCAGGACCATGGTGCTACATGAAACAACACAAAACTACACTAGACTATGTGAGACAGCACAAGGCTACACCAGACTACATAAAACAACATAAAAACTGCACTAGACTACAGACCTGCACAGGACTACATAATGTGCACAAAACAGTGCAAGGCAGTACAATAATTAATAAACCTCACCGTGAGACAGGGTCCTCATAAGAAACTTGGGGCTGCCTGGGAAACATAAGTTGGCTGACTGCTGGGCGGCTACGCGCTATGTGGTGGAGAGTCAGATGCCAGGCCTACCAGTTTTCTGGGTGAAACCAGAGGAGGGGAATGGGCCTGTCGAGATTCTCTGTCAGAACCACCTTCTGCCTCTGGGACAAGAGGTGCAGGTAGACCCAGAGCCCAACTTGGAGCCTACACCGAGTAAAAGGACTCTGCGGAAACGCGGAGCGACTGCAGGGCCCACAGCAGGCAAGGTTAGGCCGGCCCCCACCCCTGAGAGGAATACTGATTTGGAGGATGAGGACCTGGATGTGTGGTATATGATGCCTTTTGCTAACTCCCCATTGATTGAGGAAGAGACTTCCAGTCCTTCTTCCGCTGAGTCAGGTGAAGTGGGGGGACAGCCTGGGTTGCAGCGGGACCCTGCAAGGGATGAAGTGGGGCTTGGCCACGGGCAGAGGGGTCTGAGTTGCATGTGGGCACGAGTGATAGGCTGGGGAAGCATCGCCAGGTAGACCAGAAGTATCCCCAGTCGTGTCTGAACCTCAAGAGTTAGGTAAAGGGGAACGGAGGTCTCAGAGAATTAGAAGACCACCGCAAAGGCTGGCCTATGTAGCACTGGGAGGACAGAGCGTGTTTTGGGGAGCTTTGTCACTGCCTTTTACACCTGGATTGGCCTTTATGTTTTGCAGAAAGTGTTGGCGAATTATCTCAACGTCATGAGGACATGACTAAATTTGGTGGGGGGAGAGTGTAATGCTCTGTAAGGTTTCACTGCTAATGTAATGGTTTCTCTGTAGCAGCAATGTTTGGGTTATGACTAGAGATAACGGGGGCTATGGAATGTATGCCGTCCAATGAGAAGGATGTTGCTCTTTCTTGTGAGGCTGGGAGCAGGGATTTCGTGGTCTCTTGTCAGTGAGAGATGAAGAGAGAAGATGTGGATGGAAAGAGTTGGTAGACTGGCAGACGAAGTGGACTCGAGGCAAGGGTCTGACAGTCAGCGATGCTCGGAGGAGGTCAATGGGGAATGAATGGACAAATTCGTGAGCTCCAACGTGAACATTAGACTGTTTCATTAAAATGGGACCTTTTTCTTTTTATTTACTTTACTAACCCTATAGTCAGATTAAGATTTATAAAGCTCAATTGTTTATTTGCATATGGAGTACTGTCTGATATTTTGCGGTTCAGATTTGTAACTGGGCAGCACATCACGCAGCATCCACACAAACAAGATTTCTCAGTTTGGCTGGGCCAGAGGCTGTCTTCCCCTAGACAAACACATGTTGGCTGAACCTAAAGGTTACATTCAAAATACTGTTCAATTTGCTCAGTATATAAAATCCAGTTATCTGTTGTGTAATTAAAAGCATCAATCTTTCAGATATAGCTACTTATTTCTGCTCGTTTTTTTTATGACTATTATCACTGAGTGCTTACTGTTTATGAATCCATGAATTCTTCCATTTCCTGCCCTTTTTCTTAATCTCGTCTGTCTCTGCACATGCTGTGCTGCTTTTATTTTACTTGACCACTCCTCACTGCACTTTTTTAAAACTTGAACGTCTCGCTCCACTTTAACATGTTGGAAGCCAGCTCGGTACAAATACCTCATCACGACTGTTATGTTTTGTAACTTCAAAGCATTAAACTACTTCAAAGGAAAGTAAGAGAGTCGGGAAATTAGTCGTGTACTTTGTTTTTTACTTAAAGTGAGGTGTGTACATGTCACGTGGTGGCATCATTATGTATGCAATTCACTTATTTTTACAAGTAATCCATAATTAATTATTTAAACAAACAAAAATGCTTAACAACATATTTACAAGATTACTCAAATATTACTGAAATATTAAATACGCAACTATAGTGACAATCTTGCCTTGCTTGTCACCAGTCTGCAGTGAGATTGGGTCTTTTGTGGGCTAGTTGGTTAAGATCATGGAAGTATATGCCATCATGTCACAAACATAATAAGAAGGCAAATTTCTCTAGGCCACCAAATTCAAAATGATGTTGTGCACTCATTTTGTTCCTCTCCATGGATGCTGCATTCCTCTGGCATTTTGTGTCTATTATCTCCGGAGGGGAAGGCCCCGAATCTTCGGATTTGCTTGTTGCTCGGCAGCCGGGTCAGGATCAAAGCGCTTGGCAGAGATGGTGCTCGGTGCTTGGTGTCGAAGGGCTGGTTGGAAGCTTCAAGTTTTCGGATGGACTCAGAGTCGGCTGTGGTCAGGTGCTTCCGATGCATCGACAGTTGTCGGCGCCTGGAGCTTTATGGCAGCTTTATTGAGCTTTATCTCCTTCTGCCGCCTGCTATCAGGGACTATTGGGAGTCAATCGGAAATTTGAGACTTTTTTTTACTGTTCCCATGGTCTGCTCTTTATCAAATTATGGTATTGCTTTGCACTGCTTTAACTACATGTTATAATTATGTGGTCTTGTCAGTGTTAGTCTTTGGTTTGTCCTGTTTTTTTTGTGATATCACTCTGGAGGAGCATTGTATCATTTCTTACTGCATTCATGCATTTCTAAATGACAATAAACGAGGACTGAGTGTCCTCATAATCTAATCTATTACAGAAACAATGGACAAATAGGTTGAAAGGTGAAATCTAAATGACAGAGTTTCAGGTTTCTGGGAGTAAATGGAGATTAGTGAATGTTAGATGAAGAATGTACTGCGAGGCTGAGGACATTATAGATGAGACTTTTGAAGAGGTGGTCACACCCAGAGTTCCGGCTTCAGACAGTAGATGGGTGACCACCAGGAGAGGTAGAGGATTAAGCAGTCAGCGTATGGCTCCCCTGTGGACACTCTCCTCAGCAACAAGTATACTGCTGGGGTGGGGACCCCCCACCAGGGCACTGCAGTAACAGCCAGGCTGGTGGCACTGTGGCCGGCTCGGAGTCTCAGCAGGGAAGGGTAAAGTCAGGCAGTGTGGTAGTAATAGGAGATTTGATAGTTAGGGGGACAGACAGGAGATCCTGTGGCCACAAAAGAAACACCAGGATGGTGTGTTACCTCCAGGGTGCTGGGTCCAGGATGTATCGGAGTGACTGTAGGATATTCTCAAGGGGAGGGGGAACAGCCAGTGTTTGTGGTGTATATTGGCACCAATGACAGAGGCAAAAAAGGGAAGAGGTCCTTCACAGTTAGTATATAGAGTTAGGAAAGAAGCTGGAGTGAAGGATCTCCGGATTAATCCCAGTGCCACAGGTCAGTGCAGGTAGGAATGGGATGATAGCACAGATGAATTAGTGGCTGAGGAAATGGTGCAGGGGGTAGGGTTTCAAGTTTCTGGAATACTGGAACCTTTTCTGTAGAAGGGGTGACCTGTGCAAGAGGGACGGGTTGCACCTGAATTGGAGGCGAACAAATATCCCGCCCTTGAGTGTTTAAACTAGGGCTGCAGGGGACTGGGAACCGGCGCACCAGGCCAGTAAGGGAAGGATCAGATATGAAGGTAGATGTAAGGAAAAGTATTGATCGGCAAAATTGAAATAACAGGTATGATGATTCGTATAATGTGTATTTTAATGCGAGGAGTAGTATGGGTAAAGTTGATGAACTTAGAGCATGGATCAGTACATGAAACTATGCTGTTGTTGCCATTACTCAAACTTAGTTGAGAGTGGCAGGAATGGGTGATTAATGTTCCAAGTTTTCAAAGTTTTAGAAAAGATTGAGAAGGAGGTGAAGGAGCGGGGGATGGAGGGGTGGGAGGTGGAGTTGCACTACTAATCAGGGACAATATCACAGCTGCACTCAGGGGAGACATAAAGGGGGGAACATCTGCTTAGATGTGGATAATGCGAGTGAGATACTGAATGAGTACTTTGCTTCAGTATTTACCAAGGAAAAGGATATGGAGGACCAGGAGATCAGTGCTGAGTGTATAAATATGTTTGGGTGTTTAGAGGTCAAGGAGGAAGCGTTGGGTCTCCTAATGAGTATTAAGGTGGATAAGTCCCCAGGGCCTGATGGAATTTACCCCAGATTATTGAGGGAGACAAGAGACGAGATTGCTGGGCCCCTGACCAATATTTTCAAGACCTCTTGTGGCACAGTCAAGCTCCTGGACAACTGGTGACTGGCTAATGTTGTAACTCTATTTAAGAAGGAAACAAGGGGAAATCTTGAGAACTGTAAACCAGTGAGTGTCATGTCAGTTGATCATCTCATATGAGCATTTGGAAACCCATGGCCTAGTTAGGGAGAGTCAGGCTGGATTTGTGCAGGGCAGGTCGTGCCTTACCAATTTGATTGAGTTTTTTGGCAAGGTGATGAGAGCAATTGATGAAGGTAGAGCAGTGGATGTTGTCTACATGGACTTTAATAAGGCATTTGACAAAGTCCTTCATAGGAGGCTAATCCAGAAGATTTGGATACATGGGGTCCACAGCAAATTGGCTATTTGGATTCAGAAATGGCTTGCACATAGAAGACAGAGAGTAGTGGTTGAAGGGACTTATTCGAGCTGGAGTAGTTAGGGGTGTTCGGCAGGGATCTGTGGTGGGATCTTTCCTGTATGTGATGTATATAAATGACCTGGATGAAAATACAGATGTGTGTGTTGGTAAATTTGTGGATGATACCAAGATTGGTAGAGTTGTGGATAGTGTAGATAACTGGCAAAAATACAGCCTGAAATAGATCAGTTGTGGATATGGGCAGAGAAATGGCAGATGGAGTTTGACCCAGATAAATGTGACATGTTGCACCTTGTTAGGTTAAATGCAAGGAGACAGTACAATGTTAAGGGTAAGACCTTTAACCGTGCTGCTGAGCAGAGAGATTTTGGGTCCAAGTTCATAGCTCCATGAAAGTGGCTACACAGGTCGATAGGTGGTTAAGGTGGCTTATGCAATGCTTGCTTTTATTAGCCGAGGCATTGAGTTCAAACGTCAAGAGATTTTGTTACAACTTTATAAAACTCTGGTTAGGCCACATCTGGAGTATTGCATATAGTTCTGGTCGCCCCACTGTAGGAAGGATGTTGAGGCTTTGGAGATGGTATAGAAGAGATTTACCAGGATGATGCCTGGTTTAGAAAGCATGTGCTATCATGGGAGGCTACACAAATGTGCTGTTTTCTTTGGAGCGGCGGAGACTGAGGAGAGAACTGACAAAGGTTTACAAGATTATGACAGGCATATATGGAGTAGACAGGGAGTATCTTTTCCCAAGGGTAGAAATGTCTAATATCGGAGGGCATGCATTGATAGTGAGAGGGGTTAGGTTCAAGGGGGATGTGAGGGGTAAGTTTTTCACTCGGTGGGTGGTGGATGCCTGTTGGTATGGTGGTAGAGGCAAATACATTAGAGGCCTTTAAGAGACATTTAGATATGCACATGAATATGAGGAAGATGGAGGGATATGGGCTTTGTGCGGGAAGAGGGACTCGTTTTGGGTTTTTTAAAAATTTATTTTTTGGCTGGTTTGGCACAACATTGCAAGCCAAAGGGCCTGTTCCTGTACTGTACTGTTCACTGTTCTATGAACTTTACAAGTCATTATACAGATGGCAGTGTCTCAGATTAATTTTTAAACTGAATTCTGCCTAGTTTATGGAAGTTGGAGGATGTAGACACCAGATGATACCTCAGAATATGAGGACATCCCTTTAGAAGAAAGGTGAGAAGGAATTTCTTTAGCCAGAGCTTGGTCAATCTGTGGAATTCATTGCTATGAATGGCCATGGAGCCCAAGTTATTGGGAGGTTTCTTGAAATGTACGGGTGTAAAAGGTTACCTGGACAAGGAAGGAGAATTGTGTTGAAGGGGAAAATAAATCAGTCATGATAGAATAGTCTAATTCTGCTCTTACATCTTCTTGTCTTTAGGCTTTTCATCTGATGCCATCAAACGCTTTTGGAAGCTCAAACATAGAGCATGTATGGTGGTTAATTTTGCAGCCTGAATTTCTCTTTCTGCCATTTGGTGAAAGTCACATGCACTCTGCTTTTAGATCGGCGGCAGCACACTGTGTCTTTGGGAGCAGCTCTTGGGCCACTGGAGAGAAGCATTTGAGGAGGACCTTGGTGATTAATTTTCCATGATAACAGAAAGGAGGACCCCTGTTGTTACTGCAATCAGATGAGGTTGTAATATTTGTTATTGAAATTCATCTCTGTAAGGTTTTACTCCTGAGGCATTTTTTGTTATAATTTAGCCTATGCTTTTTATGATTTTTTTTGATTAGGTATTGTGACAAGGCTGGACAAAATAGTTTGCTGTAGAATAGAATCAGGGACATCAATGTCCAGAGCAGACTCTTGGCTAATCACTTTTTGAAGTGTTTCTTCCACAGAATGTTAATTGGTTATAATTTTGATAAATACATTTCTTTCTTGGATCTTGGGTTAGTTGGGCATGGCTGGTTCTGACAGCACAGAAGAATCTTTGCATGTTACCATGGATCTCCTGAATTCATCCACTCACCATCTATTCTTTAGGCAGCAGGTTTACTGTTGGACCTGGATTTCAGGTACTTCTAGATCAGTTTCTTTTTCTCAAGGTAACTTTTCTGTTGCCCTCATTATCTCGGGACAAAGTTGATGGAGTTGCAGAGTGGTTGAGGTAATAGTCAGACCAAAAGTCAAGGCATAGTCAGTACAGACTGTCATGTGGTCTTTCATTTTGATAAACTGAGGAACATGCTGATCACCAACTTTCCAACTTACCTACAATGTAAGGTATTCACACCACCACCAATTTTCATGTATCTACATGGTCTTGATCCAAAGGCAAGAGGGTTCAAGCCTACTGGAGATCATGTTCTGCTGAAGGTACATTAACAAGAATGCAGATGTGGACATGTAGATATGCATGTACACAGTCCAAAGGACGTGGCCAAGCATTGTTCCCTTGTCCATTGCCTCCCCTTTGATCCTGACCACCCTACGTCCTCCCATCCTTTCCTTGACTTTTCACTCCATCAATCTGCTCCATCCTTGAGTTATTTATTTCTTCCATGCTCCCATAGTCCATGTCCTCCTCCCAATTTTCTTGAAATACTTTCCCCCAGCTCATACTCTCCTCCATACTTTCTTTCATCTTGGAGCTGGGTCCCCACATTAGGACCCCCCTCCATCCCTCTCTTTCCTTCATCTATCTACTTTTCATCACCTTTACCTTTTCCTTCTCTGAAGTCCTCCCTAAGACCTCCCTCATTCTCCAGCTCCATGATACCTCACCCACGCTACCGCTTTGTGCAATTTCTTCAGCGAACGTGTTGCTGAACGTAAGCTTCTTAGGACAGTGGCTGGACAAATTGACAGGTCTCTGAGGAAATGCTGTGGGCAATGGGACAGTATGAGCTTGCAGAGGAAGGTCCAGTCTTAGGTGAGAGAGTAAATTAGTCTTATACTCCTCACCTGCTTTGGTCTCCCCCACCCAGCATCACCCGTTTCCCTGCAGCACTGCTTAGTCTATGACACAACATTGTTGCTTTCAGGGTATGTGGGCCTGTGGACGTCGGTAAATAGCCTGAAAAGGAATCATCCAGTGTTCTAGATAATTTTGTCACCTGCCCTGTCAACTTGAGGCCAACACCATCAGTCCGTGTGCCGTAGATTCACGTGTTGCCATTTTCAGTCCATGTGCAGTAGATCAGTGGTCCCCAACCTCCGGGCAGTGGACCGATACCGAGTCGCAAAGAATGCAGTGGTGCAGCGGCAGTCAGAACGCACCCAGCACATCTTTAAGAAAAAAAGCTGAAATAAACAAGCTAATAAGTTACGTGCCGAGCGGCACATAAATGTCGGCCCAGATCAGAGGCGAGGATGGAGCACCACAGGAAGTGTAGGGACAGGTGGCACCGCAGGAAGTGTAAGGACAGGTGGTGCCGCAGTAAGTGAAGGGTCAGGTGGCAGAAAAGGAGTGCCAGGGTGGGGGGGGGGCGGTGGTACAGGTGCAGACACACCTGCCCTGAGACACTAGGCTAGGTAACTTGATTCTAAACAGTTAGTTTATTGATCATTACACAATGTCTGTCTGGTGCTTCCTGCTCCCTCCCCTCTCCCTACCCTTTTCCCAACCATGATTCCCCTCTCCCTGCCCCCTTCCCACTCTCAATCCACAATGGAGACCCACATCAGAATCAAGTTTATCATCACTCACATTTCACTCACTGAAATTTGTGTTTTTTTTCTGGCAGCAGTACAGTGCAATACATAAAATTACACCAGTACTGTGCACCCTAGCTATATATATGTGGCCAAGTCTTTCATATAACCATATAACAATTACAGCACGGAAACAGGCCATCTCAGCCCTTCTAGTCTGTGCCGAATGCTTTCTCTCACCTAGTCCCACCGACCTGCACTCAGCCCATAACCCTCCATTCCTTTCCTGTCCATATAGCTATCCAAGTTTACTTTAAATGACAATATGGAGCCTGCCTCTACCACTTCTATTGGAAGCTCGTTCCACACAGCTACCACTTTCTGAATAAAGAAGTTCCCCCTCGTATTACTCCTAAACTTTTGCCCCCTAACTCTCAACTCACGTCCTCTTGTTTGAATCTCCCCTACTTTCAATGAAAAAAGCCTATCCACGTCAACTCTATCTATCCCCCTAATAATTTTAAATACCTCTCTCAAGTCCCTCCTCAACCTTCTACGCTCCAAAGAATAAAGACCCAACTTGTTCAACCTTCCCCTGTAACTCAGATGCTGAAACCCTGGTAACATTCTAGTAAATCCTCTCTGTACTCTCTCTATTTTGTTGACATCTTTCCTATAATTCGGTGACCAAAACTGTACACAATACTCCAAATTTGGCCTCACCAATGCCTTGTACAATTTTAACATTACATCCCAACTCCTATACTCAATGCTCTGATTTATAAAGGTCAGCATACCAAAAGCTTTCTTCACCACCCTATCCACATGAGATTCCACCTTCAGGGAACATTATTCCTAGATCCCTCTGTTCTACTGCATTCTTCAATGCCCTACGATTTACCATGTATGTCCTATTTTGATTAGTCCTACCAAAATGTAGCACCTCACACTTATCAGCATTAAACTCCATATGCCATCTTTCAGCCCACTCTTCTAAGTGGTCTAAATTTCTCTGCAAGCTTTGAAAACTACTTCATTATCCACAACGCCACCAAGCTTAGTATCATCTGCATACTTACTCATCCAATTTATCACCCCAACATCCAGATCATTAATGTATATGACAAACAACATTGGACCCAGTACAGATCCCTGAATCACACCACTAGTCACCAGCCTCCAACCTGACAAACAGTTATCCACCACTACTCTCTGGCATCTCCCATCCAGCCACTGTTGAATCCATTTTACTACTTCGATATTAATACCTAACGATTGAACCTTCCTAACTAACCTTCCGTGTGGAACCTTGTCAAAGGCCTTACCTAAGTCCATATAGACAACATCCACCACTTTACCCTCATCAACTTTCCTAGTAACCTCATCAAAAAATTTTTGAACAGTATTTTTTGAAATCTTTTGCACAGTACTGTAACTGATTCTCTTTCCTGAACTCCATGGCAGGCTGATGCTTCAGAAATAGTTGGATGTTGGTCTAAGTGGCAATGTGTGCTAGTGCTGACTCTTGGTTTGTGCAAGGATGATGTGACAGGCAGGACCAATCTCATCACCATCTGTCAAAGGTCTTGATGCTTGTTTGAAAGTTCCAGTGACAACGCACAATGCCAGATGACTTTGACAGCCTGCTTGATGTGCCATTCAATAGGGTCCACCATCTTTCCTTTTTCCTCAATGACACTGTAATTGGATAATTCTGGGAGAGGACTGGTGAAATATGATAACAATTATGATTAAAAAAGGAGGATATGTTGGATATTTTACTGGACCTAAACATGAAAAAATCTGAATGGCCCAGTTTCAGTCTTCTAAGGAGAGGAAGGGAGGAGATTAGAAATTTTCAGATATTATCTGTCCACTGATGAGGTGCCATATGATTAGAAAGCAGTGAGTCTAACATTGGTGGACAGCAATTACAAGCCAGTGAGTTTAATATTAGTAGTAGAAACATTATTTGTAAGTACTATATGGGGATAAATCTGCATGGAGAGAATTATGATTTGAAAATATTATATGAGGACAATTCTGCTTGGAGAGGCAGGAAAGTCAGCATAGCTTTGCTGAAGGGATGTCCTGATGAAGGGTCTCAGCCCGATACATTGACTGTACTATTTTTCATAGATGCTGCCTGGCTTGCTGAGTTCATCCAGCATTTTGTGTGTATTGAAGGGGATATCCTGCCTGAAGTTTTTGAATTGGTGTCCAAGTGTGTCTATGTGGATAGCAGTAAGGGTAACAATATTGAAACCATGGCAGTTTGGCAAACTGGATCTGAAATTACCATGGAGATAGATGGCAGATTGTGATGGTTGAGGGTTGTGATTGGAAGGCTGTAACTTTAAAGTTCAAAGTTTGAAGTAAACTTTATTATCAAAGTAATTATACAACCATGAGATTCATTTTCTTGAGGACATAATTAATCTTTAGAATATTAACCATAACGGAATCAATGAAAGACCACCCAACCAGGATGTTCAACCAAAGTGCAGAAGACAACAAGCAGTACAAATACAAAAAGAAGAAATAATAATGAGTAAATAAACAATAAATATTGAGAAGATGAGGTGAAAAGTCCTTGAAAGTAAGTCCATTGATCGTCGGAACATTTCGATGATGGAGTAAGTGAAGTTGAGTGAAGTTATCCCGTTAGGTTCAAGAACCTGTTGGTTGAGGGGTAATAAGTGTTCCCGAACCAGATGGTGTGAATCCTGAGGCTCTTGTACCTTCTTCCTGACGGCAGCATGAGAAGAGAGCGTGACCTTGGTGGTGGAGGACCCTGATGATGGATGCTGCTTTCTCGTGACAGTGTATCATGTAGATGGCTCACTGGTTGAGAGGCCCTAACCCATGATGGGCTTTTTGTAGGCTTTTCCATCCAAGAGCATTGGTGTTTCCATACCAGGCTGTGATGCAGCCAGTCAGTATACTCTGCACTACATATTTACAGGAGTTTGTCAGTGTTTTAGATGTCATGCTGATTATCCACAAGCTCTTAAGGAAGTAGAGGCGACACTGTGCTTTCTTTGTAAATGCACTTTTGTGCTGGGCCCAAGACAGATCATTTGAAATAGTAACACCTAGGACTTTAAAGTTACTAACCCTGTCCACCTCCAACCTTCTGATGAGGACTGGCTCCTGGACCTCTGGTTTGCTTCTCATAAGTTTATCATCAGCTCCTTGGTCTTGCTGACTTTGAGAATGAGGTTGTTGTTGTGGCACCACTCTGACAGATTTTCAATCTCCCTCCTATATGCTGATTCATCACCATCTTTGATTCGGCCAATGACAGTGGTGTCATCAGCAAATGTGAATATGGCATTGGAGTTGTGCTTAGCCTCACAGTCATAAGTGTAAAGAGAGTAGAGCAGGGGCTAAGCACACAGCGTTATGGTGTACCTGTGCTGATGGAGATCGTGGAGGAGATGTGGTTGCCAATCTAAACTGACTGAGGTCTGCAAGTGAAGAAATACAGGATCCAATTGCACAAGGAGGTATTGAACCAAGGTCTTGGAGCTTATTGATTAGTTTTTTGGGGATGATGATATAGAATGCTGAGCTGTAGTCCATAAAGAGCATCCTGATGTCTTTACTGTCCAGATGTTCCAGGGTTGAGTGAAGAGCCAATGTAATGGCATCAACCGTGGATCTGCTGCTCTGGTAGGGAAACTGGAGCAGAACTGAGTCACTTTTCAGGCAGGAGTTGATATGTTTCATCACCAACCTCTCAGAATACTTCATCACTGTGGATGTAAGTGCAGCTGGGTGATAGTCATTGAAGCGGGTTAGCACACTCTTTATGGGCACCAGTATATTGAAGCAGGTGGGTACCTCAGACTGCCGAAGCCAGAGGTTAAAGATCTCAGTGAGCACTCTGACCAGTTGATCAGCACAGGTCTTTATTACTTGGCCTTCTACCCCATTTGGGCTGGATGCTTTTCATCAGTTCACCCTCCTGAGGGCTGCTCGCATGTCAGCTTCAGAGACTGAAATCATAGGATCATCGAGGGATGTGGGAGCTTCTATGTTTATAGGTCAAAGTGAGCATAGAAAGCGTGGATCAAATCACAAACAAGAGAAAGTCTGCAGATGCTGGAAATCTGAGCCACACACACAAAATGCTCGAAGAACTCAGCAGGCCAGGCAGCATCTGTGGAAAAAGGTACAGACGACATTTTGGGCTGAAACCCTTCAGCAGGACTGGAGAAAAAAAGCTGAGGAGTAGATTTGAAAGGTGGGGGGAGGGGAGAGAGAAACACCAGGCGATAGTTGAAACTTGGAGGGGAGAGATGAAGCAAAGCCAGGAAGTGATTATATGTCTACTCTATAGGCACATACAGATAGGGTAATTTGGTGTTATTTCATGTCTGACTAGTAGTCAGATTATGCTCTGTTATAGTTTGGTGTTACATTTCATATATAACACTGAAGATATGTATACATGGTTCATATATTGGATTTGTTTACCTAGTCAGGGTTGTTGTTTTCTCTCTCTCTCGGCCCCTGTTACCATCTGCTAGCTGCCAGCCCCCTCAGTCACTCCATCCCGGCCTACACCATACCCACACCGCCGCGGCACGCCACCTTTTGTCCCTTATTTGGGAGTGAGATAGTTGGCAACCTAACTGTACGGGTCAGTTCAGTGGCGACATGACCTGACCCATCCTTCAGCACACTTGGAAAAACACAAGACCCCGGCTCCCAGCACCTCTTGGGTTTACAGGGTACAGCAGCCACACCAAAAACAACAAATGGACATCTAAATGAGGGACACTATTCTCTTTCTATTCCCGATTAAAACACAACATCTTACAAACAGGGTTGGAAAGTATCCCGCCTCCCAGAGGGTGTGATGGATACCCAAAGATTGTGCTGTGATTGGATAACAGAAATGTCATTCAATTGCTTGATGACGAAATGGGCGGTGTTTGATTGTGGAGGTGAAAGGTTGGGAAAATGGCGGCGCCCGGGAGGGGATGTGATTGATGTGAGAGATATTGATACTTACAGCGAGGATGTTGGCTCGCTGCTGGGCCCGGGCTCCGGCCGCCCTCAGATTCGGGCTTGTTTGCAGAGTGGAGTGCAGGCGACGATACCTGGCAGCAGGTGAGCGGCAGCGATGATCTGGTGCTTAAAACAGGACTAAGAAATGGGCCGAGCATCTCTTGGTACATGGTTTTGGAGTTCAGGTTCCATTCTGAGTGGTTGGACGCAAACTGTGTTGTCTTTCCACTGTGGCTGAGGCGTTTTTGCAGTATCCGAGAGGTGGATGTAGAATATCCCACAGCATGTTCTTCAGAAAGGATGGGCGTGTTCTCTCGAGCGTTTTGGCCACGATATTCTTTAATAAGCATGATAGTAAAATTAGTGTGTTATTAATGCATTGCTGTCAGTAGGATCGTGGTGTGTGTATATTGGCTAACATTTTAAACACTCATTTCAGTTGTACTAACCAGGCATCTGTTATCTCCAGATACCTCTTACAAATCTTGGGATGGGGGTCAACCTTAATATTAAAACAAGCAATCCTTTGACTGTAAACGGTTTTGGGAACTCCAGAAGTTGCGGGATAGCAGAAAGCTCATAACTCTAAGGAGCTTTAAGTAATTTCTAAGCATAGAAGGCATTGATTGGTTGTCTTTTGTATTCAGTAACAGTATTGAAATAGTGGATTAGACATGATCAAATTAAATAGCGGATCAGGCTAGAAGACGAATGATTCACACGTGTTCTGCTGTCTATGTTTCTCTTAAAGCTTTTCCACCAGAGCACAGTAGAAATATGAAATTAGCTGCCTGGCATTGATAAGTAGAAAATATAATCACATTTAAAATACCAGTACGGGGCTGATGTTGATGGCACTGCCTTGAACTGCTTAATATCTTACCTCAAAAATAGAAGCTTCTCTGTCAACATAGGCAAATTTTCTTCTCCTCAGCCAGTCTTTCCTGCGGGGTCCCACAAGATTCCATCCTAAGTCCCATTCTTTTCTCTATATATATATATATGCTTCCCCTCGGCCAAATCATTCAAAAATATGACATTTCTTTCCACTGTTATGCTGACGACACACAGCTTTATCTCCCCGTGAAACCAAACGACCAGTCAAATCTAGCCAGCCTCATGAACTGCCTGGAGGACTTAAAGCGTAGGTGGCACAAAACTTCCGACAGCTGAATGAAGGCAAGTCTGAAGTTGTCCTATTTGGCCCCCCTGACTCCATCAAAGTGATTACCAACAGTCTTGGTAACCTGTCCACCCTTGTCAAACCCCATGTTAAATCCCTTGGTCTGATATTTGATTCCACCTTTAAGTTTGACAAGCAAGTTAATGCAGTAGTAAAAGCCAGTTTTTTTCCAGCTTCGTACTATTGCCAAAATCAAGCAGTTTCTCTCTTTCAAAGATCTCAAGAAAGTCATCCACGCCCTTATTTCCTCCCACTTGGACTACTCCAATCCCCTGTGTACTGCGATTAGTCAGTCGTCCCTGTCCCGTCTGCAACTGGTCCAGAACGCAGCAGCCAGGCTCCTGACAGGTGCCGGAAGAGGGACCATATTACTCCTATCCTGGCCTCCCTTCACTGGCTGCCATTGTGGTTCAGAATTGATTTTAAGGTTCTCCTTTTTGTTTATAAAGCCCTAAATGGGCTGGCACCCCCTTATATCACAGACCTTCTAACCCCTTATTCTACTTCCAGGTCCCTCAGGTCGGCTGACTTGGGTTTCCTGGCTGTCCTGCGATCTAAACTTAAGCTCAGGGGTGACCGTGCCTTTGCTATTGTAGCCCCTAGACTGTGGAACAGCATTCTCCTCTCTATCAGATCTGCCCCCTCCATCGACTCTTTTAAATCGAGGCTCAAATCTTACTTTTATTCACTAGCATTTGAATTCTCCTGATGTGGTTGATTTTTGGCTTGTGCCTAGGCCTTTGTGTTGTTTCTTTTGTGCCTATAAGTTGTTTGCCTTGTTGGTTATGTCTGTGTTTCTTGTATTTGTGATTTCAGCTGTCTGCTCTGATCTGTACAGCACTTTAGTCAACGTGGGTTGTTTTTTAAATGTGCTTTATAAGTAAATTTGATTTGACTTGACTTGACTTAAGCTACTTCATTTACTATAATTAATGGAGGAAAAGATAGAAAGTGGAATTAATCTGGACAGTTGTGTTTGTCAAATGTAGACTTGATAAAGTTAAATGTTCTTTGAATTTATGAAAGGCAATTTATAAATACTTTGTTGGAATTAGTCTCCTGAACTGTGCATGATTCATAGTTATGTTTTATTTTGCTGTACAAACTCATAAAATGTTAATCTGTATAATGTTACTAAGGGGCATGTTTATACATAACTTCCTGTGTATTTAACATATAACTAAATGCATCATTATGAAGATTGTATTTGTGAGGAAGATTGAAGATGCTAAGACAATTGAGCAACTGATCGATGTTGATTGTCTTTCTGCATTGTTGTAAGTGACAAGTCACACTGTTGTTACTTCAGCAAACTGATCTTGCCATATTCCTCTGAAGCGGAGTTCAGAACAGTGAAAAGTCCCAGTAAGTCATTGTTGCTTGTATGTAAATCAAATAAGATAGCCTGTAACTAATACTTTAAACTAGATAATGGTAAGGGAGGCTATAATAGCCATTACAGAAGCACTATTGTAAAATGAATATGATGTACCAAGATAATTAACTTGTAGGAGAAATGGGCAAATGGAAGGAGAGTGGTAGTACTGATTTTTTTAAAAAAGGGAATAGTGAGGAAGATTCACCAGGTTCATTACTGGGGGTGGGGGATGATTGTCCTGTGGCAAGAGAGAGTGCTGCCACATTAAAGAGTGTCTCCGTGCCGGGATATTTTGCTGCTTTGGTGTACTTGGAGCCGGAGCCCTCAGTCTCACGTTAAGAAAGTGGTCATTCATGATCTTGATGAAAAGGTATCTCTTCACCTTGAAGGTAGTAAATTTTTGGAGTTCAGTATATCAGAAGCTCAGTTACTGAGTGTATTCAGGGTGGAGATCAGTACGTTTTTGGATATCAAGTGTATGAGATTAATATAGAAAAGTGGCACTGAGGTAAAAGATCAGTCATGTTGGAGCAGTTCAAGTGGTTAAATGGTATTCTTCTGTTTCTAAAATTAAACTGCAAAGCTAGACTAATGCCTGGCATGAGCAAGTTGTCATTGAAAGGTTAGATGGGTCAGGCTTATATGCATTGGAGTTTAGATGAGTGAGAGGCAGTATAAGAACCCTGGTGTTTTGACTGGCTGAATGTAAGCTCATGAACACTGCCTTGTTATTCCTTTTTTGTGCAACTTATATATTTTTGTCATTGGTAATAATATGTTTTTGTACTGTGTTGCTCCTGCAAAACAAACTTCACGTCATAGAATTTAGTGATATCAAACCTGTTTCTGATCAGGGGTCACTGCTGAAAAATACAGTGTCACCAACTTAGGGGAGAGCTGAGGTGGATTTGTCTTTTGAAGCTCTGGGCCACTTCATCGAACAATGACAGAAATGGAGGGTTTAAATATTCTTAAGGCAGAAGTAGGTTGATCCTTGATAAGAAGTGGGGGGGGGGTGGAAGTTAACTGCTAACTGTTTCTTACAAGTTTGCAGCAGACTTTGTTCATAAGAAAAAAAAATTGTCTTTTTTTGTAGAACGGAAGAAATTTTATGAGAACGTAAGCATTTCACAAGGGGAAGGTAAGATATTTGTAAATCAAGATAATTTTCTAAAAATTTTAATAGTTTTATTCTCTTTGGTTCATCAACTCCATAGAAGCTGACTATTTTCAAAAAGAGAACACAGGCGACAACTGTTCAGTGGGAGTATTTTCACTGGGCCCCCATACTGACATGCTCAACAGTCATTATTGACCCGAAATTTAGCTGGACCATTGACTGGAAGATCAAAACTGGGTTTCATTTTGGTGACTTATTTCCTAACTCCTTAAAAACTTTCCACTATCTCCAAGTGTAAGTCAAGGGTATGATCCATTTTGTTTCTGACACAGATGCTGCCTGATCTATGCTTTTGAAGTATTTTCTGGGTTTTTTTTTTGTGTAATCCAGTTATTGCGTATATGCAGCTCTGACGACATTGAAAAAGTCCAACCTTAAGCATCAAGCAACCCAGTTGATTGGTACTCAGAATCTCTACTCTTTCCACTTTTGATGGACCGTAACTACCATCTGTGCATTGGTCAAAACTTACTGCTGTAAAATATAATGGTTTCTTCAATAAAAACACCATCAAACACATCAAGAGGATAATAGGTAACAGCTACCTGAGAATTATACAACCTGCCGTGGAAATTCCCCTTTAATTTGCACACTGTTCTAAATCTGTTTGTTTTGTTTTCAATCTTGAAACTTCAGCAATATTAGAAATGTAATAAACTGTGAGTAATCTTGAAGTTGTGAAAGCTCTCTGAAAATGCAGCTTCTGTTGTGGTAGGTGCTGATAGATATTAGGTCTTTTGTGAACATTGCCAATGTAAGATTTCTATAACTTTGCTCCAACTTTAAGGATTGTGGAAACATTTCTGCTCTGTGATGTAAATCCAGACAGAGAGTCTATTTCAGAGGAGAAGTTTTAACTGAAGGCTTTGGTCATACTTGATGCTTTGTAAACGTAAACTGCTACAAGACTGAATGGATTTATATACTTGACCGAATGGAAACATGGGAAGATGTTGGAGTCAGTTGTTAAGGACAAGGTGATGGAGTACAGGGAAAATCCTGCCTGACGAACCTGTTGGAATTCTTTGAGGAGATTACAAGTAGGACAGATAAAGGGGATGCAGTGGATGTTGTATATTTGGACTTTCAGAAGGCCTTTGACAAGATGCCACACGTGAGGTTGCTTACCAGGTTAAGGGCCCCTGATATTACAGGAAAGTTACTAACATGACTACAACATTGGCTGATTGGTAGGAGTGGGAATAAAAGTATCCTTTACTGGTTGGCTGCCAGTGACTTGTGGTGTTCCATAGGGGTCATTGTTGGGACCACTTCTTTTTATGCTGTATATAAATGATTTAGATGATGTAATAGATGGCTTTGTTGTCATGTTTGCAGATGATACGAAGATTGGTGGAGGGGCAGGTAGTGTTAAGGAAATAGGTAGGATGTAGAAGGACTTGGACAGATTAGGAGAATGGGCAAGAAAGTGGCAAATGAAATAGAATGTTGGAAAATGCAAGGTCATGCACTTTGGAGGTAGAACTAAATGTGCAGACTATTTTCTAAATGAGAAAACCCAGGAATCTGAGATGCAGAGGGACTTGGGAGTCCTTGTGCAGAACACCCTGAAGGTTAACTTGCAGGTTGAATTGGTGGTGAGGAAGGCAAATGCCATGTTAGCATTCATTTCAAGAGGTCTAGAATACAAGAGCAGCGATGTGATGCTGAGGCTTTATAAGGCACTGCTGCAGCCTCACCTTGAGCATTGTGAACAATTTTGGGCTCCTCATCTTAGAAAGCATGTGCTGGCATTGGAGAGGACCCAGAAGAGGTTCACAAGGATGATTCCAGGAATGAAAGGGTTATCATATGAGGAATGTTTGATAGCTCTGGGTCTGTACTCACTGGAATTCAGAAGGTTGCGGGGGGGGGGATCTCATTGAAACCTTTCGAATGTTGAAAGGCCTAGACAAACTAGATGTGGAAAGGATGTTTCCCATGGTGAGAGAGTCTAAGACAAGAGGGCATAGCCTCGGGATAGAGGGACCCCCTTTCAAAACAGAGATGCAGAGAACTTTCTTTGGCCAAATTGTGGTGAATTTGTGGAATTTGTTGCCACATGCAGCTGTGAAGGCCAGTTCATTGGGTGTATTTAAGGCAGAGGTTCTTGTTTGGACATGGCAACAAAGGTTGCAGGGAGAAGGCCAGGAACTGAGGTGGAGGAGATAGGAAAAAAGGATCAACCATGATGAAATGGCAGAACAGACTCAATGAGCAAGATGGCCTAATTCTGCTCCTATGTCTTATGGTCTTATTTGTATTTCTAGTCTTCTAAAATAGTTCATGTTCATTGTACAGCGTTATATTATTAAAATAAATGCAAACTGTTTTAATGTTTGGTCAATTTAAACATAATCTGTGCCAACAAATAAAATAATTTGGAAAATAATTTTGTATATGATTGTATGGAATTTGTGCTGCCCTTGTTGCGGTTTGTGTATTTATTAATTTGTTAAAGTGCATGTCTCATGGATTGGCAATGCCAATATGAAATTCTTGTGCTGACCAGACTCTCTTCAAGCAGCATTGAAAGTTCTTGATTAAAGTGTAAACTGCCCCATTGCTTGGAGGCCACTATTTGTAAGGCCCTTTTTTTCTCTGCATGTCACAGGAGGTACATTTGAGATAAATCTTGACCGCAGGAAGCTGAAGACTCCTCAGGGCAAGTTGTTCACGGTTCCCAGTGAAGCTCTGGCAATCGCAGTTGCCACAGAATGGCAGTCCCAAGGAGATGTACTGCAGTTCTTCACCATGCATCTGGTAGGCTCTACTTTTTAATCATGTTGATATCAACCAGAGCTTATAAAATTCTTAAAGTTAGCATTGTGGGCAAGTGAAATTGAAATCAAATCAGAAAGTGCTGCCTCTGCAGAGCATTAATGTTTCAGGTTTGTGTCTTAAATTAGATTTTCAGGAAAATAAAGTTTGACATGTCATAGGTTTTTAAGCAAGTGTAGTAGTCAGGAAAATGGAGGGAGGTAGGCAAAAAACAGAATTGTAAGGACTTGGATAGTGTTGAAGGTGATGATTAAACAACAAAGAATGATGGTGCAGGATTTGTGAAAAGATTAATTATTGATTTCTGAACAGATGAGGTAAAATTGTATTGATGTTTTGGTCATTAATATAGGATATTTCTAGTATGCATTTACATCTTTGAGAATTTGAGTGTCTCAGAAAATTTATGTACGACATTTTATTAAAAAATAAAAGTATATGTTAAAATTATCCTCTTTGCCATCCTTGGAGCCTGACTGGTGCTGGACACAGAAAATCTGCACCATAGAAATTGCCCTCTGAGCAGGAGAAATATTCTTTGAGAACTTAGACAATTCTGAATCACGTAAGAGTTCTGAGAATTGTAGGTAACCCCAAGTTTCCCTAAGTCAGAATTGCTGGCTGCGATCACAGAAATTTCACTGAAATTTCATTTGTAAGGCCAGTGATGTTGTGCGGATGGAACTGGATTCTCTGACGGTGGTGTCTGAAAAGAGGATGCTGTCCAAGTTGCATGCCATCTTGGACAATGTCTCCCATCCACTACATAATGGACTGGTTGGGCACAGGAGTACATTCAGCCAGAGACTCATTCCACCGAGGTGCAACACAGAGCGTCATAGGAAATCATTTCTGCCTGTGGCCATCAAACTTTACAACTCCTCCCTTGGAGGGTCAGACACCCTGAGCCAATAGGCTGGTTCTGGACTTATTTCCTGGCATAATTTACATATTACTATTTAATTATTTATGGTTTTATTACTATTTAATTATTTATGGTGCAACTGTAACGAAAACCAATTTCCCCTGGGATCAATAAAGACCATGAGACAAAGGAGCAGAAGTCGGCCATTCGGCCCATCGAGTCTGCTCCGCCATTTTATCATGAGCTGATTCATTCTTCCATTTAGTCCCACTCCCCTGCCTTCAACCTTTGATGTCCTGGCTACTCAGATACCTATCAATCTCTGCCTTAAATACACCCAATGACTTGGCCTCCACTGCTGCCCGTGGCAACAAATTCCATAGATTCACCACCCTCTGACTAAAAAAATTTCTTCGCATTTCTGTTCTGAATGGGCGCCCTTCAATCCTTAAGTCATGCCCTCTTGTACTAGACTCCCCCATCATGGGAAACAACTTTGCCACATCCACTCTGTCCATGCCTTTCAACATTCGAAATGTTTCTATGAGGTCTCCCCTCATTCTTCTAAACTCTAAGGAATACAGTCCAAGAGCGGACAAACGTTCCTCACATGTTAACCCTCTTATTCCTGGAATCATTCTAGTGAATCTTCTCTGTACCCTCTCCAACGTCAGCACATCCTTTCTTAAATAAGGAGACCAAAACTGCCCACAGTACTCCAAGTGAGGTCTCACTAGTGCCTTATAGAGCCACAAAGTCATAAAGTTTGACTATGACTATGTTGGGTTTATTACCTATAGGTTAATTACAGATTGTAGTTGATTTTAGGTGCTGGTTAGATATAGTTAATTAGTATAGATCTGATCTATGATTCAAGATATGCCAGGCCATGAAAGTTGCTGGAGCAGAGAGTTTTAACCTGCGTATCAATCTAAAAATCACTTGGAGAGGGAAAAAAAAGATGAATTTGAAATGCATGACTCAGTCAAACTGTTGAAATGGACAAGAAGCAAGTAGTTAATCTATTGGGCATTTAGGAAAATGCCTGTTGGGAACAGCGGTAGGCCACAGTCCTCAGGTTCCTTTCATGATTTAACAAACTCACCGCTAATCTGATTGTAACCTCAGTTCTTTAGTCCTGTTTACCTGTGGAAACATTTTGCTCCCCTGCTTATCAAGTATGTATGAGGAGTGATTGATAAGTTTGTGGCCTAAGGTAGGAGGGGTCAATTTTTGAAAACCTAGCATATTTATTTTTCGACATAATCCCCTCCTACATTTACACACTTAGTCCAGCAGTCGTGGAGCATACGGATCTTGCACCTCCAGAAAGTGTCCACAGCAGGGGTGATTGATACGTTCATGGCCTGAGGTAGAAGGAGATGAGTTATACAGCTCTCGTTACATGCACATACAGTTCAACTCTGAGTGATTATGCACTAAGTTTGAAGTTGGACAATTCTGATTTGATGGAGATGCACGTGAAAGCACAGAGGAACATCTGGAAAAATTTCTGAAAAGTTCGTTCGCTGCTGTCGTTACTGCGTGGTCGGGAATCTTTCGGAGGGAAGGCCTCAAAATCCTCGGCTTTACCTGCTGTTGGCGACCGAGATGGAGATCGAATCTTTCGGATAGAGATGGCGCTCAGTACTCGGTGTCGGAGAGCTGATCAGAGTGCGAAGTTTTTGGATGAATCAGAGTCGGACTGTGGTCGGGTATGGCAGGAAGAGTTTTTCTTCCTTCTCCCGTCTGCGTGAGATGTGGGACATTTGAGAGACTTTGAACTTTTACTGTGCTCATGGACTTCTTCGTCAAGTTATGGTATTGTTGCACTGTTGTAACTATATGTTATAATTATGTGGTTTTGTTAGTTTTTTTTCAGTCTTGGTCTGTCCTGTGTTTTGTGATATCACACCGAAGGAAATATTGTATCATTTCTTAATGTATGCATTACTAAATGACAATAAAAGAGGACTGTGTGTCTTCATAATCTTTTAACTTTCTCTTTTAAAAGACAGAGATATATACGAGGGATGTTTGATAAGTTTGTGGCCTAAGGTAGAAGGAGATGAGTTATTAACTCTAACCTTTCTGCATAATCACTCAGAGTTGACCTGCATGTGCATGTAACGAGAGCTGTATAACTCATCTCCTTCTACCTTAGGCCACGAACTTAACAATCACCCCTGCTGTGGACACTTTGTGGAGGTCCAAGATCTGTATGCTCCACGACCGCTGGACTAAGTGTGTAAATGTAGGAAAAATAAATGTGCTAGGTTTTCTAAAATTGACTTCTACCCTAGGCCACGAACTTATCAATCACCCCTCGTATATATCTCTGTCTTTTAAAAGAGAAAGTTAAAAGAATTTGATTCTGTTGCTCTTTAAGAAAGAGAGTACCAAACACACTTGACCTTACAAGAGAAAAGGTTGCCTCTTCTGTCTTAAATGGACAGCTAATAATTTTTAAACAGTGACCTCCTTAATTCCAGTTTGTCCCATGTGAGAAAAAAAATCTTTTTCCGGTCAAGATCTCAGGATAATATATATTTCAATCACTTCTGTTCTTTTTGTAATTATTTTTTTTTATGAGTTTCTACAATACAACAGGAAAAAAACTCACCAGCAAAAAAGAGATTTATACGGTGCAAAACAAACATGTCTAATATACAATTCATAACAGTAAAGTAAAAGCACCCAAAATAAAATCGTATTAAGTTAGTATCCTCCCTACCGTCCCACTGCACAACTCCAAGCCAACCATTTTGATGTAAAGTTAAACAGAGCTTTTGCCACCACAGAGCTGTAAATATTAAAAAAGTATATTGCCTACTACGTAAACTGTAATATATTTCACATGAAAAAAACCGTAAAACTTAACCAGAAAAAAAAGCTGAAAGTAAGGGAATGAAATACAAAAAAAAGGAGGATAAACCTTTAATCTAAAGAGGAGTTATGAAAATTCTCAAGAAAAGGTCCCCACACCTTATGGAACTTTATGTCCAAATTAAGAAGTAAATAATGAATTCACAACAGGGACTAATATCAGAATAGAAGTGATAATTTAGTTTTAGACATATGAGCCCTATGTACAACCTTGAACTGCAAAAGACAGTGGCGAGCAGATAAAGAGGTTGAGTTAACGGACTTAAGAATTGAATCCCAAACCTCGTCAGACAGAGAAATATTTAAATCATGCTCTCAGGCAGTTCTAACTTTATCAAAGGGGGTACGCCTCAAGGTCGCTAACTTATTGCGAATAGTAGATATTAAACCCTTACCCAATGGATTTATACAAAGAAACGAGTCCACAATGTTTTTTTCGGGCATTTCAGGAAAGTTTGGTATTAATTAAAAGGTTAATAAAATGTCTAAATTGAAGATACCTAAAAAAATGAGTATTAGGTAGGTCAAACTTTGCAGGCAATTGTTCAAAAGTTGCAAAACGATTATCTATGAAAAGATCTTCAAAAATCACTTCTGTTCTAAATTTCTAAAACTTTTCTTTATTCCAGGTATTGTTCTAGTAAATCTTCTGAGCTACTTCCAACACATTCTTCCTTAAGTAAGGAGACCAGTTCAAATCATGGCAGTGCAGATGTGGTTTTGCCAGTCCTCTACAAAGCTGAAACATAACCTTTCTACTCTTGTATTTGGTGCCCCTAGCCACTAATGCCTGTATGCTAGCCTTTTTGCAAATCAAACATTAGGCCACCCTGGTCCCTTGGTATTTCAAAACACTCTGACATATGCCAGAGGAGTTGAGGCCATTGTAACTCAGCCACATTAAATGGCGGGACAGGCTTGAAGGGCTGTATGCATACTCCTGCTCCTCTTTCCTTGTTGCATAATCTCCAATTCTTAGCATTTAGATGATATGGTTTTTTTTATCTTCTTGCAAAAATGGACCATTTTATATTTTCCCTCCCATAATACTCCATTTGCCAAATCTTTGTCTACTCAACTTCTTCTTTAGCCTTGTCTTCATCTCAACTTGCTTTTCCACCTTTCTTTTATGTAATCAGCAAATTTATCAATGTACTTTTAATACCTTCCACTGAGTCATTTGTATAAATTATAAAGAGATGAGGTGCAGAAACTGATCCAGTTGTACAGTGATTGAAGCAGAAAATGGTTGGTATTGCCTACTACTTCCTGTTGGATAATCAATCATTTATCCATGCCAATTTGTTACCTCCTACAGAACTGTACAAGAGTCTTAGGCACGTGTTAAAAAAAGTACTGTAAAGTGAAGAAGCTTTCATAAATGAAAAGTTTCTGAATATCAATAAAACTATAACAGTAGTAAACAATAAAAAAACTAAATCAGATCAATTTTTGGTGTGACCACCCTTTGCCTTTAAACCTGCATCCATCCTCTCAGGTACACTGTCATGCAGTCTTATAGGAAAATCGGCTAGTAGGTTACTCCAAACTTCCTGGACAACCTCCATAGTTCTTGTGCAAGACTGGCTGTCTCAATTGCTTCTGTCTCTCCAGGTTATCTCAGGCAGCCTCAATGATGTGAACAGGGCTCTGTGGAAGCCGTACCATCTGTTGCAGAACTCCTTGTTCTTCTTTTTGCTAAAGATAGTTCTTTATGACCTTGGAAGAGTGTTTGGGGTCATTATCCTGTGGCAGAATGAAGTGGGGACTGATCAGAAGCCTCTCTGATGGGTACTGCGTGACAGATGAGAATCTGCTTCTATTTCTCAGCACTGAGAATTCCATTATTCTGACCAGATCACCAACTTCATTTGCACAAATACAGCCAGGGGACCTCTGCCATGTTCATGGTTGGCAGCAGACACTCATCCATGTAGTGCTTTCCAGATCTTCTATGAACAAAATGCCTCCTGTTTGAGCCAACAAAAAATCAAATTTTGACTTGTTTAGAGCACTTGCTGCTACTGTTGAGCACCCAATCCTTGTGTTTTTCTGTGTAAGTAAATTTCTTGGCTTGTTTCCACTCCAGAGGAACAGCTTTTTGGCAGCAACTCTTCCATGAAGAACACTTCTGATAAGACTTCTCCAGACTGAAGAGGGGTGTACTTGGGTTCCATTTGTTCCTATGAGTTCAGAACTGATAGCAGTGTGGGACGACTTCTGATTTAGAAGGGATGTCAGTTTGATGTATCTCTCATCAGCTGCACTCAGTTTCTGTAGACAGCCTCTGTGTTTCTGGTCCTCAATCTTGCCTGCTTCTTTGTGATTCTTCAGAAGAGCTTGGACAGCACATTTTGAAACTCCTGTCTGCTGCAAAATTTCTTCTCGGGAGAGATCTTGCTGATGCAGGATAACTTCTTTGATTAGATTAGATTAGATTCAACTTTATTGTCATTGTGCCAAGTACAGATACAAAGCCAATGAAATGGAATTAGCATCTGACCAGAAATTCAAAGAATGGTGTTATTTACAAAATAACTGCGAATAAAAAGTAAGTGCTACAGCACACAAATATGAAAGTACTGAGACAGTACAATATGGGTGCAATACTGTTTAGCGCTGTGATGTGAGGTTCAGCAGGATCACAGCCTCAGGGAAGAAACTCTTCCTGTGCCTGCTGATGTGGGAGGGTAGGCTCCTGTAGTGCCTACTGGATGGGAGGAGAGTAAAAAGTCCATGGTTAGGGTGAGATGCATCCTTGATAATGCTTTTCGCCCTGCCCAAGCAGCGTTTATGGTAGATATTCTCAATGGTGGGCAATTGGGTGCCGATAATCCGCTGGGCAGTTTTCACCACACGCTGGAGTGCTTTGAGGTCCGATATGGGACAATTGCCATACCACACTGAGATGCAGTTGGTGGGTATGCTCTCAATGGTACAGCGGTAAAAGTCCGTCAGTATCCTGGGACAGAGGTGAGCTTTCTTGATGCTCTGCAGGAAATAAAGGCGCTGTTGTGCCTTTTTGATTAGGATGGAGGAGTTCAGGGACCAGGTGAGATCCTCGGAAATGTGGACACCAAGGAATTTGAAGCTTGATACACGCTCCACTACAGCTTTGTGTCTTGTTGCTGTGCCATTTTGTCAGAATTGATGATTTGAACAGTCATGTCTGCCACACCCTCACCTTTTAGTTGGTTGTCCTTCACTCACTTTGATTCCTCTAAGTTTTAGCTAATCACTTTAGTTCAATCAACTCATTTGTTATCTTTGTTTCACTGGGTTAGATACATACAAGTTTCTATTTGAAAAGTGGTCTATTACTTAATATGTTTCTTTCATTAATGAAATACAAACATTTCTAAAAGTTGCTGGTGAACACCGCAGGCTAGGCAGCATCTCTAGGAAGCGGTACAGTCGACGTTTTGGGCCGAGACCCTTCGTCAGGGTCTCTTACTAGCTCTTCTTTCAGTTAGTCCTGACGAAGGGTCTCAGCCCGAAACGTCGACTGTACCTCTTCCTAGAGATGCTGCCTGGCCTGCTGCGTTCACCAGCAACTTCTATGTGTGTTGCTTGAAATTTCAGCATCTGCAGATTTCCTCGTACAAAAATTTCTCCAACACTTAATTTTTTTTTGGAGAATGCATGTTTGAAAATCTAAAATTTGCTCTTTTCTACTGACACACTAATGCAGAAGATAAAAAATAAACATCAAAAACAAAATTTATATAAAAGTCTTGGGCGTGTACGACTTTTGCACAGTACTGCGTACCACAATCTGTAATTTTTTACATTAATCTTTTGAAGTGGCTGCTTGTCAAATATGTACATTAAAGTATAGCGCATCCACCACTTCCCCTTTATCCACCACACATGTTGGTACTTCAAAGAACTCCAGAAAACCAGGCAAACATGATCCTTCATTCACAAAACTATGTTGCCTTTGCCTGATTACCCTGATTTTTTTTTCTATGTACCCAGTGATATCACCCTTGATCAACACTTGACTTTCCAAGTGTTCATTAATCCTGTTAGATCATTTGCCTGTAATTACCTGGTTTATTCCTGCTGCCCTTATTGAATAAAAATATCATATTTGTTGTTGTTCAGTCACCTAGCACCTTGCCCATAGTCAGCAAAGTTTTAAAAAGCTTTGTCATGGCTCCACCAATTTCTGCCTTGACTCTCATAGTAGCCTGTGGCAGATCTCATTCGGTCCTGGATATTCATCTGCCTTTGTGCTTGTTAAGGCATCTAATACATCTTTCATTTTAATGTCCCTAGAACATGATCTAGAATATTCCGCACCCCCTCCTTGAAGTCGGCACTGCAATATTTTTCTTCTTTATGAATACGGGTAAGGTCTCACCTACATCCTCTGGCTCCACACACACAGTGCCAATTTGGACCATCATGGGCCTCACTCTTTGCACTGTGCTCTTAATTTACTTGTAGGATCTTTGTGACTTTTTTCTTACACTTTCCTGCCAGTGATATCTTCATCCACTCTTAAGCCCACAATATCCCTTGACGTTGAACTCGTTGGATTTGCCTTCCTTGGCTTTCACCCTAACAAGAACACATTGGACCTGAATTTCCGCGATTTCACTTTTTAAAGTTTCCCACTTTAAAATTTAACTCCTCCTGGCCTTTCACACTGATGCAAACCCATTCAATATTTGGGTGAGTTAAACTCTCCTTCTATATAGCCTATTGCATTTATACTGAATTTACCCACATATCTTCTTTGTCTGCCGCTACCTGTAGTATGCACCTGGCTAAGTAATTCCCTCTTTATTTCTAAATAAGAAGCCATAAGAAGAGCTCTCTAAGATAATTTCATGGTCTTACTGTATGTTGCAATGTCCTCTCTTTTACTTACCTCCCTATCAACCTGAAGCTTTCTATATCCTGAATAATGATTACCAATCTTGGCTTTCTTTCAAACATATCTCTGTGATTGCAATTATATCACATTCCCATATTCAGATCAATGCTCCAAGTTCATCTGTCCTTGCCAAAACAAGTTCAAAATGAATTTATTATCAAAGTACGTATATTTCTCCATAAGCTACCTTCAGATTCATTTTCTTGCAGGCATTCACAGTAGAACATAAAAGAACTACACACAAAGACTGACAAACAAACAATGCGCAAAAGGAGACAAAGTATGCAAATAAATTAATAAATAATACTGAGAACACAGGTTGTAGAGTCTTTGAAAGTGAGTCCATAAGTTGTGGAATGAGTTTCAGTGCTGAGGTGAGTGAAGTGATCCACACAGATTCAGGAGCCTGTTGGATGAAGGGTACTAACTGTTCCTACACCTGGTGGTGTGGGACCTAATACCCCTTTTCCTCCTTCCTGATTGTAGCAGTGAGAAGAAAGTGTCTGCTGGATGGTGGATGTCTTGCTTTCATGTAGATGTGCTCAATACCTAATTTACTTGCATATCTTCTCTGTCTTCCATTGCCAACGATAGGCTGGGCTGCGTCCACCAGTTTTATGATCAAGGGCATTGGTGTTTCCATAATAGGCCATGACGCGACCAGTCATAATACTCTCCACTCTGCATCTATAGAAGTTTATCAAAGCTTTAGTGGCATGCCAAATGTGTGCAAACCTCTAAGACACAGAGGCATTGTCGTGCCTTCTTCATGATGACATATGTGCTGGTTCCAGGACAGATATGATAATGTCAAGGAATTTAAAGTTACCCCCTTTCCACCCCCGATCCCCTAATGAGGACTGGCTCATGGACCTCTGGTTTCTTCCTCCTGTAGTCAATAATCAGCTCTTTGGTTTGTGAAGTTACCATTACTAGGGAGAAGTTTCTTAGGACACTGAAAGGTCTGAAGGTGGATAAGTCACCTGGACCAGATGGTTTACACCACAGGGTTCTGAAAGAGGTGGCCGAAGACATTGTAGAGACGTGAGTAATGATCTTTCAAGAATCACTAGATTTTGGAATGGTTCCAGAAGACTAAAAGATTGTAAATGTCACTCCATTCTTCAAGAAGAGAGAGAGGCAGAAGAAAGGACACTATAGGCCAGTTAGTCTGACCTCTGGTTGGGAAGATGTTGGCATTGATTGTTAAGGATGTGATTTCAGAGTACTTGAAGGCACAAGATAAAATAGGCAATAGTCAGCATGGTTTCCTCAAGGGAAAATCTTGCCTGACAAATCTGTTTGAATTCTTTAAGAAATAACAAGCAGGATGGACAATGGAGAATCAGTTGATGTGTGCTTGGATTTTCAGAAGGCCTTTGACAAGGTGCCATACGTGAAGCTGCTTAACAAGCTACGAGCCCATGGTATTACAAGAAAGATTCGAGCATGGACGATGCAGTGGCTGATTGACAGGAGGCAAAGAGAGGAAATAAAGGGAGCTTTTCTGGTTGGCTACTGGTGACTAGTGGTTTTCCACAGGGATCTATGTTGGGACCACTTCTTTTTAGATTAGATTAGATTCAACTTTATTGTCATCGTGCCAAGTACAGATACAAAGCCAATGAAATGCAGTTATGATCTAACCAGAAATGCAAAGAATAGTGTTACTTACAAAATAACTGCGAATAAAAAGTGCTACAGTACACAAATATAAAAGTACTGAGACAGTACAATATGGGTGCAATACTGCTTAGCACTGTGATGTGAGGTTCAGCAGGGTCACAGCCTCAGGGAAGAAGCTCTTCCTATGCCTGCTGGTGCGGGAGCGGAGGCTCCTGTAGCACCTACTGGATGGGAGGAGAGTAAAAAGTCCATGGTTAGGGTGAGATGCATCCTTGATAATGCTTTTTGCCCTGCCCAGGTAGCGTTTATGGTAGATGTTCTCAATGGTGGGCAGTTGGGTGCCGATAATGTTATACATCAATAATTTTGATGATGGAGTTGATGGTCTTGTTGCAAAGTTTGCAGACAATATGAAGATAAGTGGATGGGGAAGGTAGTTTTGAGGAAATTGGCAACACAAGGATTTGGTCAGGTTTGGAGAATGGACAAAGTAGTGGCAGGTTGAATACAGTGCTGGGAAGCGTATGGTCATGTACTTTGGTAGGAGAAATAAAAGGGTTGACCATTTTCTAAATGGGGAGAAACAAAAATCTGAGACTCAGGGATTTGGGAATCCTCATGCAGAATTCCCTTAATGGTTAATTTGTAGGCTGTGTCTGAGGGAGGAAGGCAAATGCAATGTTAGTATTCATTTCAAGAGGATAAGAATATTAAAACAAGGACGTAATGTAAAGAAAGGTCTGATGAGGCCTCACTTGGAGAATTGTGAGCAGGTTTGGGCCCCTTATTGTAAAAAGAGTTTGCTGAAATTGGAGAGGGTTCAAATGAGGCTCACAAAAATGATTCCGGGATTAAATGGCTTGTCTTATGAAGAGCATTTGATGGCTCTGGCCTGATTTCACTGGAATTCAGAAGAATGAGGGGTGACCTCATTGAAACCTGTCGAATGGCCCTGATAGAGTGGATGTGGAAAGGATGTTTCCTATGTGGTAGTTCCTAAGACCAGAGGACACAGCATCAGAATACATCATCATCATCAGGTGCCATACCCAGTTTGAGCTTTGACTGCATGGGCCACACACTCCTGTTTCGGGTGAAGTGGATCAATTCATTGGTATTCATTTCCAGTTCTCTGGCTGCTGTCTCCATCATCATTTGTCTTTGTCTTCCTCTTATTTTCTTCCCTTCAATCTTTCCCATAATTACCGTGCATTCTAACTCCGCTTTCCTAATTACATGTCCAATGAAGTTACGTTGCCTATTCATGATCTCATACATTATTTCTCTTTTTGCGTTTGCTGTGTTCATGATATCCTCGTTAGATATTCATTTCATCCATGATATTCTTTGCGTCCTCCTCAAAAAACGCATCTCTGCTGCTTCAGTTCATTTCCTCATGTTACTAGATATTGTCCAACATTCTGAGCCATATAACATAACTGGATAAACGTAACATTTCAGTACTGTGAGGCGGGTTGTCATGCCTAGTTTAGTATTGGTCAGTATACTCTTCTCGTAAGGATGTCTTTTGCAATCCCTATTCTTCTTTTGATGTCCATGTCGCACCTGCCATCTGATGTCACCCAGCTTCCTAAGTAGCAAAAGTTCTGTACTTGTTTTATGTCTTCCCCGTTTATTCTCAGCCTGCAGATAGGATTCTCCTTTTTGTATATCACCATACATTCTGTCTTTTTGCAATTGATAGATAGATCCATTTTTGCACTTTCTTCAACAACTATATCAATTAAGTTTTGTAGTTCTTCCTCCGTACTTGCAATTAACACAGTGTCATCCACATATCTGAAATTATTGATGTTTTCACCACCAACTTTGATTCCCAAGATGTCTCTTATTTTTTGTAATATTGTTTCACTGTACACATTAAACAAATCGGTAGAAAACACACCCTTGTCTAACGCCTCTCTTGATTTTCGTAAGCTGACTCCCTTCTCCATCTATTCTTACAGCGGCAGTTTGTTCCCAGGACAGATTTCTGATTAGACAGAGGTCTTTCAAATCTAGATCTGGAGTTTTCTGTAATATTTCAAATAATTTAGTGTGCTTCACTTTATCAAATGCTTTTGTGTCGTCGATAAAACAAACAAATCTTTTTGCACTTGAATAGCTTGTTCTGATAGTATCCTTAACATCAATATACAGGGATGTCCTTTTAGAATGGAGATGAGGAGGAGTTTCTTGAGCCAGAGAGTAATGAATCTATGGAATTCATTGCCAAAGGCAGCAGTGGAGGCCAAGTCTTTATGTATATTTAAGGTAGATAGAGGTTGATGATACGAGGAAAAATGTATTAATCATAATGAAATGGCAGAGCAGACTCGATGAGCCAAATGGCCTAATTCTGGTCTATACCTTATGGTCTTATGGTTTTGCTGACAGAGGTTATTGTTGTGACACCGTTCAACCAGATTTTCAACCTGCCAATTTGACACCACCTTTGATTTAGTCAAAAACAGTGGTGTCATTAGTCAACTTGGCCACACAGCCATAAGTATAAAGTGAGTAGTGCAGGGGCTAAACATACAGGCTTGTGGTGCACTTGTGCTGTTTGTGATTGTGGAGGAGAGGTTGCTAATACATGCTGACTGGGGTGTATAGGTAAGCAAATCGAGGAAACAGTTATACAAGGAGCAAGGCATTTGACAAGGTACCCCATGCAAGGCTTATTGAGAAACTAAGGAGGCATGGGATCCAAGGGGACATTGCTTTGGTTGGGTGAACTCGGCTTTTTTCCCTTGGAGCAACGGAGGTTGAGAGGTGACCTAATAGAGGCGTATAAGATGATGAGAGGCATTGATCGTGTGGATAGTCAGAGGCTTTTTCCCGGGGCTGAAATAGCTAGCAAGAGAGGGCATAGTTTTAAGGTGCTTGGAAGTAGGTACAGAGGAGATATCAGGGGTAAGTTTTTTATGCAGAGAGTGGTGAGTTTGTGGAATGGGCTGCCAGCCATGGTGGTGGAGGCGGATACGATAGGGTCTTTTAAGAGACTCCTGGACAGTTACATGGAGCTTAGAAAAATAGAGGGCTATGGGTAACCCTAGGTAATTTCCAAGGTAAGGACATGTTCGGCACAGCTTTGTGGGCCAAAGGGCCTGTGTTGTGCAGTAGGTTTTTCTATGTTTCTAAGGAGGTATCAAGGCCTAGTTGTTGGACCTTGGTGATTAGTTTTGAGGGGGTAATAGTGATGAATACAGAGCTGTGGTCAATGAAGAGCATTCTGATGTTTGGGTCTTCTCTATGCAGACATTACAGAGCTGAGTGAGAAGCCAATGACATGGCATTTGCTGTTGACCTGTCATAGGCAAATTGGAGAGGACCTAAGTCACTCCTCAGACGGGAGTTGATATGTTTCATAACCAGTCTCTCACAGCTCTTCACCACTGTGGATCCAAGTGCTCCTGGAAGATAGTCATTGGGACAGGTTATCACTTTCTTCTTGGGCACTGGTGTGATTGAAGCCTGCTTTTAGCAGATGGTACCTCAGCCTGCTGAAGTGAGAGGTTGAAGATATCAGTAAACATTCCAGCCAGTTGATTAGCACAGGTTTTCTGTACTCGGCCAGGTTCTCCATCTGGGCCAGATGTTTTCCATGGTTCACCCTCCTGAAGGATGCTCTCACATCAGCCTCAGAGACTGAAATTACAGGGTCATATAATCCAGTCAGATTCTATGCATTACAATAAAGACAATTCCTCTAGTGCCTTTACATACCCTCACCTGCTCCATCTATCGGATTGACCTAGTTTTCCTTCTACATTCAGTGGCCTATTAGGTACACCTGTACACCTCGTTAATGCAAATATCTAATCAGCCAATCGTGTAGCAGCAACTCGATGTATAAACGCATGCAGACGTGGTCAGGTGGTTCAGTTGTTGTTCAGACCAAACGTTAGAATGGGGAAGAAATGTGATCAAGGTGACTTTGACTGTGGAAGATGGGTGCTAGATGGGTTCAGAATCAGAGTCAGGTGTATTGTCACTGGCATGTGTCATGAAATTTATTAACTTAGCAGCAGCAGTTCAATGCAATACATAATATAGAATAAATAAATTACAGTATATGGACATTGAATAGATTAAAAACTGTGCAAAAACAAAAATAATATATACTAAAAAAGTGAGAGCTGACTAGATTTACGGGTTGGTTTGAGTATCTCAAAAACCGCTGATTTCTTTTGGTTTTCACCAGAACAGTCTCTAGACCAGGGGTCGGCAACCTTTATGCCTCTGTGGGCCGGATCGCGTATTAATGAGCGGATGGTGGGCCAGATAAATGCCATAAAAAACTTGAAATATGGGAATTATCCATTTAAATACATCTAGTTATGTTTTGCTTCAAATTAATGAATAATGCATGCTAGAAAATCATTTGTGCTTATGCAAGGAAGCCAATTAGTAATCAAAGAACTCAGTTTAGTTGCAAATTATTTTAGTCAAGGCATCTTTTGAATCTATTAAAAGGACACAAAGAATCTTTACACATAAAACGTATGAACATGATGCATTGAATGGTGGTAAATTAAGTATAATAAAAAAGAAAATTTTAATGCAAACAGTCGATAAATCAATGTGAAACTTGCTGCTGTTTGTTGCTTGAAAGCTTCTCAATATTGGGTGTCAGACTTGTTGACGCCAAGAGCAAGACATTATCCAGATGGGCATCAGTCAATCTTGTTCTCAAATGGTTCTTGGTGTGCTTCATTTCTGAAAATAATTGCACACGCAGATAAGTGCTGCCAAACAATGATGGCATCTTTTTTGCATGGTCTACTAAGTTAGGATACGTCCCACTTGGATGAATATATTTTCTATAAAAGTCAAGCACTGACACATCTTCAGAATGAAATTTTGATCTCAATATGTCGTCATACTGCATCTCAATCAATTCCATTTGAAAAATTTCTGATGCAGTGTCCACTTCCACATCAAATGGAGTAGCAAACAGCTTGAACTCATTTGCATGCAAGTGAAAATCGGCAAAACGAGATAAAAACTCTTTTCTCAATTCTTGGACCTTTGTCTCATTTTCTAGGCAAATGAGACAAACTGGTTTCCCAGCTTGCTCAATGAAGGAGTAACCTAGTGTCCAAGTGTCTTGGAAATTTTGACACTCAAGTCTCCCTTCCTGTGTTTCGCATTCATTGCCATTGGAATTTTTTTCTTCGATTTTATTTCGAAACGTGAGTTATTCAACAAGTATTGTAGCACATGTAAATATCTGGATATTTAGCGTGGATTTCTTGTTAAAACACAGTGACACTGTTTCTGTTTACAAATTTGAATGATCCCATCTGAAAATCTGCATGTGCACGAAGAATACTGCATCTAATACATATTATTAAGGTAGTCTGCCTTCCTGTCATTCGTATATACCAGTGTTTGGTTTGGAACAAAACGGAACCTGGGGCCAGTGTAACAAGACTGTCCATCAGTGTGGTCGCATGAAACACTCAGAATAAGGAAAAATCGCTTGCGGGCCAGACTAGCATAGTATCCCAATATTTGCTGGCAGGCCAGTCAAAATAACTTCGCGGGCCGGATCTGGTAGGTTGCCTACCCCTGCTCTAGACCTTACAGAGAATGGTGTGGAAAAACGTCCGTGAAAATGCTTTGTTAATGAGCGAGGTCAGAGGAGAATAGCCAGGTTGGTTCAAAGTGACAGGAAGGCAATAGTAACTGAAATAACTACGAGCTACAACAGTGGTGTGCAGAAGAGCATCTCTGAATGCACAACATGTCAAAGCTTGAAGTAGATGGGCTAGAGCAGCAGAAACACTCAGTACTTAATAAGGTGGCCACTGTGTATATTTGTACCTCCTTACAACATACATAACTGTACATTTACATTGTAGGCCACTTCCCCTGAGCAAACCTTCCTCCAAAGATGTTGATCCCATTCTGTTTCATGTGCAACATGCTTTGCTTGTACAGCCCTATTTTACTCTATAACCTATGATCAAAAGATTGAAAGTCCTCTCTTCTAAATCATCTAAGTGTATGATTGATTACTTCTGGTATCAATGTGCTTTTGAGCTTTAGAATAGTTATGTAGCCAGACCAAACTCTTATTCTGATATCCACTTGCACATGATACAAGAAGTAATCCAGAGATCACATCCTTGGAGGTCTGGCTCTTTTAGTCAATGAATGTCCTCACTTCCTGCATTCATCACGTTGATGCAGGATGCCATCAGCCTTTCTACCTATTGATGTGGACCATAATTTCTCTCCTTCCCTTTTAGAATGCCCTGTGACTGCTCTGAGACATTCTTGATCCTGGCACCAGTACGGAATTGTATCATTTTGGAATTTCTTTCATGGCTGATGAACTGCTTACCTGCTCCACTTGCAATATAGTCTCCTAGCACGATAGTTCTCCTAGTCTTTCCTTTCAGCTTCCTACTTGGTTTAACATCTTATCTAAAAGTAGCTCATTCAAAAGTGACATTGGATTCATACAGCAATGAATGGTTGTTGATTTTTGAAGCTAAACTGCAAAATATTTTCTTTGATTAGACAACGTTGTGTAACACTGCACTGGATAATCCAACACAAAGAACAAAGGAACAGCTGATTAGGTCAGCTCTCAAATTTCTGGACACAGACATGGTTTGGTGAGTGGCATTTGCTGAGGTGAAATTGTTAGTTGTTCCATGTGAGTGTGAACTTCACATATAAATGAAGCTAATTCAGTTAACGAATTAAACTCTGACATTATCTTCCAAGCACTAAATTTGGCGTGTGCAGCACTGGGTTGGGGTGGGAGAGAAGCAGACAATGACTTGTTGGATAGGGTTGAGTAAATGTGACCAGGACTTCAGAAAAACAGATGATTGCCTGGGTGGCCAGTTGAATGGCAAATGCAGTTCAGTGAAGCATAAGGTTTGGGCATCAATGCATAGAATTAGTGGCAGACCACATGTCACCTCAAACTATTAAGTTTCATCTGTACCCTTTCAGCTTTTCTTTCATGGTACCACTCACCAGCAAAGTAAATATTAATTGGTGAAATGTAAAAGGGAGAGGTTTGGAAGTTTCATTAGAAACTAAAGATGTTTTAATTGCTGATTGTTAATATTGATATTAATTGAGATTGCTTTGATGATTTTTTTTAACTAAAAAGGTAGTCCAGGTTAAAGTACAATTGAAGTAATGAGGTGACTTCAGGATCTTAAATAATGAGTCTTAACTGACCTGCTCCACACCTGTTCATGTTTGTGTAGCTACAGAGTGGTGGAGCCACCTGGCTTAGTGGAGCTCCAGAAAAACGAATGGGATCCTGTTGTTGAATGGATAGAGAACAGGTAAGGTTTGATTCTCTGTGGAACCACAGCTGGTCAATATAGTAAACAACAACAGGAATTCTGCAGATGCTGGAAATTCAAGCAACACACATCAAAGTTGCTGGTGAACGCAGCAGGCCAGGCAGCATCTCTAGGAAGAGGTACAGTCGACGTTTCAGGCCAAGACCCTTCGTCAGGACTAACTCACTAGGACTCACTTCGTCAGGACTCGTTAGTCCTGACAAAGGGTCTCGGCCTGAAACGTCGACTGTACCTCTTCCTAGAGATGCTGCCTGGCCTGCTGCGTTCACCAGCAACTTTGATGTGTGTTGGTCAATATAGTACTTCATATGTGTTTGGTTTGACTATATGTCCTTAGAGTTGAAAGGGGTTTTAAAACTTCCGCACAATTGGCGCATTAACAGCCTTTAAGCAAGAGTAGCTACATTTCATCAGGAAATATTTAAAACATATCACAAGAAGTTGCAGATGCTGGAAATGTAAAATAATAGCAAATTTTTGAAAACATAGCAGATCAAGTTGCAACTATGGAAGAGAAATGGAGTTAATGGTTCAGGTTGAAGACCTTTTATCAGAATTGGGAAGGTGAGAAAAGAAATTTGTGAGGCTGCAGGGAAGTTGGGGCACGTGCTCTAAGCAGTAGTAGTCTAAGAACAAGCATTTCTGATTCCTTCTGTTTAAAATTGCTTGACACATTTTTTCCTAACAGATATAATGTTGAGATTGGCTTCTCCACAAATATTTTGGGACCAAACATTCCAAGCAAGTCCAAGGAGACCTTTGAAAAACATCTCTCTTCATATAACTTTTGGGCACTTATAGGTATGTGATTAATTAATCCTTGGCCTCTGTTGTGTATTCTTGATCAAGTGACAAAATATAAAATGAGGATTCATTCTGCCCTCTTTAAATGGACTATTGTTGTGCTTCATAAGCTTAAGGTTATCCACAATTCTGCTGTTCTATTTCTAACCCTTGCAAGGCTCTGTTCTCTTTCACTCCTGCACTGGCACTGCATTGATTTTAAAAATCCTTTTGTTTCCAAGTCCCTTCATTGTCTCATCTCTCTATCACTTCGTTCAGCCTTGGAGCACGTGGGTAAGTGTGCATTTTTCCAGTCAGTGCACAGCCTTGACTTTAGTCTGTCCATCTTTGGTCGTCTTGGCCCTAAACTCTGGAATTCCCTCCTAAACTTCTTCAGCTTCTCTCCATTAAGGCATTCCTCTCTGGATAATCTTTTGGTCATTCACCTGATTTGTCATTTTGTGGTTCAGTTTTATGTTTTATTGGATAGTGCTTCAATGAGAGTTCTTTGGGACTTTCTGCTGCATCTATTGTGTGACATAAATGAGAATTATTGTGGTTTAGTTGTCTTCGTACCAGGAGCTACAGTCATAATTTGTATCGCTGTATTGCTTCATCTACTCCACAATATCTTGGAGGACAAAGAATAGGCAATCATCAAATGGAGAGCTGAAGGTTTATGAACACATGAATGATGAGCTGAAAAACTTGTTGTTCATCCTATTGCCATACATAGTTTTGAACGCTTGTTTCTTGAGATAGCAATGCCAAGAAATTCTAGCACACCCTTATTGGGTACCAGTGACTTTATTTTCAGCATCAACAAGAATCTGCTTGGTACTCTGTTCAGAAATTGGGCTCCAGTTGACTCAGAACCAGAAAACTGAACAGAAGTATAGCTGCTGGTATGCCACCTTCTTGATTGCATCAATATATCAGATCTTCTTGAGATATTGACACCCAGGAACTTGCATCTGTTCACGCTTTCTGCCATTGACCCCTCACTGAGGACTAGTGTGTGTTTTCCTGAGTCCCTCTTCCTGAAATTCACAATCCATTCCTCGGTCTTCCTGAAATTCACAATCCATCCCTTGGTCTTCCTGAAATTCACAATCACTTCCTTGGTCTTCCTGAAATTCACAATCCATCCCTTGGTCTTCCTGAAATTCACAATCACTTCCTCGGTCTTCCTGAAATTCACAATCCATCCCTTGGTCTTCCTGAAATTCACAATCACTTCCTCGGTCTTTCTGAAATTCACAATCCATCCCTCGGTCTTCCTGAAATTCACAATCACTTCCTCGGTCTTCCTGAGATTCACAATCCATCCCTGGGTCTTCCTGAAATTCACAATCCATTCCTCGGTCTTCCTGAAATTCACAATCCATCCCTTGATCTTCCTGAAATTCACAATCCATTCCTTGGTCTTGCTGCCATTGAGTCCAAGGTTGTTGTTGCAACACCACTCAATGAGCGAATCTATCTCACTCCTGTATGCTTCCTCATTGCCATCCTTGATTCTGCAAACAACAGTGGTGCCATTGACAAATGATTAGATGGCATTTGATCTGTGCCTAGCTACACAGTCATGTGCAGAGAGAGTAGGTCAGTGGGCTAAGCTCACATCTTTGAGGTGTGCCTGAGTTGATTAGGAAGGAGGAGATGTTAGTACCAATCTGCACTGACTCTTGTCTCCTGCCGAGGAAGAAAAGGATTTAGTTGGAGAAGAAGGTACAGTGGTCCAGGTTTTGAAGGTTGTTTATTAGTGTCGAGGGGATGATGGTGTTGAACACCGAGCAGCAGCCTGATATGTGTATTGCTGGTGCAAGGCAGAGTGGAGAACTAGTGAGACTGCATCTGCTGTGAACTGTTGTGTCGCTCGACGAATTGCAGTGGGCCATGGTCTTTGCTCAAACAGGAATTAATTCTAGCCATCACCAACCTGTCAAAGCATTTCACAGTAGGTCTGAGAGTTACTGTGGGTTAGTTGTTGAGGCTCTTTTTGTGCACTGATATGATTGATACCATTTAGAAGCAGGTGAGAACCTGCAGCAGTGAGACCGAAGATGCCATTGAACACTCCAGCTAGTTGCTTGACAGAGGTTTTCAGTACTTTGCTAAGTACATCCTATCACTGAGCCAATTTTGAATTATTTTTCCCTTGGATTCCATGTAACTTAACCTACCAAACCAGTCTAACACTGGGACTTTATCAAAGGCCTTGCTTGGGTCCAAATAGACAACATCCACTGCTCGACCCTCAATGACCTTTTTGCTTAATTCTTAAAGTGAAAAGCTAATTCTATGACACAATTGAATGCACAGCAACTCTGGCAGGATCTGATCAAGGCCTGCTGCCTAGTGAGACTTCACTCACCCTCTTGAAGGATGTTATCGTTTGTCTTTGAGACAGGGATATAGTTTTATGCTCCCTTTCACAGCATGCATAAAAGGTGTTGAGCTTATCAGAGAGTGAAGCATTGCTGCCATTTATGCTGATAAGTTTCACCTTATAGGTATTAATGGGATGCATACCCTGCCTGAGCTGTTGTACAGGTACGACCTTATAGAAATACTTAAGGGTATGAGCAGTGTTGATTGAATATAGAACATTACAGCATAGTACAGGCCCTTTGGCCCATAATGTTGTGCCAATCTTTTAGCCTACTCTATGATCAATCTAATCCTTCCCTTCTATATAGCCGGACATTTTTCTATCATCCATATGCCTGTCTAAGATATTTTTAAATACTGCTGCTGTATCTGCCTCTACCACCACCCCTAGCAGGATGTTCCACGCATCTACCACTGTCTGTGTAAAGAACTTACCGCTGACACTCCCCCCACCCCCACCCCCACCCCCCATACTCTTCTCCAGTCACCTCAAAATTATGCCCCATTCTGTTAACCATTTCTACCCCGGGGGTAAAAATCTCTGGCTATCCACTCTATCATCTTGTACACCTCTGTCAAATCACCTCTCATCCTCCTTCACTCCGAAATAAAAAGGTCTAGCTTACTCAACCTATCTTCATAAGACATGCAGCATCCTGGTAAGTATACTCTGCACCTTCTGTAAAGCTTCCACATCCTTCCTATAGCGTGGTGTCCAGAACGGAACACAATATTCCACATGTGGTCTAACCAGGGTTTTATAGAGCTGCGACATTACCTCACGGCTCTTGAGTTCAATCCCCTGACTAATGAAGCCCTGTAAGACAGACATTATCAGTGTTTTACCCCGGGTAAGGGGGTTCTAAACTAGGGGACATAGATGTGTATGAGAGGGGAAAGTGTTTCATACAGAGGGTGGTATATGGCATAAGCTGCTTAGAAATAGTGGTTGAAACAGATATAATAGTATCATTAAAGAGGCACTTGGATAGCATGTGGTGGTGGAACTCGGAGGGATATGGAAATTGGGATGAGCTGGGTTAACAGGGACTTGTTGGCCAAAAGGCCTGTATCCACGCTGTGTTGCTCCGAGTCTAAGGATGTGTCGCTGTCCTTGGAAAACACTATGTAGTGGAAGAACGACTGAACATAACAGATGTGAACCTATTTGCCATGATCTTAGTTGACTTTCTGCTGGTCATTAGAGGGTGTCATCAGATATGCTCTGTGGATTTTATTGACCCCCCCCCCCCCACAATGTGTAAAATGAAGGAGTTGCTTCCCTTTACTTTCAAGGACAGATTCTCTTTCAAAAGATTTTTTTGTGGGGAGATTATGTAGAGGAAGAATATCTTGTTCATTAAGTATATAATATAGCTTCCTTTGTAATTAAAACTGCCTTTGAAAAGGTGAGAAAAACCTTGTTGAAATTGTTACCTTTGTTACTTTTTTACTTTTTTTTAAGGTCTGGAGTATGTCATCCAACAACTTAAATCAGTGGTTCTTTCCCTAAATTTAATTGATCGAAACCTCAGTGTAGAGAAGGCTGTGTGGCTGTCTCGGCTAGAGGAACAATTTCAGGTATGATATATATTGGTGACAGAGCATATTGTGTCATGTTCTCCGAACCACAAACTCCTACTTATGCTGGCCAATAAATATAATACTGAAAGCTCTCAGCATATCGGCAAGAAGCAGAGATGATGCCTCAGCCCAAGGATTCTTTATCATATGTGGAAAAAGGTGAACATGTGTTAGTCATAGTCATAATTTATTGATCCTGGGGGAAATTGGTTTTCGTTACAGTTGCACCATAAATAATAAATAGTAATAACACTATAAATAGTTAAAGAGTAATATGTAAATTATGCCAGGAAAATAAGTCCAGGTCCAGCCTATTGGCTCAGGGTGTCTGACCCTCCAAGGGAGGAGTTGTAGTTTGATGGCCACAGGCACGAATGGCTTCCTATGACGCTCTGTGCTACATCTCGGTGGAATGAGTCTCTGGCTGAATGTACTCCTGTGCCCACCCAGTACATTATGTAGTGGATGGGAGACATTGGCCAAGATGCCATGCAACTTGGACACCACCGTGAGAGAGTCCAGTTCCATCCCCACAACATCACTGGCCTTACGGATGAGTTTGTTGATTCTGTTGGTGTCTGCTACCCTCAGCCTGCTGCCCCAGCACACAACAGCAAACATGATAGCACTGGCCACCACAGACTCGTAGAACATCCTCAGCATCGCCCGGCAGATGTTAAAGGACCTCAGTCTCCTCAGGAAATAGAGATGGCTCTGACCCTTCTTGTAGACAGCCTCAGTGTTCTTTGACCAGAACATAGAATATACATAATAGAGTACAGGAACAGACCCTTTGGCCCACAATGTTGTGCCAAACCTGCTAAAATATAAATCAAAAATCCCCTAAAAACAAATCCCTCCTTCCTATACAATGTCCATATCCCTCCATCTTCCTCATATTAAACAGTTGATTTTATTGTCGAAGTATGCATGTACAATATATATGTACTGATATTTGTGTGTGTATCTAAATGTCTTTAAAACCCTCTAATGCATTTGCCTCTACCACCATACCGGGCAGTGTATTCCAGGCATCCACCACTCTGAGTAAAAAAGAACTTACCCCTCACATCCCCCTTGAACCTACCCCCTCTCACCTTCAATGCATGCCCTCTGGTATCAGGCAATTCTACCCTGGGAAAAAGATGCTCCCTGTCTACTCTATCTGTTTCTCATAATCTAATAAACCTCAATCAGATCTCCCCCCGAGCCTCCACTGCTCCAAAATAAACCACCCACGTTTGTCCAGCCTCTCATGCCCTCGAAACCAGGCAGCACCCTGGTAAACTTGCATCCTCTCCAAATCCTCAATGTTCTTCCTATAGTGGGGCAACCAGAATGTATGTAATCCTCCAGATGTGGCCTAGCCAGAGTCTTATAAAGTTGCAATGTAACCTCTTGACTTTTGAACTCAATGCGTCGACTAATAAAAGCAGGCATTCCATAAGCCTTCTTATCGACCCTGTCGACCTGTGTACTGTATCCACTTTCATTGAGCTATTAACCTGGATCACAAGATCTCTATTCAGCAGCACTGTTCAGGATCTTGCCCTTATCAGTGTACTGTCTCCTTGCATTTACCCTCCCAATGTGCAACACCTCACATTCATCTGCCCATATTTGCAACTGATTTATATCACACTGTATTTTTTTGCCAGTCTTCTACACAATCCACAAATCCATTTGTCGTATCTTGGGCGGGAAAGATGTGTTCAATGACAGAATCCCATAAGGTGATGAAAATTATGGAAGATATTGTTGAATGTGGAGGTTGATCCTTTCTCTGAAGAGTAAAACCAGACATGCAGGCAATAGATTAAAGACAGTTGAGGCTCTGTCAACTAAGAAGGAAGAAGGGGTACATTCAGCCAGAGACTCATTCCACTGAGATGCAACACTGAGCATCATAGGAAGTCATTCCTGCCTGTGGCCATCAAACTTTACAACTCCTCCCTTGGAGGGTCAGACACCCTGAGCCAATAAACTGGTCCTGGACTTAGTTCCATCTGGGATCATTTACATATTATTATTTAATTATTTATGGTTTTATATTGCTATATTTATACTCTATTCTTGGCTGATGCAACTGTAACGAAACCCAATTTCCCCCGGACTATGACTATGACTAAAGATGCTAGTAGTGGATGTCTTTTCATCAGCAGTGAGGTGGACAAATGGGGAAGAATGAAATGGAGTCCTGACAGGAAAAGCGGTGGGGGGGGGGAGGTGTAATTAAAGTAGCTGTGTGTGTTGGTCAGGGTGGGGGAGGTGTGATTAAAGTAGTTGTGTGAGTTGATTAGGGTGGGGCAGGTGTAATTAAAGTAGCTGTGAGTTGATTAGGGTGGGGCTGTAATTAAATAGCTGTGTGAGTTGATTTGGGTGGGGGGTGTAATTAAAGTAGCTGTGTGAGTTGATTAGGGTGGGGCAGGTGTAATTAAAGTAGCTGTGTGAGTTGATTAGGGTGGGGGGAGGTGTAATTAAAGTAGCTGTGAGTTGATTAGGGTGGGGCTGTAATTAAATAGGTGTGTGAGTTGATTCGGGTGGGGGGTGTAATTAAAGTAGCTGTGTGAGTTGATTAGGGTGGGGGTGTAATTACAGTAGCTGTGAGTTGATTAGGGTGGGGGGTGTAATTACAGTAGCTGAGTTGATTAGGGTGGGGTGTGATTAAAGTAGCTGTGTGAGTTGATCAGGGTGGGGGTGTAATTAAAGTAGCTGTGTGAGTTGATTAGAGTGGGGGTGTAATTACAGTAGCTGTGTGAGTTGATTAGGGTGGGGGTGTAATTATAGTAACTGTGAGTTGATTAGGGTGGGGGTGTAATTACAGTAGCTGTGAGTTGATTAGGGTGGAGGGGTGTAATTACAGTAGCTGAGTTGATTAGGGTGGGGGTGTGATTAAAGTAGCTGTGTGAGTTGATCAGGGTGGGGGTGTAATTAAAGTAGCTGTGTGAGTTGATTAGGGTGGGGGTGTAATTACAGTAACTGTGAGTTGATTAGGGTGGGGGTGTAATTACAGTAGCTGAGTTGATTAGGGTGGGGGTGTGATTACAGTAACTGTGAGTTGATTAGGGTGCGGGGTGTAATTACAGTAGCTGTGTGAGTTAACAACAGGAATTCTGCAGATGCTGGAAATTCAAGCAACACACATCAAAGTTGCTGGTGAACGCAGCAGGCCAGGCAGCATCTCTAGGAAGAGGTACAGTGGACGTTTCAGGCCGAGACCCTTCGTCAGGACTAACTGAAGGAAAAGTTAGTACGAGATTTGAGAGGGGGAGGGGGAGATCTCGCAATTCCTCCATCTCCGCAGCATCTGCTCTCAGGATGAGGCCATTCATTCCAGGACGATGGAGATGTCCTCCTTTTTTAAAGAAAGGGGCTTCCCTTCCTCCACCATCAACTCTGCTCTCAAACGCATCTCCCCCATTTCACGCACATCTGCTCTCACTCTATCCTCCTGCCACCCCACTAGGAATAGAGTTCCCCTTGTCCTCACCTACCACCCCACCAGCCACCAGGGTCCAACATATTATTCTCCGTAACTTCCGCCAACTCCAAAGGGATCCCACCACTAAGCACATCTTTCGCTCCCCCCCCGTCTCACTGCTTTCCGCATGGATCACTCCCTACGCGACTTCCTTGTCCTTTCCTCCCTCCCGACCCTCCCCACTGATCTCCCTCCTGGCACTTATCCTTGTAAGCGGAACAAATGCTACACGTGCCCTTACACTTCCTCCCTTACCACCCAGACAGTCCTTCCAGGTGAGGCGACACTTCACCTGTGAGTCGGCTGGGGTGATATACTGCGTCCAGTGCTCCCGATGTGGCCTTCTATATATTGGCAAGACCCGACGCAGGCTAGGAGACCGTTTCACTGAACACCTATGCTCTGTCCGCCAGAGAAAGCAGGATCTCCCAGTGGCCACACATTTTAATTCCACACCCCATTCCCATTCTGATATGTCTATCCACGGCCTCCTCTACTGTACAGATGAAGCCACACTCAGGTTGGAGGAATAACACCTTATATTCCGTCTGGGTAGCCTCCAACCTGATAGCATGAACATTGACTTCTCTAACTTCCGCTAATGCCCCACCTCCCCCTCGTACCCCATCAATTATTTATTTTTATACACACATTCTATCACTCTCCTTTTGCTCCCTCTGTCCCTCTTACAAAACCCCTTGCCCATCCTCTGGGTCCCCCCCGTCTTTCTCCCTGGGCCTCCTGTCCCATGATCCTCTCATATCCCCTTTGCCAATCAATTTTCCAGCTCTTGGCTCCATCCCACCCCCTCCTGTCTTCTCCTATCATTTTGTATTTCCCCCAGCTCCCACTTTTCCTTCCTTACTAACTTATCCTTCAGTTAGTCCTGACGAAGGGTCTCGACCTGAAACGTCGACTGTACCTCTTCCGAGAGATGCTGCCTGGCCTGCTGCGTTCACCAGCAACTGAGCTGTGTGAGTTGATCGGGGTGGGGGGAGGCGTAATTAAAGTCACTGTGTGAGTTGATCTGGGTGGGGGTGTAATTAAATAGCTGTGTGAGTTGATTGGGGGGGTGTAATTAAAGTCACTGTGTGAGTTGATTAGGGCGGGGAGGTGTAATTAAAGTATCTGTGTGAGTTGATTAGGGTGGGGGAGGTGTAATTAAAGAAGCTGTGAGTTGATTAGGGTGGGGGGTGTAATTAAAGTAATTGTGAGTTGATTAGGGTGGGGGTGTATTTACATAGCTGTGTGAGTTGATTAGGGTGGGGGGAGGTGTAATTAAAGTAGCTGTGTGAGTTGATTAGGGTGGGGTTGTAATTAAATAGCTGTGTGAGTTGATTAGGGTGGGGGGAGGTGTAATTAAAGTAGCTGTGTGAGTTGATTACGGTGGGGGAGATGTAATTAAAGTCACTGTGTGAGTTGATTAGGGTGGGGGTGTAATTAAAGTAGCTGTGTGAGTTGATCAGTGTGGGGGGAGGTGTAATTGAAGTAGTTGTGTGAGTTGATTAGGGTGGGGTTGTAATTAAAGTCGTGGTGTGAGTTGATTAGGGTGGGGGTGTAATTAAAGTGAGTTGATTAGGGTGGGGGGAGGTGTAATTGAAGTAGCTGTGTGAGTTGATTAGGGTGGGGTTGTAATTAAAGTCGTGGTGTGAGTTGATTAGGGTGGGGGTGTAATTAAAGCAGCTGTGTGAGTTGATTAGGGCGGGGTGTAATTAAATAACTGTGTGAGTTGTGGGGGTGAGATTAAAGTAGCTGTGAGTTGATTAGGGTGGGGGTGTAATTAAATTAGCTGTGTGAGTTGATTAGGGTGGGGTTGTAATTAAAGTAGCTGTGAGTTGATTAGGGTGGGGGTGTAATTAAATTAGCTGTGTGAGTTGATTAGGGTGGGGTTGTAATTAAAGTAGCTGTGAGTTGATTAGGGTGGGGGTGTAATTAAATTAGCTGTGTGAGTTGATTAGGGTGGGGTTGTAATTAAAGTAGCTGTGAGTTGATTAGGGTGGGGGTGTAATTAAATTAGCTGTGAGAGTTGATCGTGGTGGGGGTATAATTAAAATGCTGTGAGTTGATTAGGGTGGGTGTGTAATTGAAGTAGCTGTGTGAGTTGATTAGGGTGGGGTTGTAATTAAAGTCACGGTGTGAGTTGATTAGGGTGGGGGTGTAATTAAATAGCTGTGTGAGTTGTGGAGGTGAGATTAAAGTAGCTGTCTGAGTTTATTAGGGTGGGGGTGTGATTAAAGTAGCTGTGTGAGTTGATTAGGGTGGGGGGAGGTGTGATTAAAGTAGCTGTGTGTGTTGATCAGGGTGGGGGGAGGTGTGATTAAAGTAGGTGTGTGAGTTGATTAGGTTGGGGGTGTGATTAAAGTAGCTGTGTGTTGTTCGGGGTGGGGGGAGGTGTGATTAAAGTAGGTGTGTGAGTTGATTAGGGTGGGGGTGTGATTAAAGTAGCTGTGTGTGTTGATCAGGGTGGGGGGAGGTGTGATTAAAGTAGCTGTGTGAGTTGATTAGGTTAACAGTGGATATTGCAGGGCGGGTGGGGTGTAATTAAAGCTGTGTGAGTTTATTAGGTTAAAAGTGGATATTGTTGCACAACTGTCCTCTGAGTTTACGACCACACTATGCCGGATAATTTTGAAAACAAAGCTGTTTCTCTTCGTTTTGACCTTCCGTCTGCACTGAAACAGTGTTTTCATCCCCCGAAAATGGAGATTTTCAGAAACGGTCTCCAGAGTGAATAAATCTGAAAACGCCTAATATCCGTTGCAGTGTGTACGGGGTAACCGGAGCTTTTTAAAACCGCTGTCATGACGTGCCGGAACAGATGGCAGCAGCGCGGCATTTCATTGTTTTCTTCTTCTCCTTATTCTTCTTCTTACTATTACTACTTTATTGTCACAAAACAATTGATACTAGAGCATAAATCATCACAGCGATATTTGATTCTGCGCTTCGCAGAACCTAACAATTGCAGAACAGACAGCAACGAGACTGAAGCCAGAAGAGTTTAGAGGTGTTCTCACCAAATACTTTGACCCATAGCTTACTGAATAAATAAGTATACTCACTTTGCCCTGTTTTCTGTCCTTGCTTGTATGAAGGTGGTTTACCTATTTATCCAAGTACTTCTCTGACAATAGATGTGTAACAGCCTAATGTAACATTGTATGGAAATACGAGATAACACCGATTCAGACATCTTTTATACATTTAACAAGGTGCTTTATTAATGCAACAGACTTAGTTTTTCAATGTTTGTCGTCAGCCGGGTCATACTGTCCGTGAACTCCCTGTCGGTTGCCTCCATACGCTCCAGTATTTTTTTTAGTTTTAAGTCTTTCTGTGTGAGAGCCAAGAGCAATTCCTTTTAAGTTTTTCTACTCTGTAACTGGTCAAACGCGCACCAGGTATACCATTTTCTCTTCGCTTGTTTTCTGTGTGTCCTGCGCATGCCCAGTAGGAGGAGATTTGCCCAAATATCCATCTAATGTGGACGGAGATATTTTGAAAAACGCTTAGTGTGGACGCCTGTTGTTTTTACTCGAAACTGGCGTTTTGAAAATTATCCGGCGTAGTGTGGACGTAGCCTCAGATGGAGATATCAAGAAGGGAAGAGTCAGCAAAACTCCCAGCATCAGTGTCCTGTAATTATTGCCAAACCAATTTACTCTTGAGAAAAGGAGGAATGGCTTATTTAAACAATACAAATTCTTATGACAATTCTACTACATTAAATTTCAAAGTAAATTTGTTATCGAAGTACATATATGTCACCATATACAATGCTGAATTTCATTTTCTTGTGGGCATTTACAGTAGATACAAAGAAACACAAAATGAAAACCTAAACACAAAGATGGACAAACAACCAATGTGCAAAAGACAAACTGTGGAAGTACAAAAATAATAATAAATAAGCAATAATATCTGGAAAATGAATTGTTGAGTCCTTGAAAACGAGTCCATAGTTTGTGAAGTCAGTTCAGAGTTGAGGTGAGTGAAGCTATCCACACTGGTTCTGGAGCTTGATGGTTGAAGGGTGTGGTGTGGTGGCAGTGAGAATGAGCATTGCCTGGATGGTGGGGGTGGTGATGATGGATGCTGCTTCCTTGCAGTTGCACCCTTTGTGGATGTGCTCAGTGGTGGTGTCCTTTCCTCTGATGAACTGGGCTCTAGCCACTATTTTTAATAGGCTTTTCAGTTTATAGTCATTGGTCACTATATAGTCATTATAGTCACACCAGGCCATGATGCAACCAGTCAGGATACTTGCCACTGTGCATGATGTGCTGAATCTGTGCAAACTTGTGAGAAAGTGAAGGAACTGCCGTGCCTTCTGTGTCTTTATTCATCTTTTTATTGATTTAAAAGAAGCATAAATATAGTCGAGGAGAATTATCTCAGATATATATATCAGTAACAATATAAACCCGGATTAAGATAGACATTGTCAAAATCATAGATATTGTTAAACTAGTATAAAATATATAGTTTTAAAAATGAAAATAATAATTCTCTTCTTATCAGTTTATGAAAAAAAAACATTGGGTTTTAAATGAGAAGGGAAAAAAACCCACTACCGTATAGAAAAAAAAACAAAAAAAAAGGGGACTGGGCAGTCCATTTTGAGGATACAACCAAAAAAAAAGAGAAACTTTCTGATCAAATCTAAAACTTCGAAAAAAATGATTGAAAAGGTAATAAATCAAATTAAATGAAAATATTGGATAAGAGGTCACCAGATTTGCTCAAATTTAAAGGATGTATCAAATGTCCGACTTTTTATTTTCTCTAAACTTAAACAGAACGTAATGGAGGAAAGCCGATAAAAGACAGTAGGTGGATTAGAATCCTTCCACTTCAATAAAATGGCTCTCCTAGCCAGTAAGGTCGAAAAAGCTGTCATACGTTGAGCGGAAACAGGAATATTTCCTACTTCCAATGGGATAATCCCAAAAATTGCCGTAAGCAAATTAGGCTGTAGATCCAGATCCAAAACTTTTGATAGTATTTTAAAAACATCTCTCCAAAAGTTTTATACAAGACCAATACATATGAGTTGAAGTGGCCAGCTCAGTATTACACCTGTCACAAATAGGACTGATATTGGAGAAAATACACGCTAGTTTCTCCTTTGACATATGGGCCTGCACTACCTTGAACTGTATCAAGGAATGACGGGCACAAGTAGATGAGTTGTTAACCGAATGAAAAATTTTACTCCATTGATCTTCTGAAAATGACTCTTGAAGTTCCGATTCCCAAGCATGTTTAATTTTATCATTAGATATCATTTGTGAGTTCAATAACCGTTTATAGATCATAGCTATCAAACCTTTTGAAATGGTTAAACTGAAAGAGAGCGTCTGCGATATTAGGGGTAAGCAGAAGGGTAATTTGGCAACAAACTACGTAAAAAATTCCTAAAAAAGTGTACATTAGATAAATCATATTTATCCACTAACTGAGAAAAAGACATTAAACAGTCCCCTAAAAACAAATCTGAAAAAGTTATTTTTCCCTTGATTTTCCAAATTAAAAAGGCCTTATCCAAAATTGATGGTTTTAAAAAATAATTGATGGTTATTACTAGAAAGAATAAAATTATTTAACCCAAAATATCTACAAAAGTGAAACCAAATTGTTAATATATGTTTAATAATGGAATTAAATTCTTGTCTGCTAATCTTAGAAAACAAAAAGGGAAGAGGAGCTCCCAGTAAAGAGGCCAAAGAGAAACCTTTCACCGAGTTTACCTCCAAATCCAACCATGAAGGCATTCATGTATATCTGAATAGTGAATCCAAAAAGTAATATATCGAATATTAATTGCCCAGTAGTACATTCTAAAGTTAGGCAAAGCCATACCACCATTCTTTTTTAATTTCTGCAGTAGAGTTTACTCAATCTATGATTCTTGTTGTTCCAAATATAAGATAAAATTATAGAATCTATTCTGTTGAAGAACTTTTTAGGAACAAAGGAAGGAACTGCCTGAAATATATATAAAAATTTTGGTAAAACTATCATTTTAATAGCATTAATTCAACCTATTAATGATAATGTCATAGGCGACCATTTAGAAAGCATTTGTTTGGTGTAGCCAATTAATGGGAAAAATTATATGTATAGAGATCCTTAAAATTTTCAGTAATTTTAATACCGAGATAGGTGAAGTAATTTTTAGCAATACTAAAAGGTACTTGATGATTTGGATCCGAGTAATTATTTAATAGGAAATAACTCACTTTTATGTAAATTTAATTTATACCCAGAAAAACTACTGAATTCAGAAAATATAGATAACATAGAAAGAATAGATTTTCTAGGATCTGAAATATAAACTAACAGGTCATCTGTATATAACGAAACCGTGTGTACTTTGTCCCCTCTCTTAATACCCTGAACAGTGTTAGAATCTCTAAGAGTAATAGCAAGGGCTTCTAAGACCAAGTTAAATAATAAAAGGCTAAGAGGGCATCCCTGTCAAGTACCCCTATGTAATCTAAAATAAGGAGATTTTTGATTATTAGTTATAACAGCAGCCATAGGAGCATAATAGACCAATTTAATCCAGGAAATATATCCCGGGCCAAGTTTAATCTTTCCAAAACCTCAAATAAGAAAGACAACTCTACCCTATCAAAAGCTTTCTCTGCATCAAGAGAAACAACACATTCAGATTCTTTAGATGGAGAAGAGTGAATAATATTTAATAATCTTTGAATATTAAAATGTGAACATCTATTTTTAATAAATCCAGTTTGATCATTGGAAATAACAGTAGGTAAAATATTCTCAAGTCTATTAGCCAAAATCTTAGAGAGAATCTTAAAATCCACATGCAATAAAGAAATTGGTCTATAAGAGGCGCATTCAGATAAATCTTTATCTTTTTTGGGAATTAAAGAGATTGAAGCTTCATAGAAAGTTTTCGGGAGAGTCCCAGAGGACTTAGAATTAGTGAAAATTTGACATAAATGAGGTGTAAGTATATCAGTAAAAGTCATATAAAATTCCATTGTATATCCATCTGGTCCCGGAGCCTTAGCTGATTGGAGAGAGGATATCGCCCTTGCTGTTTCCTCTTGTTTAATAGGTGCATCTAATGTATTCATATTTTAAATAGAGATTTTAGGTATATTCAATTTTTGTAAAAAACTATTCATAAAGCTAATATTATCTGCAAGTTCAGACTCGTAGACATCAGAGTAGAAATCTATAAATATCTTATTAATTTCATAAGGATCTACCATTGCAGTGCCTTTTTTGTAATGGCACTGATGTGCTGGTTCCAAGACAGAACCTTTGAAATGAAAATGCCAAGAAGTGTAAAGTTACTGACCTTCTGCACCTCCGATCCTCTGATGAAGAGGCTTATCGACCATGGACCTCTGATTTCTTCCTGCAGTAGTCAATCTCTTTGGTTTTGCTGACAAATGATAAGTTTTTAGAAAGGGAATTCTGGAATTTTGAAACATGACAGGAAGGTGACATGAGTTAGGATGATGTATGGATGCCTGCAATAACCTTCATACATGCCTGATAATTAGAGACAAGTACCTGGGAACTCCCTAGACTTGTGCTAGACTTGTGCATTAATACTGTACTTTGGATGGTACATGCAAGTAATGTAATGTACCTGTGGGAAGTAAATAAGTAGGAGTGTTCCATACATACGGAAACTGGGGATATTAGGGGTGTGTCTGTGTGTGTACATACATGCACCTTACAGAAATATATATACAAAGATACACAAGTTTAAGTTGCAGATTGAATTGCAATTGTTATTTTCACAGTGGAATCTTGTAGATTTACTCATGTAGAGAGGAAGGACAATATGCCTCAAAGCAGAAATATCCTGCAACTTGTAGTTTAAGAGGATGTGCTGGAACTTTTGGAAAATGTTCAGTTTGGTAGAGAGTTTTGTATTTGCACAAGCTTGTGTCTTTTGCTTATTGGTTGTTTGTCCGTCCTGTTGGGTGTGGTCTTCCATTGACTGTATTGTGTTTCTTGGATTTAGTGTATGCTCACAAGAAAACAAATTTCATGGTTTTATATGTGTATTTTGATAATAAATTTACTTTGAACTTTGAAGTCCCTGGGGCTGGACGGGATACCCTGGATACAATGCTGAGCAAGGGGAGAGATAGCTGCACCTTTGGAAAATATCTTTGCTTCCTCACTGGTCATATAAGTGGTATCAGAAGATTGGAGGGTGGCAAATATTATTCTTTTGTTTAAGAAAGGAAGTAGGGATAACCCTAGGAATTATAGACCAGTGAGTCCTACTTCAGTAAGGGCAAATTGTTGGAGAAGATTCTTAGAGACAGGACTTATGAGCATTTAGAGAAACATGGTCTAATTGGGGATAGTCAACATGGCTTTATGAGGGGCAGGTCATGCCTCACGAGCCTAATTGAATTCTTTGAGGATGTGACAAAGCATATTGAAAGTAGAGCAGAAGGTGTGGTGTATATGGATTTTAGTAAGGCATTTGATAAGGTTCTCCATGATAGGCTCATTCAGAAAGTCAGGGGGTATGGGATCCAGGAAAACTTGCTGCGTCAATACAGAATTGGCTTGGCCATTGAAGGCAGAAGGTGGTTGTAGATGGAGAGTATTCTGCACGGTAGTGGGTGACCACAGGGAACTACTCTTTGTGATCTTTCTAAGTGACTTGGATGAGGAAGTGTAGAGGTGATTAGTAAAGTTTGCAGATGACATGGAGGTTGGTGGAATTGTGCATAGTGTGGAGGGTTGGCATAGTTTGCAATGGGATATTGATAGGATGCAGAACTGGGCTGAGAAGTGGCAGATGGAGTTCAACTGGGAAAATCATTAAGTGATACACATTGGAAACTCAAATATGAAGGCAGAATACAGGGTTAATGGCATGATTTCTAGCAGTGTGGAGGAACGGAGGAATCTTGGGGTCCAAGTCCATAGTTGCCACACAAGTTGATAGGGTTGTTAGAAAGACGTATGGCGCATTTGCCTTCATTAGATGGGGAATTGTGTTCAAGAACTGTGAAGTAATGTGGCAGCTCTGTAAAAGCTGGTTACATCATGCTTGGAATATTGTTTTTAGTTGTGGTTGCCTCATTATAGGAAGGAAGTACAGTGCAGAGGAGACTTAGCAGGATGCTGTCTGGACTGCAGAGAATAGGTTGAGTGAGCGTGGGGCTTTTCTCTTTAGAGAAAGGAGGATGAGAGGTGACTTGATAGAGGTGTACAAGATGATGAGGCACAGATAATGGATGGCCGGATACTTACTCCCAGGGTGGAAATGGCTAATACAAGGGGGCATAATTTTAAAGTGATTGGAGAAAAATATAGGGAGGATGTCAGAGGCAAAAACATTATGGGTATTTGAGAAACTCTTAGATAGGCACATAAATGATAGAAAAATGGAGGTATATGTAGAAGGGAAGGGCTAGATGATGTTAGAATAGGTTAAAAGGTCAGTACAACATTGTGGGGCCTAAGGGCCTGTATTGTGCTGTAATCTTCTATGTATGAGTTGCAGGTTTATCTGTTGGAGTAAAGAAGTGCCTTGCATTTAAGCTAAAAAACAGGCAACTAGTAGGAATAGTTGGTTGCTAATACCCTTTTAGACAAACTATGCTGACCTTTTACACTGGAATCAATCTGTTACAAGTATGGGCAACACACACAAAATGCTGGTGAACGCAGCAGGCCAAGCCGCAATCTATAGGAAGAGGTACAGTCAACGTTTTGGGCCGAGACCCTTCGTCAGGACTAACTGAAAAAAGACATAGTAAGAGATTTGAAAGCGGGAAGGGGAGGGGAAGAACCGAAATGATAGGAGAAGATGGGGGGGGGGGCGATGGAGCTAAGAGCTGGGAAGTTGATTGGCAAAAGGGATACGAGGCTGGAGAAGGGACGGGAGGCCTAGGGAGAAAGAAAGGGGGAGGGGAGCACCAGAGGAAGATATAGTGAGAGGGACGGAGGGAGAAAAGAGAGAGAGAGAATGAGAATCAATGTTCATGCCAACAGGTTGGAGGCTACCCAGACGGAATATAAGGTGTTGTTGCTCCAACCTGAGTGTGGCTTCATCTTTACAGTAGAGAAGGCTGTAGATAGACATATCAGAATGGGAATGGGACGTGGAATTAAAATGTGTGGCCACTGGGAGATCCTGCTTTCTCTGGCGGACAGAGCATAGGTGTTCAGTAAAACAGTCTCCCAGACTGCGTCGGGTCTCACCCATATATAGAAGGCCACATTGGGAGCACCGGACGCAGTATTAGCTTCCAACCTGATGGCATGAACATTGACTTCTCTAATTTCCGTTAATGCCCCTCCTCCCCTTCTTACCCCATCCCTTATTTATTGTTTTATTTTTCCCCCTTTCTTTCTCTCTCTCTTTTCTCCCTCTGTCCCTCTCACTATATCTTCCTCTGATGCTCCCTTCCCCCTTTCTTTCTCCCTAGGTCCCATGATCCTCTCCCTTCTCCAGCCTCGTATCCCTTTTGCCAATCAACTTTTCAGCTCTTAGCTCCATCCCTCCCCCTCCTGTCTTCTGCTCTCATTTTGGATCTCCTCCTCCCCCTCCCACTTTCAAATCTCTACTATCTCTTCTTCCAGTTAGTCCTGACGAAAGGTCTCGGCCCGAAACGTCGACAGTACTTCTTCCTATAGATGCTGCCTGGCCTGCTGCGTTCCACCAGCATTTTGTGTGTTGCTTGAATTTCCAGCATCTGCAGAATTCCTCACGTCTGTGTTGTAAATATGATGCCATTTCTTTTGCTTGTAGATTGAGGTTTGGGGAAATGTTGAATGGGCACATGACTACGATCTCTATGAACTACGATCGCGGACTGCAGCGGGAGCCTTGTTTGTCCATCTATGTTCGGAGAGCTCCACTGTGAAACATAAGCTGTTGCAAGACTGAGCTGACTGACTGACTGTTTAGTTGCTTTCTATATCTGAGATTCTTTTTTTGGCTGTGTAAGAATATAATTTAAAAATGTACAAATAAAATCATTAAAATAAATCAATTTTGTCCATTGAGAATTTTTGAAAATCACTTGAATGCTTTATTTAAAAACTAAATACTAAATTCACTGATTTCATACATTTGGGAATTAATAACCATGGAAAAGAAAGTGGGCCTCTCACGTACTCCGTGACGGGTTAAAGAACCAGCAGAGATGGAAAACACTTTGGAGTCTGGTATTGCTATTAACTAATGATATTTATTAGTAACTACACAATACAGTAATGTAAGAACGGGAGGAGAGAGAGCAGCGCGCTGCGTGTGCACAGCCCTCCTGTGAAAAATGATATCGTATCTGTTAATAGAGGCCGTGGACAATTTTGATTTGATGGAGATGTGAAAGCACAGAGGAACATTTGGAGAAATTTCTGAAATGCCAGTTCGCTGCTGTTGTTACTGCGCAGTCGGGAATCTTCCGGAGGGAAGGCCTCAAAATCCCCGGCTTTGCCTGCTGTTGGCGACTGAAATTAAGGTCGAATCATTCGGACAGAGATGGCGCTCAGTACTCGGTGTCGGAGAGCTGATCGGAGGCTCAAAGTTTTCGGATGACTCAGAGTTGGACTGTGGTCGGCATGGCAGGGAGAGTTTTTCTTCCTTCTCCCGTCTGCGTGAGATGTGGGACATTTGAGAGACTTTGAACTTTTTATTGTGCTTATGGACTTCTTCATCAAGTTATGGTATTGTTGCACTGTTGTAACTATATGTTATAATTATGTGGTTTTGTTAGTTTTTTCAGTCTTGGTCTGTCCTGTGTTTTGTGATATCACACCGGAGGAAATATTGTATTATTTCTTAATGCATGCATTACTAAATGACAATAAAAGAGGACTGCGTATCTTCATAATCTAAATGCAGATAAATCAAACAGGTTAGCAATGATTCCATCAATAAGTGTGGAAATATATGAAAACCAAGCTTCTTCAAGTCTAGGGGTAAATAGATACAGTCTTACAATGATGAGTAAAGTTCAGTTCAGTTTGTGGTATTGAGTTGAGTAGTGATGGAGAGAGAGAGAGGGAGAGATTTGAGTCTTCAGGTGAGTTGTCGCCATCAATCTTCCCGTTGTCCTCCAAAATCCTTTAGAAGTCACCACCTGGGATCACAATAAAGGGGACCGTTCTTCTGTGGTGGAGCTATCAATGCAGGCGAGGGTTGGACACACAAACAACTTCCCACTGGTCATGCCCTGTTCACACTGCGAGAGCCACTGATGGATCCGCCTGATCAATCCTCCAAAACCCACTTTTTCTGTGGGCACAACAAAGCTCATTCAGTGTCCAAAATCATGTGTCTGAGGTCTACCATCTGACCTATTTAATCTCCCTGTGCTGGATACCAACTGTCACTCAAACAGCTCCACCCCTTCTCTGTCTGTAAGAACGTACAAGCAGGCGATGTCCTTGGGAAAGTATAAACAAAACTGTGAGCAGTCTCCGTCCGTGTGTGTGTGTGTCTGTCTGTCTGTCTCTGTGTGTCTCTCTCTCTTTTCAAAAGCATAGTTCATAGGGGTAATTGAACACAGTTCATAGGGGTAATTCAGGACCCCGTCACACCCCCTTCCTTCAGAGAAAAACATTTTGACAAAGGCAAAATTTTTGTTTAACTGGAAATTTCTGAGTTTGAAACAATACATGTATAATCATCAGATGACAGAGCAAAAACATACAATTTCTAACTTAACATCTGGATAAACAATCAGCTATAATATTGTCAGTATCTTTCACATGTTTGATTGTCAGGTCATATTTTTGCAATAGCAGACTCCAACAACCTTAACAACCTTCTATTCTTATCCTTCATCTTAGTTAAAAACGCCAACGGATTCTGATCTATGTAAACCGCAAGTAGTCTCTGGGCAGGACAAACATAGACTTCAAAATGTTGTAAAGCCTGAATAAGTGCTAGTAATTCCTTTTCAACAGTTGAATAATTTTTCTAGTGCACATTAAATTTCTTTGCGAAATAAGCTACTGGGTGTTCAATGCCATCCACTCCCTTCTGTAACAGTACTGCCCCAGCAGCTTCGTCACTGGTGCCTGTTGCTATAGAAAATGGCTTGGAAAAATCAGGTGTTTTGAGCATAGGATGATAACACAGGATGGTTTTCAGACATTCAAATGCCTCCTGGCAAAGATCACTACATATTTTACTCTTCCCTAGAAGTTTTGTTAGGGGGAGAGCAATGTCAGCAAAGTTCTTAGAAAACTTACGATAATACCCAACCATTCCTAAAAACCTTCTTAAAGCTTTCTTACTGGTGGGAACAGGAACCTCAGCAACAGCTTGAACCTTGGCATGTACAGGAGCTAGTTGGACCTGGCCTACCACATAGCCCAGATATGTAACAGTAGCATGGCCAAACTCACTTTTAGCAAGGTTCACAGTAAGATTGGCCTCGGAAAGTTTGTCAAACAGTTTTTCTACCGCTGCAATATGCTCTTCCCACGTGTCATTTCAGCCTACTAAATCATTGATATAAGCCCCTGTGTTTTCTGAACCTCTAATCACAGAATTGATCGTTCTTTGAAATGTCCCCAGAGCATTTTTCATCCTGAAGGGTAAAACGTTATATTCATACAGTCCAGATGGTGTCACAAATGCTGATATCTCTTTAGCCCTCTCTGTTAAAGGAACACCCTAGTATCCTTTTAACAAGTCAATCTTTGTAAGGTATTTAGCCTTCCCCACTCCATTAGTCATCCACTCTCTTTCCTTGTTCCTTCTTGTTTCCAATTTCTTCAACCATTTTACTTCCCTCTAAATTTATTCTGTAAGGATGCTCTCTGATGGGCTGGGTTGAATTTACAATGATGTCATGCCCTTCAGCTGTACACCATCTTAGAATGTCAGGGAATAAATCTTTATGCTTGCTAATTAATTCCTTCACTTGTTTTTGCAGTGTAGGTTCCAACTGATGGACCTTATCAGTAAAATTTTCCAAAACAATGGAAATCTTACACCTTATTGATACCAGATTTTGGTAAAATTATTTTTCATCTCATTTTCAGCCTCTATGACTCCATTTGTTTCTATAACAGTACCCACAGGTGCTACCTTATCAAACAAGTGTTTTATTTTAATTTGAAAAACATTCCACAAACTTTCCTTTGCAAGGTCACAAACCGTATTAAGTCTCTCCCAGAATCTTAAAACATAATTAAACACACTAACATATGTTTCCACATCAAACCACAGTTCTCTGAGTAGGGTCGAAGGTCCTTTTGGCCTGTGACCGAAAACAGGTTCAAACAGACTACCCTCCAATGATTTTTGAATCGTATCTCCAACAGCAAATAAGAGTAGGGGAACCCCCTCATCCCAGTTTTTCCCCTTTTTCACACAATATGTTTTAATTATGGTCTTAAGAGTGGAGTTGAACCGTTCCAAGGCTCCCTTGGACTCTGTGTGATATGCAGATGACCCAATGGGCTTAGCTCCCAGTTCTCCAACTATCCCCTGGAATGTTCTCGAAGTAAAGTTACTACCCTGGTCAAATTGAATTTCTTTGGGCAGACCTATCAGTGTGAAAAACTTACTGAATGCTTTTACCACAGTCTTGGCCTTGATGTTTCGAAAAGGCATGGCTTCAGTTAACCTAGACACAGCACACATAATTGTTAACAGATACTGATGACTAGCTGCAGTCTTTAGCAATGGGCCTACACAATCCATTATGACCCTAGAAAAAGGTTCACCAAAAGCAGGTATCAGTTTAGGTAATGTTACCTGAATAACCTGATTAAATTTCTCCTCAACCTGGCAGGTACGGCAAGTCCTGCAAAAATTTACAACATCCTTTCTTAAATTCGGCCAATAAAATTCCTTCATAATCCTGTTCACTGTCTTTCTCACTCCAAAATGTCCACCTAAAGGCATACTGTAAGCCATGTTTAAAATTTCAGCCCTGTAAACTTTCGGAATCACTACTTGATGTTCAATAGCCCAATCCTCACTAGCAGGCACAGTAGCTGGTCTGCACTTCCTCATCAACACCCCATCTTTAAGATAATATCCAACTGACTCTCTCTGAACCTCCTCTTCTGTGAGAGCTGTCTCCTTTAAAGCCACCATTTCAGAATCTTTATTCTGTTCTTCTATAAATTCCTTCCTTGATAAGGACAAACCTTTCTCATACACCTTACTCTCATCAGCTTTACTACCCTCTAAGTCCTGCTGGAATCTGGAAGGTAGAAAAGTCTGTGACACATCATCATAATTTAAACCTCTGGTTTTGCTATCAGGGGCCTCAGCAGACTTCCTAAACATGCTTTGAGTATCTGCACATGTGGGAGAAACATCAGTCTTTCTGTGTGGTTCATTAGTAACAGCTTTGCTCATTAGTTGAATTGTTAAATCACCCTTATCTTGGAGAGGTGTCAACCTCCTCACATTGTTTACTAAACTTAGCACCATCACCAGACTTATAAGAACCATGTATACATTGTGGAAGAGGCCAAACAATCCATTTATCAAATTTCTATGACCTTTACTTCGACTTATCTCCATAACATCAACTACCAATGGCGTCTCAAACCCATAACAATCCTTCTTCTCCACAACATCATCATGAATAACATCATAACCTTGCAGGTGTTTACCTCCAAATGTCCAAACAAAATTCAACAGAGGGGGACATACTTCCTCTGCAGGCCTTTGTCCTGCAAGCAGGGTCAAAGGTCGTGCAACCAATCCAACCTTTCCCAGTACTTTATTCAAAAGTCCAGGAACAACACTTTGCCCATTATTTCCAGTGTCACTTACCTTGTCAATTTTTATCTCATCACTAACTTTTAGAGCATTGTCTAATACAAGTGACTGAGAATTCTCAATTTCCACTGATACCAAGGTTAACCCCTTATTCACTGAACCAAAACCATCTGACACAAAAGAACTGCATTCCTTTCCAACCAAGTCAGACACCTCAGACCTTAACTGAGTTTCAACACAAGATTCAGTACCCTGTGAGTCCACAGGTACTTCCACAACCTGAACGCAGGCAATCGGGACAGCTGCCCCTTCTGCACTGTCATCACCTGTCCCAGTTTCAAATTCAAGGTCACCCCGAACCTCCTAGCTACTCTCTGGGTAACTCTCATCTGGAGTAAACTCAACCTCGTGGGTCAAAACAACTTTGTCTGCTTTCTTAGCAGACCCCCGCAGGGTGGCGGCATCCTCTTCATCTAGGTGTGCCCTTACATCATAGGGGACACAACTTTTAAATTCATCAAACAAAACAAGCTCTTCCGAGCTGTAAAAATCAGGGTCTGACACTAAACCTCTCAGCTGCCACCTTTCAAACTATCTCTGTTGTTCTGCCTCTTCACTCCATTTGTCTGCCTCTCTAGCCTCGAGCTCTTTCAGTTGCAACTCATGCTCCATTTTTGATTTTTCCAACTGAAGCTGAAGCTCAGCCTCAGTAAGTACTTTACCTTCAGCAAACATTTTCAACACATCCTCAGTAAATTGCTTCATCGAAATATAATGTTCAACTATTTTTCTTTGAATTTCTACCTTAGTCATACCCTTCTTTACCTCAATTCTTTAGCAATGTCCCGCACATCATCCTTTTTAGTTCTCTTCAAAACCACAGGGTTTGGCGATGCCAGAAATTCCCTAACATCCATTTCTGCCGTTTTTCCACACAACCAAATCAAAAGGGATTTCTTCCCCAATCAATTCAAACAAGCCTCCCAAGCAATTTGTTCATATTACGGATGCAGGCCCCAATTTTGTCACGTACCCTGTGACGGGTTAAAGAACCAGCAGAAATGGAAAATACTTTGGAGTCCGGTATTGCTACTAACTAACAATATTTATCAGTAACTATGCAATACAGTAATATAAATGCAGGTAAACCAAACAGGTTAGCAATGATTCCATCAGTATGTGTGGAAATATATGAAAACCAAGCTTCTTCAAGTCTAGGGGTAAATAGATAGTCTTACGATGATGAGTAAAGTTCAGTTTAGTTCGTGGTATTGAGTTGTGATGCAGAGAGAGAGAGAGAGAGAGAGAGTGAGAGGGAGAGATTTGAGTCTTCAGGTGAGCTGTCACCATCAATCTTCCCGTTGTCCTCCAAAATCCTTTAGGAGTCACCGCCTGTGACCACAACAAAGGGGACAGTTCTTCTGTGGTGGAGCTATCAATGCAGGCGAGGGTTGGACACACAAACAACTTCCCACTGGTCATGCGCTGTTCACACTGTGAGAGCCACTGATGGATCCACCTGATCAATCCTCCAAAACCCACTTTTTCTGTGGGCACAACAAAGCTCATTCAGTGTCCAAAATCATGTGTCTGAGGTCTACCATCTGACCTATTTAATCTCCCTGTGCTGGATACCAACTGTCACTCAAACAGCTCCACCCCTTCTCTGTCTGTAAGAACGTACAAGCAGGCGATGTCCTTGGGAAAGTATAAACAAATTGTGAGCAGTCTTCGTCCCCCTCTTCCCCCCCCCTTAAAAACAAGATGTCGGTATTAAATACCTCTCTCTCTCTCTTTTCAAAAGCACAGTTCATAGGGGTAATTCAGGACCCCGTCACAGGCCTCATTAACAAACGAGAAAATCTGCAGATGCTGGAAGTCCGAGCAACACACACAATGCTGGAGGAACTCAGCACGCCAGGCAGCAGCAAGAGGGGAAAAAGTACAGTCGACATTTTGGGCGGAAACCCTTCAGCAAGACTGCAGAAAAAAAGTTGAGTAGCTTTAAAAGGGGTGTGTGGGGGGGGGGGAAGAGAAACACCAGGTGAGTGTTAAAACCTGGAGGAGGGAAGATGAAGTAAAGAACTGGGAAGTTGATTGGTGAAAGAGACAGAAGAGCATGGAAGAAAGAAAAAGGGGGGAGGAGCACCAGAGGGGGCAATGGTGGGGGGGAGGCATTACCAGAAGTTTGAGAAATCGATGTTTGTGCCATCAGGTTGGAGGCTACCCAAATAGAATATAAGATGTTGTTCTTCCAACCTAAGTGTGGCCTCATCACGACAGTGGAGATGGCCACGGATGTACGTATCAAAACCGGAATGGGAAATGGAATTAAAATGGGTGACTGTTGGGAGATCCTGCTTGATACATGGCTGAGCAGCATGAATAGTATGAATGTTAGAACGTTTTGCTGAAATTTTTTTTGCTGGTCTTATTTCAGCAAAAGCCATGGTTTACAAACTCTTCACAATAATGTAGCCTTATAATAATGGAATTTATCATTTCATCGTATATGTGATAACTGATTTATTTGTCATTTCTAGCTGGTTAGCAAACCATCATTATCAGCCCAAGGGGTATTATATTTCATTAATGATTAGGACATTTTCATCAGGAACTTGCCTTTTTCCCCTCTGTTTTTGTCAGTATCAGTGATGCAGGATTTTTTAAAAATCTGATATTCTCTTTATGTTCTTAATTTTTTCAAAATTACCATTGTATGCAATCAAAAGCTTATGTAAACTTTCATTCCAGAGACTTGAGAACTGCATTTTAGATTTATTTCCATATAATCTTGGATTTTAAACTTCAACCATCCATCCTTCTCAGCCTCAAACCTTCTTTAACTTTGGTATAAAAACACAAAACACTAAAAATAATCTGCATGCCTCAGCATTTGTGAAAGAGAAACTTATTATTTCAAGTTGATCATTCATTTGAACCATGGCTGAAAAGCAAGGGGAAAATACTGAACTAGTCACCTGGTCTCCAATTTTTATTTCCTGATATTGTTCTGCAAGTGATGGGTGTCAACATTGCTGAAGATTTACCCTGGTCCCAACATATTGATGCAATTATGAAGAAGGCACACCAGCAGCTATATCTCATTAGGAACGCAAACTCGAGGAAATCTGCAGATGCTGGAAATTCAAGCAACACACATAAAGAATGCTGGTGAACGCAGCAGGCCAGGCAGCATCTCTCGGAAGAGGTACAGTCGACGTTTTGGGCCAAGACCCTTCGTCAGGACTAACTGAAAGAAGAGCTAGTAAGAGATTTGAAAGTGGGAGGGGGAGGGGGAGATCCAAAATGATAGGAGAAGACAGGAGGGGGAGGGATGGAGCCAAGAGCTGGACAGGTGATTGGCAAAAGGGATATGAGAGGATCATGGGACAGGAGGCCCAGGAAGAAAGACAGGGGAAGGAGTATAGTGAGAGGGACAGAGGGAGAAAACGGAGAGAGAGAAAAAGAATATAAATAAATAACGGATGGGGTATGAGGGGGAGGGGGGGCATTAACGGAAGTTAGAGAAGTCAATGTTCATGCCAACAGGTTGGAGGCTACCCAGACAGAATATTGTTGTTCCTCCAACCTGAGTGTGGCTTCATCTTTACAGCAGAGGAGGCAGTGGATAGATATGTCAGAATGGGAATGGGACGTAGAATTAAAATGTGTGGCCACTGGGAGAACCCGCTTTCTCTGGTGGACAGAGTGTAGGTGTTCAGCGAAACAGTCTCCCAGTCTGCGTTGGATCTCACCAATATATAAAAGGCCATATCGGGAGCACCGGACGCAGTATATCACCCCAGTCAACTCACAGGTGAAGTGTTGCCTCACCTGGCAGGACTGTCTGGGGCCCTGAATGGTGGTAAGGGAGGAAGTGTAAGGGCATGTGTAGCACTTGTTCCGCTTACAAGGATAAGTGCCGGGAGGGAAATCGGTGAGAAGGGATGGGGGGCAAAGAATAGACAAGGGAGTCGCGTAGGGAGCGATCCCTGCGGAAAGCAGAAAAAGGTGGGGGGGGGGGGAGGATAGATGTGCTCCCACCAATCTCCCTCCCAACACTTATCCTTGTAAGCAGAACAAGTGCTACACATACCCTTACACTTCCTCCCTCACCACCATTCAGGGCCCCAGACACTGCTCTAATGTGAAGACAGCTAAACCCAATAAATATAACATCAATACCACAGCCCTGAGCGAGACCTGGCTTGCAGGAGAGGGCAAACTTTGTAAAAGGGGTGAGAGATGCACATTCTTTTGGAGTGGCAGAGGACATCAAAACTGACATGAGGCTGCGGTTGAATTTGCAGTGAAGATTGTGATCACTGACAAGCTTGCTGGACCTCCAAAAGGTGTGGATTACTGGCTGATGACCATGAAACTTCCCCTGTCACATGGGGTAACCCAGATGATGTCAAGGGCAAGTTCTATGAAGAACGGCACTCAGTTATTGCCACTTTTCCCCAAGTGGACAAGCAAGACTTCCAACACAAGAGTAGGCTCTGACAGCACTTCCTGGGATGGGAAATATGGAGTTGGCTGCTGCAACAGTCTTTTCACTACTCCAGACATGCGCCAAACATGAACTGTTGATCACCAACACCATCTTCTGCCTTCCCACCTGTAACGGAACTTCATGGATGCATCCCTGCCCTAACCACTGGCATCTAATTGACATCATCATCATCAGACAGGCAGGATGCAAGGGTGACAAAATCTATGTGTGGTGCTGAATGTTGGACAGACCACTGTCTCATCTAAATTGAGCATCCATATCCAGCCAAGGAAAGAAAGCCCCAGGACAGCCTCAGGCTGAAAAGCAGCAACATAAAGCGGGCTTTTGTTGACACTTTGGAAGACAACTTAAACTCCTACTCTGCTACAAGGATTCTGGGGCCAGAGAGCACGAGGACTGATTTGATGCAAACTGTCAACATCAAATTGCTGGATCATCTCCACAAAGCTTTCCACAGTGACCCCAAGTCCATTTCAAATACCTACAATATATAAAGGCCCATACAACACAAACTTTGCCAGATTCAGGATTCCTGGACCCGATGAGATTCAGGCATATGCAGATAGGATGATTTAAAGAACTTCTACACTGCATGAAAAGACAAAATACTAGCTGAGGAATATGGTGCAGTGCTGACAGAAAAGCTCTACCAGCTCTTCCAACTCATGTGGCAGCAAGAGACAATTCCTCAGGAATTTAAAATTGCATCCATCATCCACCTGTATAACAGAAAGCAAAACCGACGGTCCTGCGACAACTGTCAGGGAGTATCCTTGCTGTCTATCGCAGCAAGATCTTTGCCAGTGTTCTCAACCACCTCACATCTTGACTAGGGACCACACACACACACACACACACAGTCATGTATAATTTTGAAAAATAAGTTGGTAAGGTCACTGAAAGGAAGTAACTGCACTTTCTTTAAAAGAATGGTTTTATTAAAAAAGATGTAGCGTGCTTATTTATTACATTCTAATTGAACCTTTAAAGTAAACCAGACACGTTTTGTAAAACAAGTTTTCAGGAAATAATCCAGTACTGGCTGACTAATTGGAGGGGCACCTGTAATAAATTTGCTTTGCATCATTAGGTTGTAGAGATTGATCTTGCGACACAATGGTTGCAAACAATCAGAGGCAATAATGGATGTTGAGAAGCTATCTAGCTGTAGAAACACACTTAAATCACAATATTTCTGATTAAATGATCTGAGGTGATCTGAGAAAATTGAAAGAATACAACTCTCACAAAAATACAAACCACTCTTCCTTCACTTTACACATCTTGAAGCTCAAGGAAATCTAGTTCATCCCGCCAGTGATTGACGTAAACATTAATTTCCAGAACTCGTTTACGATTGCGGGCTATTTCATCCATGTGCAGCTGCCAAACAAGAAGTATGTTACTACATTGCAAATTCAAATATCACTGTTGTTTTCTGAGGTACAATGCTCAAACAACGAGTAATACTTCCAATCATCTCTAGATTACAGTACTTATAATACCTAATACAATGGAAATGCTATGTAAATAGTTGTTATACCGTATTGTTTAGGGAATAATGGCGAGAAAAGAAGTCTGTACATGTTCAGTACAGACACAACCATCATAGCTCTTCTGGGAATGCTGATGCTGCCTCGGCATCAGCCGATCCCGATTTTCCCGTGATCTTTAAGTTCTTGAGGCTGTAGCGCTTTGCATAGCCAGCCAGCCATCCCTTACTAGCTTTAAACTCCTTCCTCTCCTCCACAACAAAAGTAGCGACCGAACGAGACGCGAGGCGAACAATGCTCAAACAACGAGAGCTGGAGAGAGAACTTTCGGGTTTTCCCGTCCGCGTTGGTTGAATCCGCGCATGTGGAACCTGTGGATAAGGAGGGCCAACTGTATATTCCTCCCACCTAATTTTCTTTAACCTGTTTGAGAAGGTAGGCCAAGTGATCCTCAGCGGTTTTGCGTTACTAGCCTTGTATCTTTTAACATTTCTAGAAGGTTACAGGGGGAAGAAGACTAAACATCTTGAGATTTGATGGAGCATCTCCTCAATTTGGTATGTGCCATGTACTACCAAAATTGTTATAAATTAGTAAGAGATACCCAATTATTTATAATTGCCCCGATTTTCTCATTTTCCTGCCCCTTTATTCCCACCATGGTAAGCAAACGTTCCTAGCTCAGACTAGAAATTAACTGGCCATGGAAGAAAAACAGCAGGACAGAATTGGAGAATGTCAAGTACACTCACTGTGGAATCTGAGTTTAAGCCCTCACATCCTGTCAGAAAGCAGACTAATACAGTGCTATAATGGGCACCTTAGCTCTAAGACATGAAGGTAACAAATTTGGCAATTTCTAGTTTTGCTTCATTGAACTCTTCTCTCATCTGTTTGAACATTTGAGTTGCCCTTTGGCCCCAGATCAGTTTTTTCCCTTCTTTTCCCTATCCTCAATTTTCTTTTAACCCTTGAAACTAATGGACTGCACATTTGGTTACAGATGCTGTATGTTTTTTTTCCACCAGCACACCCAACATACAGCTCGAGTGGAAGGACTATTCAGGTATATGAGGTGTCATAACCCGATCTGATTTTATCCTCACCTGAGATAAGTTCCTCTACCAAGGCTCTACCAAGATAGTTTTTAAGAGAATGAGTGTTTTGCTGTTCCTTGTCCAGTGAAGCCCTGGAATAAGTATTTCCCCCATAAACCTGCTGATACTACATTAACCAGCTATAATTATCATCAAAAAGTTTTTGCATTAAATTTGCACCATGGAATCTTCTGCTTGAATAAAGAACTATGGGAGTGCTACCTGTCATATATGTACTGTCTGAAGTTCAGACAAACTAAATTGAGAAATGGGATTTAACAAATTCCACACACTATTCTGAAGAGAAGCAGAGTTGTAGTTCCATGCCAATATCCATTCCTCAATTAACAGGTTCTCAAATACATCTGATCAAGTACCATATTGCCGTGGGATCTAACAATATGGAAACCGGTTTTATATATTTACAGAAGTAACTAAAAGAGAATTTCATTTTAGAAGTCTATAGATTGTGAAAGGAATTTGTTAAAATGCATATTTCTGTATATTTTGCTGATTTGTCATAGGAATTACTGTAAATGAAACAAATTACATTAAGCTTTCATTACCACTCACTATCCTCAGTGTTTTCTGTTCATCTGAATTTAACTCTAGAAAAATAACTTGCAGAACTAAAGTATTTTATCCATCCTTACCTTCTCAATCATGTCTCTGAGCCAGGCATTTGCCTTTGTAACCATTTTGTCTTCTTGGTTGTCAATCTTAAGCAGATGCAAGTCATGTGATGCATTAATTGTATTCATAACTGTATCTTTATCAATAAACAGCTACATAAAAAAAAATCAAAATGTGTTGAGAAAGCATCTTTGCCAAGTTCAACTAAACTTGCATTTTTAAACATCAAGTCCCAATAGGTGTTTTCTGGAAATTGGTATATTCTATTTAGTTTGCCATTGGCTATGGGATTAAAGAGAGGATAGTTGGGTTCATTATAAATTGTTAACCTGCACAGGAACCAATAATAATCTGAACAATACTTATCATGGTAATTCATTCAAAATCAAGGCACGTGAATAAAATCTTATGTTAGAGCATGTTTTGTGATATTGCTAGTGGTGAAGCAATCTGTTTCATATCAACAGTTATCCATAAAGAAAGTGAGTGTTACTGATGTTTCAAAGGCATATATACCACATGCAAATTATTTACAGTGCCTTGAACCTCAACTCTTTGTTAGTAGTGAGGAGATGATGGTGTTGAGTATTATAACCAGGGACTTTGATCAATTTAACTGAGAATTTTTATTTGTGTATTACATGTTCCTTTTTCAACAACAGGGCCCCAAAACAAGGAAAATTGCAAAGCATGTAAAATTAAAACTCAAAAACTGAAATGCCAGCAGTTCAAAAGTATTCATCCCTCTTTGCTCAGTACCTAGCTGAACCACCTCTCGCAGCTATTACAGCTGGTAGTCTTTTTGGATAAGTCTCTATTAACCTGGCATGTGTTCTCCTGACTTCCCCTTCCTCAAGTCCACAATCAATTCCTTGGTCTTGCTGACGTTGAGTACAAGGTTGTTGTTACAACTCCACTCAACCAGCTGATCCATCTCATTCCTGAGATTCTGCTAACAGTGGTGTCATCTGCGAATTTATAGATAGCATTTGAACTGTGCCTAGCCATACAGTCATGAGTATAGAAAGAGTAGAGTGGTAGGCTAAGCATGCATCCTTGAGATGCATTTGTGCTGATTGTCAGCAAGGAATGTTATTACCAATCCACACTGACTCATATCATGATAAGGAAGTCAAGAATCCCGTTGCAGGGGCCCAGATTTGGAAGCTTATTAATTTGTAGTGAAGGGATGATGGTGTTGAATGCTGAATGGTAATTACTAAACAGCAGCCTTGTTTAGGTATTGCTGTTGCACAGGTCTTCCCAGGTCGCGTGAAGAGCCAGTGAGATTGCTTCTGCTGTGAACCTGTTGAGGCAATAGGCAAAATGTAGTAGTTCCAGGTCCTTGCTCAGACAGGAATCAATTCAAGCCATTACAAGCCTTTCAAAAGCATGCCATCACATTGCTACAGGGTAATAGGCATTGAGGCAGTATACTCTGCTCTTCTTGGGCGATTCAGAAATAGCTTTTTCCCTCTGCCGTATTTCTGAATGGTCCACAAACCCTTGAACTATCTTGTTATTTCTTTCCCATGTGCTATTAATTGTTGTCATTTTATGTCTTTGTACCATACGGCTGCAAACCAACAAATCTCACATCAAACAAGTCAGTGATAATAAACCTGATTCTGATGCTTACCATGTGACTGGCAATTAATTTGATCACATAATTACCAGTGACTAACCAGCCATCCTTGTAATGGCCAACATTTTACACCCAATCCCTCCTCCTCTCTAATTAAACAGTATTTGAATGGTCACCCAATCTTTACCTTTTACTAATCTTCAGTAGGGCTCAACTGGCTAACCTTACTCAAAAGCTTCTGAAAGCCCTGGAATCTGAATTAAGATCATAGGTAGTAGTTACAGCTGCAATATTGTGTTGTTGCTCAGTGGGAACGTGTGTGTAATTAGGACAACAATGGACAATAGGGTGGATGGACTTGAATATATAACAGTACAGGAATAGAGTAAAAGTGTTTACTTATAGATCCTGTGATATTACATCTGACTGATTCGGAGAGAATGAGGCTGGATTTGAAAAGCTGAAAAGTTACAAAGCACACATTTCTCTGCAAGGTGTTCAAATTGTTCAACATGAACCTCCCTTCACCCTTTTTCATCTAATGTAGTCAGCAAACACTTCTCTTATCACCGTGACAGTTCCTTTAGATTTCCTTACAGAGCATCTATTGCCATTAGCCTCAACTTACTACTAATAATAGTTTTGCAAACAGGAGGAATTCTGCAGATGCTGGAAGTTCAAGCAACACACATCAAAGTTGCTGGTGAACGCAGCAGGCCAGGCAGCGTCTCTAGGAAGAGGTAGAGTCGACATTTCGGGCCGAGACCCTTCGTCAGGACACTTTGATGTGTGTTACACTAATAATAGTTTACACATTCTCACTGTTCTATAGAAAGAAGCTTCTCCTGGTTTCCCCTAGTAAATTGATTAATATGATTGGAGTCACTATTTAATGTTCAGAGTCACAGACAAGTTCAGAAACAAGTCCTTTGACTGATCAAGTCAACGTTGGCCATAAAGAACTAATTTATACCAATCCCACATAAATCCTATTTCCTATTCTTCCCACGTTCTCATCAACCCATCTTGGGTTGTACCACTTACCTGCACACCAAGGACAATTTACAGTAGTGAATTAACCCACCAATTTGTGGACTCTTGTGTTAGAGTGATGCTATGGAAAGGGGGGGGGGGGTATAAGATGGTGCACTCTTTTTTTAAAGTTTTATTGAGATGCAGTACAGAGTGGGTCCTCTGGCACTTCGAGCTTTGCTGGCCATCAGTCTCCCAGTTTTATCCTAGCCTAATCATGGGACAATTTATAAAGACCAATTAACATACCAACCAGTTCAACTTGTGGGAGGAAACCAGAGCATCCAAGGGAACCCACACAGTCACAAGGAGAATGTACAACCTCCTGAACTGAACCCGGTCACTGGTACTGTAAAGTGTGTGCTAACCACTGTGCCGCACTTTTAAGTGTATTCACACATCATAAGAGGCATGTAAATATAAGTCACCCATATTCAAGGGAATGGAAGAGAGAACATCAAACATTGAATTTTATGATTAATATTTAGTAACAAAAGCTGTACAAAATAGAACTTTTGCTTTTTTTCAGAAATAAACATGAAAGTACTCTTACAGCTCGAAGTTCTTCTGGCATTTCCTCATCCCCATCACTCTTTCCCATCTTGTCGTAACTGCTCATAGCAATTTCTAACATGTTCTCATGGTTACGGTTTTCCATGTCCCGGCACTGGGCTATTGTAGGTTATGTTAAAGTTGCAAATACAATAAATTATTATTTAATTCAAAAAACAGTGTTACATTTTTTTTCCTAAATGAATTGATTTTTAGTGGTGTGGTCTTGGGCAACAGATCTTAATTGTCACAAATAGGTGACAGTGCCATCTTCAAACTGATCATGAAGGAAGCACGTATCCAATGGATAAGAGTATAGTTGACGTTTAGGACCAAAACCCTTCAGCAGCTCAAAACATCAACTATGCTCTTTTCTATTGATGCTGCCTGGCCTGCTGAATTCCTCCAGCAGTTTGTGTGTGTGTTGTAGATTTGTACTCTTGCTTTAATGAAATAGAACTTTATTTATTCAGGTTCAATATAGCAGGCTTCTGCTACAAGATGGGGATCTATGATTCGTGTATGTTTTAATCTTCTGGAAGAATCCTGGTACTCCACTTATCAACTGATGACCTGCTTTCAATCTTCACAATCTGATCTCTTTTACATTGCAAATGATGATTGCTTCACAGGGTAACCCTAAGCTTCCTGCTACCTGCGACTATAACTTTCTGTTCCACTCCCACTCTGACCTTTCTGTCTGTGACTTCCTGCACTGTTACAATGTAACCTGAGGAAAAGCACCTCACCTTCAATCTGGACACACTGTAAGCTTGCTTCTAGACTGTTCTGATTTCTACAATTTAAGGCAGCTCAATTTATCTGTATTGAAAATGGCCACTCCATCTGGGATATTGGATTATCCTTCTTCCATTAGATCACCCAATAATGCCATAGCTTTTATGTTTCTTCTCTCCCTCTAATTGACCCCATTTAAGGTGAAGGGTTACTGACCCATGGAGGTGGATTGTCCTGTCATTTGACAATGAGAATGCAGGATTTGGGCAAAATGAATCCAAGATTTCATGAACCATGATCAGTGATGAGGACATTTGCGGATATTGCTGGAGTTATGGAGACGTTGAGAAGGTTGGAACTTTATTGAGGCATTGGAGAAAGGGAACGAGCTTTGAGAATGAAAGGACATGGGGTTGGTGAAAATATTGAGAGTTCATAGAAACCTTAAAATTCAAAGCAAATTTATTATCAAGGGACTTGTAGATCACCATGTACAACCCTGAGATTCATTTTCTTGTGGGCCTGCACAGTAAATTCAAGAAACACAACAGAATCAACGAAAGACCACACCTACAGTGCAGACAAACAACCAACCTGCAACCTTAGGGGGAATTCTTTTAGCCAGAGGGAGGTCAGTAAATGCCAGAGTAAGTGGTTGAGGCTAGTATAGGAATAGTAAAGGTGTAGAGGGATGTGGACAAATGGGAGTAGCTTAGATGGGGATCTTATTCAGCAAGGGCTCAGCCTGTCTAAGCTGTAACTCTCTGACTATGCTCTGAATAGTGGAAAAAGCTTGGACTGATTGGCCAATTTCCTTCTCCACCACGGCCAGGAGCAGGAGTCAGAGGGCATCACTGCCTGGTATGGAGGTTCCAAGGCACAGGATTGAAGGAGGCTGCAGAAGGATGTAGACATAGGCAGATTTGGCACAGCCCAGTCCACTCCACCACTGAAGACCCTCCCCATCCAGGACATGTCCCCTTCTTATTACAACCAGCAGGGAGTATGTACAGAAGTCTGAAGACCGATGTTCAATATTTTAGAAATGGCTTCTTCCTCTCTGCCATCAGATCTTTGGTCCATGAACACTAGCTTACTACTCTTTTTTGCACTATTACTGTAACCCATAGTAATTTGTATTGCACTGTACTGTCTCAACCCAATGCATTTCATGATATGTCATTGATACTAAATCTGATTCTGATTGTGGAGAACCATCTCTAGCCAGGGAGTCGAGTAGATGGGGGAGAATTAGAGCTGTGTATATTGATTAAAAATAAGGGACCCACCTTGTTCTCAGTACTCTGGTCTGAATAAAGATTTTTTTTTAAAACCAATGTAGATGACTTTATTTACAGCTGAACCCCATGCAGCCCTGGTCTCACATTATCAGATGTTTGCCTATCCAATCCAACCCCCCACCCCCCACCGACCCGCCGCCCAGCACTCCTACCTCCTGTGTGATTAAATACTGTAATGTTCGTCCTCTCTTTCACCAAAGGGGTCCCAGGCCTGAACTGTGCTTCTCCCTGCATTGAAGTTGCCTGATGTGATGAGTGTTTCCAACACTTTCTAACAGTATTTCAGATTTCCAGCACAGGCTGATTATTTTTAAAATTTTCTGATTACACATACTTTACTGTACTGCTTCAGCACTTTGTAATAAAAGCTGCATTAAACAGAATGGCTTTAAACAGCAGGCACACAGAAAAATAAATGCATTTATACTTTTTATTTTGGGTAAAGATAAAACTTGCATGGAACCAAAATGATGTTGGATTCAAATGCTCTTAAATTGAATGAGTTTTAACATAGTTGTATTGGGAAAAAAAAAACAAAAATATGTTCCCAAGCTGTAATTCAATCAGAACTAAATATGACACTCCTCAGAGAATAGCATTCAGCCAAATACACTGCTGAATTAAAATGACTTAATATAAGCTGGATATCTAATAGTTATAGAGAGTTTTGGAGGTGGTTATTACATACCTAAATTTTAAAGTGGTGTAATGCTGATTCAGATGACAAGGGCAGAATTAAAGTTAATTAAAAGCTCAAAGTTAACTGAACTGAAGAATGTCAAAAGATGAAAAGGGCTTTTGTTTTGGACTAGTGGCCCAATGGCAATGCAGCTAAATGAAAACCACCACTGATAACAATGAAAGCAATTGTCAAAGCTTTGTCAAAGGCACGTTGTGCCTTATGAGCCTGATTGAATTTTTTGAGGATGTGACTAAAAACATTGAGGAAGGTAGAGCCATAGATGTAGTGTATATGGATTTCAGCAAGGCATTTGATAAGGTACCCCACGCAAGGCTTATTGAGGAAGTAAGGAGGCATGGGATCCAAGGGGACATTGCTTGTGGATCCAGAACTGGCTTGCCCACAGAAGGCAAAGGGTGGTTGTAGACAGGTCATATTCTGCATGGAGGCCAGTGACCAGTGGCATGCCTCAGGATCTGTTCTGGGACCACTACTCTTCGTGATTTTTATAAATGACCTGGATGAGGAAGTGGAGGGATGGGTTAGTAAATTTGCTGATGACACAAAGGTGTTGTTGATAGTTTGGAGGGCTGTCAGAGGTTACAGCAGAACATCGATAGGATGCAAAACTGGGCTGAGAAGTGGCAGATAGAGTCCAACCCAGATAAGTGTGAGGTGGTTCATTTTGGTACATCAAATATGATGGCAGGATATAGCATTAATGGTAAGACTCTTGGCAGTGTGGAGGATCAGAGGGATCTTGGGGTCCTAGTCCGTAGGACACTCAAAGCTGCTACACAGGTTGACTCTGTGGTTAAGAAAGCATCGGTGCATTGGCCTTCATCAGTCGTGGGATTGAGTTTAGGAGCAGAGAGGTAATGTTATAGCTATAGAGAACCCTGGTCAGACCCCACTTGGAGTACTGTGCTCAGTTCTGGTCACCTCACTACAGGAAGGATGTGGAAACCATAGAAAGGGTGCAATGAAGATTTACAAGGATGTTGCTTGGATTGGGAAGCATGCCTTATGAGAATAGGTTGAGTGAACTCAGCCTTTTTTCCTTGGAGTGACGAGCGATGAGAGGTGACCTGATAAGAGGTGTACAAGACCTCATGAGCAGGTGAGAAGTAGAAACCACAGAGTGAGAGGGAGGTCTCAGAACTACTGTTGAAGAGAGAGAGAAAACTTCTTCACAGTGGGCATACTATGGACTCATTTTCAAGGACTCTACAACTCATGTTCTCAGCAACAAGTATACCCCTTTGGATATTGCTGGGGGGGGAGGGGGAAATGACCTATCAGGGAGCAGCTGTCTGGCCAGTGCCTCTGAGTTTCGGCAGGAAAGGCTAAAGTCAGGGAGAACGACAGCGATAGGAGACTTGATAGTTAGATTGCTCAAACTTTCGGTATAGCCTCCCCCCTTCACCATTCCCCATTCACATTTCCCTCTCTCACCTTATCTCCTTAACTGCTCATCACCTCCCTCTGGTGCTCCTCCCCCTTTTCTTTCTTCTACAGCCTTCTGTTCTCTCCTATCAGCTTCCCCCTTCTCTAGCCCTGTATCTCTTTCACCAATCAAACTTCTCAGTTCTCTACTTCACCCTCCCCCCTTCCTGGTTTCACCCATCACCTTGTGTTTCTCCCGCCCTCCCCTCACCTTCTTACTCTGACTCCTCATCATTTTTCCTCCAGTCCTGATGAAGGGTCTCGGCTCAAAAGTCAACTGTACTCTTTTCCATAGATGCTGTCTGGCCTGCCAAGTTCCTCCAGCATGTAGTGTGTATTGAAAGGAAATTACAGGCTAGTTAGCCTGACTTCAGCGGTTGGGAAGATGTTGGAGTCTATTATTAAGGATGAAATTTTGGGATACTTGGAGGCACATGATAGAATGACATCTGACATCTGTTGGAATTCTTTGAGGAAATAACAGGCAGGATAGACAAAGAAGAATCACTGGATGTTGCGAATTTGGATTTTCAGAAGGCCTTTGACAAGGTGCTACACATGAGGCTGCTTAACAATATAAGGTATTACAGAAAGGATACTAGCATGAATAGAAGATTGGCTGATACAAAGAGTATTGACCCCTGATGCAAAGAGTATTATGGTCTCCACCCGATCACAGACACTTTCTTTGTTTTCTTCTACATTGCCACGTAAAACATGTAATTTCTAATATTCCCTGTTCTGATCGAAGGTTGCCAACTTGAATCAGTAATTTTTTTGTCGTCTTCATATCGCAAGTTGATTAAACTGCTAGCTGTTCCTGATGTGTCTGCTCTTAGCTCACACAACACTGGATGAAAGCTAGGACTTCATCTAGCTACACGGTGTGGTACCATAAGGGGTGGGAAGTTCAAGGGGGATATTAGAGGAAGGTTTTTTACTGAGAGAGAGGTTGGTGCGTGGAATGCACTGCCTGAGTCAGTGGTGGAGGCAGATGCACAAGTGAAATTTAAGAGACTGCTAGGCAGGTATATGGAGGAATTTAAGGTGGGGGGGTTATATGGGAGGTAGGGTTTAAGGGTCGGCACAACATTGTGGGCCGAAGGACCTGTACTATGCTGCACTATTCTATGTTCTAAGATGATGACAGGCATTAATCATGTGGATAGTCAGAGGCTTTTTTCCAGGGCTGAAATGGCTAACACAAGAGGGCACAGTTTTAAGGTGCTTGGAAGTAGGTACAGAGGAGATGTCAGGAGTAAGTTTTATTTTATACACAGAGAGTGGTGAGTGTGTGGAATGGGCTGCCGGCGACAGTGGTGGAGGCAGATACGATACGGTCTTTTAAGAGACTCCTGAATAGGTACATGGAGCTTAGAAAAATAGAGGGCTATGGGTAGCCCTAGGTAATTTCTAAGGTGAGGACATGTTCGGCAGAGCTTTGTGGGCCGAAGAGCCTGTATTGTGCTGTAGTTCTTCTATGTTTCTATGTAAGCACTTCTTTAGCATTAAAGGTTGCAAGATGATCATTTTGTGAGATTCAGATAACTCATGCAGTAGATGGGATAACGGATAAATATCCTAAAGCTTTACTGCAATATCATTTGTGCATCGATAGAGTGTTCCCTGAAGTAATTAAATGAAGTGGATGCAGTCCATGATAGGTCACCTACGTTTGGTTTTATAGGATCAATAAACTTCTCTGATTTCCCCAGGTTAAAGCACTGAGAATGAAATGTTCATATAAAAGGATATAAAGCCTGGACATTTTCAATATAAGTTGTAACCATTTCTGAAATATTTCGTTCAAATTCTCTGCTTGCTTCCTGAAAAACCAAATTTAAAAAGTTAAAACCAACAGCATTGACTGACACACAGTCTCACAGCATTGAAATCAGTTCCCAGAAGTAACTTCTATTTCTTTCACCTCCAGGGTTTCAACATTGTGGAACCCCTTCACCTCTTTCAGCCCATTTCTTTATCCTATAATATCCAGCTTTAAAATTAGAGCCTGGTTTAATCTAATTGTTATCTTTGGATCACTCCTGAATTAGGGCAAGAGGTATTGATAGCCAACTTATTCTTAAAAAAAAGCACTAGACAAAAAACATCTCCAAATACAGTGCAAACTTTAAAAGGCTAAACTAAAACTGATGGCCAAAGAACAGGTGTTCCGTAACTTGGAAAAATCTTGTGATTTTCCTGTACCACCTTGTGTACATGATTTCCTCTACAACCTTGGAAGATAAATCCTTGAGGCAATGAAAATGGCATCTTTTTAATGTACCAGAAACTCATTACACCATCTTAAACCACGAACATAATTGCAAAGTGATTTAGCCAAGATTGAGTGTTAACAGTGAAGACATCTGATAAAGTGCAATACAGTTTTGTGGAAAATAAAAGTTCATGGTATAACATGCAATATGTTGGCATGGATACAAAACTGGCTGGTGAAATTGGCAGAATGGGCATTTGTCTGGTTGGCAATATGTAAAGAATGATATGTAACAGGGAACATTGCTAGGGCCTCAACCTTTTACAATTTATAAAATGACATGGATGATGCAACTGGAGGCATCACTATTAAAGCTGCTGATGAAACAAAGAAAGACAGGAATGTAAAATGTGGTGATGATACTACAAAGAGGATATTGATACATTAAGTGTACAGGCAAAGATCTGGAAAATAGAATATAATGTGGAAAAATGTTAAATTACTGTTATTTTCCTTGCTAAAATAGACAAAAGGCATATTTCCTAAATGGAGAGAGTTGCAAAAAATTCTAAAAGGCAGAGGATCAGGAAGTTAGACAGAGAGAGAGAGACAGAGACAGAGAGAAGCAGAATTAGGTCTTTTGGCCAATCGATTCTGTCCCGCCATTTCCTTCTCAACCCCATTCTCCTGCTTTCTCCCCATAACCTTTCACGCCCTGTCTAATCAAGGACCTGTCAACCTCTGCTTTAAATACATCCAATGGCATGGTCTCCACAGCCACCTACAGCAATGAACTCAACACCTCCTTATCTCCATTTCAAATAGATGTCCCTCTATTTTGAAGCTGTGCCCTCTGGTCCTAGACTCCCCCACTATAGGAAACATTCATGCCACATCTGCTCTATGTTTTTCAACATTTGAAAAGTTTCAATGAGAAGCCCCTTCATTCTTCTAAATTCCAGCAAGTAGAGCTCAAGACCCATCAAACGTTCCTCATAAGATAACCTTTTTATTCCCAGAATCATTCTCGTGAATCTCCTCTGAACCCTCTCCAATATCAACACATCCCTTCTTAGCCCAAAACCGCTCACAATACTCCAAATGAGAATTTTCTCACCACCAATTCAACTTGCAAGTTAATATTTAAGTTCCTTTGCACCCTTTTAGAAAATAGTCTACACTTTTGTTCGTTCTACCAAAGTGTATGACCATACACTTCCTGACACTGTATTCCACCTGCCATTTCTCTTTATATATCCAGGTCCTTCTGCAGTCTCCCTGCTTCCTTAACACTACCTACCCCTCCACCTATCTTCGTATCATCTGCAAACTTGGCCACAAGCCATCAATTCTGTCATATAAATCATTAACATATAATGTAAAATGAAGTGGTCCCAACACCAACTGCTGTGGAACACCACTAGTCATGGGCAGCCAACCAGAAGAGGCTCCCTTTATTCCCACTGTTTGCCTCCTGCCAATCAGCCAATCCTCTATCCATGCTAATATCTTAACTTGTTAAGCAACCATGTGTGGCACCTTGTCAAAGGCCTTCTGAAAATCCAAGTGCACAATGTCGACTAATTCTCCTTTCTCTGTCATGCTTGCTATTTCCTCAAAGAGTTCCACAGATTTGTCAAAATTTTCCCTTAAGGAAACAATGTTGACTTTGACCTATTTTATATGTGCCTCCAAATACCCAGAAACCTCATCCTTAACAATCGACTCCAACATCTTCCCAACCACTGAGGTCAGGCTAGCTAGCCTCTTATTTCCATTCTTCCGCCTCCCTACATTCTGGAAGAGTGGAATGACATTTGCAATTTTCCAGTCCTCTGGAACTGTGCCTGAATCTAGCGATTCTTGAAAGATCATTACTGATGCCCTCCCAATCTCTTCAGCTACCTCTTTCAGAACCCTGGGGTGTTGGTCCATCTGGTCCGGGTGACTTACCTACCTTCATACCTTTCAGCTTCCTAAGCACCTTCTCCCTAGTATTGGCAATTGTACTTCTGTCCCCTGAAACTCTTGAAGTTCCGGTATACTGAGTGTTCTGTCCTTCTGGCAATTCACATGTTTTTCTATGTGATTAAGCACACTCAGCTTTTATTTCAATGAGCAGTTTCTGGTTTGTATTCGGGCACTTTCTGTGCAGACAGGAAGTAGTAAGAATAAAAGCACACTGGCTGGCAGGAAGCCAGAGGTGGATCCTGATATGCCTGAGAGTCTGTTGGTTCATCAGTATGTTAAGGAGAATTATTGTGATATGTTAATCATTTTTACTGATGGATCAAAAGATAATTTAACAGGGAATGTTGGTGTGGCTGTTTGTGTGCCTGAATTACAGTAACAATAAAGAAATGTCTTCCTAACTATTTATTAGTATATACTGCTGAGCTGGTTGCCATCATTTTGGGCTTACAGTGGATGGAAGAAATCTATCCTTGCAAAGTTATAATTTGCACAGATTCTTTTTTTTTTGGTTTTGATTAGTCTTAAAACAGGTTGTTCTAGCAGTAGGTCTGATTTTCTGATTTACTGCTGGACGCTCTTCAAACTTTATTTGATATTTTAAGTATTGGTTTCCATGTCCTCTTCTTATGGGTCCCTGCACATAGAGGTGTTGAGGGGAATGAGCAGGTTGATTGTTCGGTCAAAAAAAGCTGTTAAAAGTTCAACTGTCGATATGGACCTTCCACTCAGCAATTCAGAAGCTAAGGGCTAAGAATTAATGGAATACGGCAAGACCTGTGGGATAATTGGCGCAAGAGGAGAAACCTTTACAGAATACATAAAACGGTGGGATTGATGGCAGAAGGGGGTAAAACAAGAAGGGAAGCAATTATATGGACTTGACTTAGAATTGGGCATAATATACTTAATTATTCCTTGTATGTTGTTGGAAAACATCACTCTGTTGTGTAGGTGTTGGCATCATTATGAAACAGTTGAACACATTCTTTTACAAAGTGAAGCATACAAGGTTGAAAGAAAGCAGATGCAGGCTGCAATACTAGCTTTGGGGGTTGACAGTTTTCATTTAAACACTTTAAGTTATGAAAGTAACTTTAATTTAATTCACAACATTGTCTCCATTATTTAAAAACTATAGGGCTTTATGGGGTAATTTAGCTTTCAGTTGATAAAGAACTAGTAGGAGGTTTATTTCCCAATTCTCTACCCATCATCGTGGTGGAGGGCCAGGACCGGGAGCAGGACCAGGGGTTTATGTTACGAAAGAAAGAAGTTTCTATCTAAAGCCATCCTGTTGCTTCCCCAACAGAAGCATTGTTTGTAAGTTGATGTTATATTGTTTAGAAGTTCATCTAAAGGTATCAATATGATTTTGCTGAAGAATGTAATCTGAGTTTATTAGACACTAACCTAGGCGCTAATGGTTTACACACATTATTTACAGTACCTGTAGTACTTGCTTGCTGGAATCTTATAATACTTACCTACGGGAAACTTAAGTTCTTACTTAACTGTGCATATTTATTCATGTGAATAGCTATTCTGTATTTTGATGTTTTTCAGTTTCACTCCTTGTTCACTATGCCATGCCATTGAGTATACAATAAGCCCATGGAGCTAGGATGCTATACCCTGACCCTGCCTCTTATGTCATTTTTGAATGGAGTTTGGCTGACTGTCTAGCTGATGTCACAGCATCTCAGCAAGGGCAGTACACTGCTAGTGTCTTCCACAGTGAAGATGGATGTAGAAGTTATTTAGTTTATCCACCATTTCTTTGTCCCCCTCTGGCATCATTTTCCAGTGGTCTGATATCTACTCTCACCTCTATTTTACTCTTTATATATCTAAAAAAAACTTAGGGTATCCTTTTTGATATTATTGGTGAGTTTGCCTTCATACTTCATATTTTCCCTCCTTATGGTTTTTTAGTTGCTTTCTGTTGGTTTTTTTTTAAACTTCCCAAATCTCTAACCTCCCATTAATTTTTTGCTCTATTAAATGTGCCCTCTCTTTTGCTTTTATTTTGACTTCCCTTGACAGCCATGGTTGTATCATCCTGGCTTTAGAATACTACTTCTTTGAGGTGTACCTACCCTGTGCCTTCTGTATTTCTCCCAGAAATTCTAGCCATTGCTGTTCTGCTGTCATCTCTGGTAGTGTCCACTTTCAATCAACTTTGGCCAGCTCCTCTCTAATGCCTCTATAATTCCTTTAACTGCACTGGAATCCTGATACATCTGACTTCTCCCTCTCAAGTTGCAAGGTAAATTCTATCATATTATGATCACTGTTTCCTAAGGGTTCCTTTACCTTAAGCTCCCTAATGAAATCTGGTTCATTACACAACACCCAATCCAGTATAACCTTTCTCCTAGTGGGCTCAACCATAAACTGCTCTAAGAAGCCATCCCATAGGCATTCCACAAATTCCCTCTCATGGGATCCAGCACCACTCTGATTTTCCCAAACTATGCGCATATTTTAGATTATGAAGACACGCAGTCCTCTTTTATTGTCATTTAGTAACGCATGCATTAAGAAATGATACAATATTTCCTCCGGTATAATATCACAAAACACAGGACAGACCAAGACTGAAAAAACTAACAAAACCACATAATTATAACATATAGTTACAACAGTACAACAATACCATAACTTGATGAAGAAGTCCATGAGCACAGTAAAAAGCACATACTGAAATCACCCATGACTATCTTAACATTGTCCTCTTGATGCATGTTTTCTATCTCCTGTTGTAATTTGTAGTCCACATTCTGGCTACTGAGGCCTGTATATAACGCCCATCAGGGTCTTTTTGTCCTTGCAGTTCTTTAACTCTACCCACAAGGATTCTATATCTTCTGATCCAATGTCACTTCTTTCTAAGGATTTGATTTTTTTTTTAAACCAAAACAGCCAGGACCTCATTCTTTTTCCTAGCTATGTCATTGGTGCCAATATGTATCAAGACTTCTGGTTGCTCACCCTCCCTCTTTAGAATGCCATGGACCCAAGGTATCCCTGACCCAAGCACCGGGAAGGCGACGTACAATCCCAGTATCCCTTTCCTATCTAGTTCTCATGCAAGGTTCATAAATTATATCCAGGTACTGAGAAACACTAACAATGTTATTGTTTGCTGCTAGGAAAATTGAATACAAAAGAGAGATCATGCTTCAGTTATATAGTTCATTGATGACACCACACTATCTCCTTACTGATGGAAGGATGTGTATGCTTTGGAAGCAGTTGAAAGGTTTTCTGTATTGGTATCCAGAAAAGATATCACAAATATTGGAGGGGCTAAGCTTGCATCTGCTAGGGTTTGTAAAAATGAGAGTTGGTTTGAATGACACACAAACTATAGTGGGTGATATCTTGATAGTAAAGGTGGGAAGGATATTCTCTCTTGTGGGCATATCTAGAACCGGGGTGGTCACACTGTCCAAAAATAAGAGGTTCATCTATTTAAGTAAGAGATATGGTAAAATGTTGTATCAGAAAGTAATGAGCTTTTGGAACCCTATTACTCAAAAAGTGGTGAATGCAGAATTTTTGTTTTTTTTTAAGGTAAATGTGGATAGATATTTGATAAAGGTTACCAGAAGAGCTGAGAATGTGAAATTGATGCTATTATCAGATTAGGTTTATTGCATAGCAGGGCAGGTTTGAGGAGCCTAGTGACCTATTCCCACATTTGCGTACATATGAGAAATTTGTTTTCAGCAATGGCAATGTGCAGTGCTGAAAATAAATGGTCAGGCATTAATTTGCTATCATATTTGGCAATTGTTTTATAAACTCCACAACAAATTCTAGATTGTAGTATATTTGACTGATCCTGAGCTGAAGAGGGAAAAATAAATGAGAAATCCAGTTCTTCATTGTTTTCCTAGAGTTGTGGCATCAAAATTCACTTATGTGTGTGTTAGAAGTGTCTCCACACAATTGGCTGACTGAGTTTTGCTCAGTCTGCTTATGTTGATGCTTGAAGAAAACACACACACTAATCTGGTACAGGAGTCCAACTAGTACCTATGGTGCTGAGGAACACAACAACCAATCGGCACTAAGGAGTTTTAAATTGTTGTTATCCATCTTCCACCTAACTACAAACCTTCTCCCCCTCTGCATTGGCTTATAAAATCTGAAATTTATTTTTCTTGTTCTGACCCAAAACATTAATTCTGCTTCATTCCCCACATATGCTGTTTGGTTTGCTGAGTGTTGATCTCATTTTTAAATTCCTGTAGATTAGTTATACCTTTTTGGCAATGAAAATTTATCACTTCTTACCTCCAGTTGGTCAACTAATTGCATTTCCAGGTTCATCAGACTGTTCCACAGTTTATCAATCTTCACTCTAAACTGTTGGATCTTATTCTCCATGAGGAAGCTGTCAGTGATACGTTGTAATTCATTCAACTGCTACAGGGAACAAATAATCCAAAAGGTAACCACTGACTGCTAAATGCAATAGCTATTAATTTACCTTCAATAACTTTTATAGCTTCTTTAACACAGCAAAAATGTCTCAACATATACCACTGGAGCATTTTCAAACAAAATAATTGAGGCAAGCTGATATTAAGGAAAGAGACTGAAAGTTTAATCAAGAAAGCATGCTCTAAGTGGTATTTTTTGTTATTTGTTCAAGGGCTGTGGGCTTTGAAGGCTGAACAAGCATTTAACTGCTCATCATTGGTTATGTAGAACAGTCCATGTTCAAAGGCTTCCCTGGTCATACTCCCCATTGATATCCTGAAATAGGAAGAACAGTCAGAGGTCGTGGTACATAATGGTACCAACGACATAGGTAGGAAGAGGGAGGAGGTCCTGAAAACAGACTACAGGGAGTTAGGAAGGAAGTTAAGAAGCAGGACCACAAAGGTAGTAATCTCAGGATTACTGCCTGTGCCACGTGACAGTGAGTATAGGAAGAGAATGAGGTGGAGGATAAATGCGTGGCTGAGGGATTGGAGCAGAGGGCAGGGATTCAGATTTCTGGATCATTGAGACTTCTTTTGGGGCAGGTGTGACCTGTACAAAAAGGACGGGTTACACTTGAGTCCCAAGGGGACCAATATCCTGGCAGGGAGGTTTGCAAAGGCTACTGGGGAGAGTTTAAACTAGAATTGCTGGGGGTGGGAACCAAACTGAAGTGGTGGAGGAAGAGGTGGTTAGCTCACAAATAGAGAAAGCTTGGAGACAGTGTGAGAGGGAGGATAGGCAGGTGATAGAGAAGGGATGCACTCAGACTGATGGTTGGAGATGTGTCTATTTTAATGCAAGGAGTATTATGAACAAAGCAGATGAGCTTAGAGCATGGATCAGTACTTGGAGCCATGACGTTGTGGCCATTACTAAGACTTAGATGGCTGAAGGGCAGGAATTGTTACTTCAAGTCCCAGGCTTTAGATGTTTCAGAAAGGACAGGGAGGTAGACAAAAGAAGTGGGGGCATGGCACTGTTGATCATAGATAGTAACACGGCTGCGGAAAAGGAGCAAGTTATGGAGGGATTGTCTACGGAGTCTCTGTGGGTGGAAGTTAGGAACAGGAAGGGATCAATAACTCTACTGGGTGGTTTTTTTTTATATAGACCACCCAATAGCAACAGGGATATCGAGGAGCAGATAGTGAGACAGATTCTGGAAAGGTGTAATAATAACAGGGTTGTCGTGGTGGGAGATTTTAATTTCCCAAATATCGATTGGCATGTCCCTAGAGCGAGGGGTTTAGATGGGGTAGAGTTTGTTAGCTGTGTTCAGGAAGGTTTCCTGACACAATACGTAGATAAGCCTACAAGAGGAGAGGCTGTACTTGATTTGGTATTGGGAAATTAACCTGGTCAGGTGTCAGATCTCTCAGTGGGAGGCAATTTTGGAGATAGTGATCACAATTCTATCTCCTTTATCATAGCATTGGAGAGGGATAGGAACAGACAAGTTAGAAAAGCTTTTAATTGGAGTAAGGAGAAATGTGAGGCTATCAGGCAGGAACTTGGAAGCATAAATTGGAAACAGATACTCTCATGGAAATGCACGGAAGAAATGTGGCAAATGTTCAGGGGATATTTGCATGGGGTTCTGCATAGGTACATTCCAATGTGACAGGGAAAGAATGGTAGGCTACAGGAACCATGGTGTACAAATGCTGTTGTAAATCTAGTCAAGAAGAAGAGGTTATGAAAGGTTCAAAAACCTAGGTAATAATAGAGATCTCGAAGATTATAAGGCCAGCAGGAAGGAGCTTAAGAATGAAATTAGGAGAGCTAGAAGGGGCCATGAGAAGGCCTTGGCGGACAGGATTAAGGAAAACCCCAAGGCATTCTACAAGTATGTGAAGAGCAAGAAGATAACGCGTGAGAGAATAGGACTAATCAAGTGTGACCGTGGAAAAGTGAGTATGGAACTGGAGGAGACAGCAGAGGTACTTAATGAATACTTTGCTTCAGTATTCACTACGGAAAAGAATCTTGGTGATTGTAGGGATGACTTGCAGTGGATTGGAAAGCTTGAGCATGTAGACATTAAGGAAGAGGATGTGCTGGACTTTTGGAAAGCATCAAGTTGGATAAGTCACCGGGACCGGACGGGATGTACTCCAGGCTACTGTGGGAAGCGAGGGAGGAGATTGCTGAGCCTCTGGCGATGATCTTTGCATCATCAGTGGGGATGGGAGAGCATCCAGAGGTTTGGAGGGTTGCGAATGTTGTTTCCTTATTCAAGAAAGGGAGTAGATATAGCCCAGGAAACTATAGACCAGTGAGTCTGACTTCAGTGGTTGGTAAGTTGATGGAGAAGATCCTGAGAGGCAGGATTTATAAACATTTGGAGAGGAATAATATGATTAGGAATAGTCAGCATGGCTTTGTCAAAGGCAGGTCAACGAAACCAAATTTCCCTCGGGATTAATAAAGTATATCTATCTATCTATGCCTTTCGAGCCTGATTAAATTTTTTTTGAGGATGTGACCAAACACATTGATGAAGGTAGAGCCTTAGATGTAGTGCATGTGGATTTCAGCAAGGCATTTGATAAGGTACCCCATGCAAGGCTTATTGAGAAAGTAAGGAGGCATGGGATCCAAGGGGACATTGCTTTGTGGATCCAGAACTGGTTTGCCCACAGAAGGCAAAGAGTGGCTGTAGATGCAGACATGGAGGTCGGTGACCAGTGGTGTGCCTCAGGGATCTGTTCTGGGACCCCTACTCTTCATGATTTTTATGAATGACCTGGATGAGGAAGTGAAGGGAGGGGTTAGTAAATTTGCTGATGATGCAATGGTTGTGGATAGTGTAGAGGGCTGTCAGAGGTTACAGCAGGACATTGATAGGATGCAAAACTGGGCTGATAAGTGGAAGATGGAGTTCAACCCAGATAAGTGTGAGGTGGTTCATTTTGGTAGGTCAAATATGATGGCAGAATATAGTATTAATTAATAAGTCTCTTGGCAGTGTGGAGGATCAGAGGGATCTTGGGGTTGAGTTCATAGGACACTCAAAGCTGCTTCGCAGGTGTCAGGGAGGGGTAGCACCTCTGGCAGTGGAACATGTCACATCCTTTTCAGGGCAGTTTGTCCACCTTTGGTCCCCAGCTGGAACTCAGTTCTCACCTGTGGCTCCCCGTAGCTGTTTGCATGCAACAGCAGCCACACCCCGGGCAACGGATTCAACAAGCCGGCTAAACCAGGTGAGGGTAGCCGACGGGTATCAAACTCTCAGTGAGATAGGGAGTTGTCTATCCCGGCATGTGAAGACAGACTCCGGCGGATTAAGCGGACAAGACCAATGGAAGGTCTAATGGTCAAGAAGGCAGTCTCTGCAAGCGTCGTGGAATGCGTAGGGCACAACAAGACACAAAAGAAGTCCTGGTCATCCACTGTGCCTAGTCCCATCTCCAGCCATCTCGACTCTTGTCTTGCCACTGGATCCAGATGAGAGTTGGGAAGAGAGAGTGAAGCTGACACTGCACAACTCTCCCTCACTTAAAACCAAATCAAGTGCTAGTCTTGGCATCAGGCAAGCCGGCTGGTGGTGCAGTGACATCAGCACCAGACTCCAGGAGTGAAGGTTCCCAAGTTCGAATCCAGTCGAGTCGTTCCCGGGCACGCTTTCCATCCGTGCCAGGTTATGTGTTGAGCTAGCAACTTGACCTCGTAAAAAGTACTAAAGTTGTCGAGGTCTTCATCAATGACGATGGACAAACCTTTTTTTTAAAATCAACCTTGGGATTGAGTTTAAGAGCAGAGAGGTAATGTTGCAGCTCTTTAGGACCCTGGTCAGACCCCACTTGGAGTACTGTGCTCAGTTCTGGTGGCCTTACTACAAGAAGGATGTGGAAACCATAGAAAGGGTGCAGAGGAGATTTACAAGGATGTTTCCTGGTTTGGGGAGCATGCCTTATGAGAATAGGTTGAGTGAACTCAGACTTTTTTCCTTGGAGTGACGGAGGATGAGAGGTGACCTGATAGAGGTGTACAAGATGATGTGAGGCATTAATCATGTGGATAGTCAGAGGCTTTTTTCCCTGGCTGAAATGGCTAACACAAGAGGGCACAGTTTTAAGGTGCTTGGAAGTAAGTACAGAGGAGATGTCAGGAGTACGTCTTATTTTGAAAAACACAGAGTGGTGAGTGCATGGAATGGGCAGCCGGTGTGGGTGGTGGAGGCGAATACGATAGGGTCTTTTAAGAGACTCCTGGATGGGTACATGGAGCTTAGAAAAATAGAAGGCTATGGTAATTTTTGGCCCTTGGTAATTTTTAAGGTAAGGACATGTTCGGCACAGCTTTGTGAGCTGAAGGGCCTGTATAGTGCTGTAGGTTTTCTATGTTTCTATCGCTTCCTCTGGTCAATTTTATCAACATTGCCTCTAACTTTCACCTTGGCCTTAAATTCACCATCTCTGGAGACAAACTGTCAACTGACATCTTTTATAAACCTACTGATTCCTACAGTCATCTTGACTATACTTGTTAAATATGCTATTCCCTTCTCTGTTTCTTTGCCTCCACCACATCTGTTCCCAGGACGCGGTTTTCTATTCCAGAATATCCGAGATGACCTTCTTTAAAGAACAAGATTTCCCTCCTCCTACTATTGATGCTGCCCTCACCCACATCTCCTCCATCTTCCCTCCCACCATATTAGTGATTGAGTTCCTTTTGTCATTGCCTACCACCCCACATCCTCCACAACTTCTGCCATCTCCAGAGGGACCCTACCACAAGACATATCTTTAACCTCCCCTCCACCCCACTTCCACTGGGATTGCTCCCTCCCAGAAACCCTTGTCATCTATTTGTCCCTCCCCAGTAGTCTCTCTCTAGCCACTTTTCCCTGCAAGGCCCAAGTGCAACATAATTGGTGGAAATGTACATAATTCACGACCACCAACATCGAGTGGCTGGTCTGACGTGATGACGTAATTAAGTAAAGGGCCTTTAGCACACTTTGAGTTCAATTTTTTTGTGCTTAATAAGTGAATTGCTACAGCTTTTCTAAAACTTAAAACTCCTCTGCAAAATTCTATATTGGTGACCCTGATGCTCTAGGACCATTCTAGAGTTATTAAACATATTGGCTAACACAATTGCTTTGAAACTGCCAGAGTTTTGGGTGCAAAATGCCATTACTTGGTTCATTCAAGTAAAGGCTCAATTCTCACTTTGAGAAATCACTGCCGACAACACTAAATGTTTCTATGTAGTGGTTTCGCTCAGCAACCCCACGGCTGTGAGAGTGGTGAGTTTACTAGAACACCTTCCTGAACATGATAAATACCAATTGCTGAAAATTCATCTTGAAAATTCATGGATTATTGGGAGTCTGAGCGCGCCAAACAGTTGCTCTCCTTGCCTGGTCTTGACGATGCTTGGCCTTCTGAGCTAATGGCCCACATGCCGTCTCTATTGGGAAATAACGATCCTTCTTTTATTTTTAAGGAATTCTTCATGCAGCAAATGCCTAGTCAAATTCGCATAGCCCTCACTAATGCACTCGTGATAGACGATAGAGAGCTTGCTACAATGGCTGCTAGCCTACAATTAGCCAGGCAGGAATGCATCGTTCCTTCTCCTTTCTCTACCTCATTAAGCCCTTCAGCAAGGTCTCCAACGCAAGGATGCTCGCACTTGTGAAACAGATGCCATCGGGCCTGTGCTTCAACCACGTTCGCTTTAGTGTGACAGCTAGGAAGTGCTGACCGCCTTGTAGTTTCAACAGTGCCAGTGTATTGGGACATCGGAGGTTTGTGAACACTACAGGTTCCAGCCACCAGGGTCATCTACTGTTCATTACAGACAACCTTTCAGGGTGATGCTTCCTGTCTGACACAGTTCAAGTGAGTGTGCTGCCAACATCGCCTCAATGACTTCAGACCGGTGGCATTGACCTCCCACATCATGAAGACCCTGGAGAGACTTGTTCTGGAGCTGCTCCGGCCTATGGTCAGGCCACACTTAGATCCCCTCCAGTTCGCCTACCAGCCCCCACTAGGAGTTGAGGTTGCCATCGTCTACCTGCTGAACCGTGTCTACTCCCACCTGGACAAGTCAGCGAGCACTGTGAGGGTCATGTTTTTTGACTTCTCCAGTGCGTTCAACACCATCCACCCTGCTCTGCTGGGGGCGAAGCTGACAGCGATGCAGGTGGATGCTACCCTGGTATCATGGATTCTTGATTACCTGACTGGCAGACCACAGTACGTGTGCTTGCAACACTGTGTGTCCGACAGAGTGATCAGCAGCACTGGGGCTCCACAGGGGACTGTCTTGTCTCCCTTTCTCTTCACCATCTACACTTCGGACTTCAACTACTGCACAGAGTCTTGTCATCTTCAGAAGTTTTCTGATGACTCAGCCATAGTTGGATGCATCAGCAAGGGAGATGAGGCTGAGTACAAGTCTACGGTATGAAACTTTGTCACATGGTGTGAGCAGAATTATCTGCAGCTTAATGTGAAAAAGACTAAGGGGCTGGTGGTAGACCTGAGGAGAGCTAAGGTACTGGTGACCCCTGTTTCCATCCAGGGGGTAAGTGTGGACATGGAGGATTACAAATACCTGGGTATGTCAATTGACAATAAACTGGACTGGTCTAAGAACACTGAGGCTGTCTACAAGAAGGGTCAGAGCCGTCTCTATTTCCTGAGGAGACTGAGGTCCTTTAACATCTGCCGGACGATGCTGAGGATGTTCTACGAGTCTGTGGTGGCTGTTGTGTGCTGGGGCAGCAGGCTGAGGGTAGCAGACACCAACAGAATTAACAAACTCATTCGTAAGGCCAGTGATGTCGTAGGGATGGAACTGGACTCTCTCACGGTGGTGTCTGAAAAGAGGATGCTGTCTAAGTTGTATGCCATCTTGGTCAATGTCTCCCATCCACTACACAATGTACTGGGTGGGCACAGGAGTACATTCAGCCAGAGACTCATTCCTCTGAGATACAGCACAGAGTGTCATAGGAAGTAATTCCTGCCTGTGGTCATCAAACTTTACAACTCCTCCCTTGGAGGGTCAGACACCCTGAGCCAATAGGCTGGTCCTGGACTTATTTCATGATTTACTGGTGTAATTTACATATTACTATTTAACTATTTATGGTTCTATTACTATTTATTATTTATGGTGCAACTGTAACGAAAACCAATTTCCCCTGGGGTCAATAAAGTATGACTATGACTATTGATGAGAAGGCAAAGAGTGATGGAGCCTCGCTGGAGGCTGTCAACAGCAGCAAGATCCATGACTTGTGGGACATGGTGGGTGACTCCCTACTTCAGTGGGTGACGTTACACATAAAACTTCATCCTGGCTAAACTGGCTAGACTTCTGCTTGGTGCAGATTTCCTGTGTGCTTCAGAATTGTTGGTTGATCTTAAGAACTGCCAGCTTGTAAATGTCAAGGAGTTTGGGTCAGTGCCCTGCTCCCCCATGAAGTTCCGCACAACGACTCTGTCAAGCGCATGTACCACCACATGTGTTTACTCAACTGCTGGGTGACTTCTCAAACCACACCAATTCCACATTCTCCACGACAGTCACAAAACAAGGGGCTGAGCACCATTTCCATAACTGGTCCTCCTGTCCATGCCCTTGCGTAGACAGGACCCAGAGAAGCTGGCAACCATGAAGGCTGAGTTTGCCAACATGGAAAGACTTGGCATTGTATGACAGTTGAATAGCCCCTGGGCTTTGCCCCCCCCCCATATAATCCCCAAGTCCAATGCTGGTTGCCTCTCATGTGGTGATTACCGACACCTTACTGAACTCACCACCACAGAATGCTGCCCGGTCCCAGACTTCCAAGTCTTTTCAGGACGTTTAGCCAGAAAATCTATTTTTTTCCAAAGCAGATTTAGTTAGGCGCTACCATCAGGTGCCTGTGTGCTCAGAGAACATTCTCAAAACAGCTGTGATAAGCCCATTTGGCTTCTGAGTTTCTGTGCATGCCCTTTGGGCTGAAAAATTCAGCACAGACTTTCCAATAGCTGATAGGTTTTCTTTTTGTTTACCTGGATGACATACTTGTCATCAGTGCATCCAAATCAGACCATGTATCCCATCTCCACACACTTTGAGAGCTTAAGCCAACACAGGTTGATTAGTAACCCTGCAAAATTCCAGTCTGGGTTATCAGTCATTGAGTTTCTTGGCCATCACACCTCTGCAAAAGGTTTGAAATCCCTCCCATCAAATGTAGCTGCTATTATGGATTTCCCACCACACTACACTACTAAAAAACTACAAGAAGTTTTTATGTATGGTGAATTTCTATCACAGCTTCATTCTGCAAGCTGCCGAACTTGTGCTTCCCTGTTTAGTGTGCAATACCCCTAAATTAAATGTTAGACTGGTCAGCAGACGTGACCAGGACATTTGATGATACCAAACGAGCTCTTTCTAATGCAACCCTAACTGAAACACCTGCTCCCAATGCACCTATAGCCATTACTACTGACGCCTCAGACTGTGCTGTGGGTGCTGTGCATGAACAGTCAGTCAGAGCTACAAAGTACCCAGGACATCTTAAGGGAGCAGTGTCTCAGAAAAGTAATGTCCATTATTAAGGACCTCCAGCATCCAGGGCATGCCTTTTTCTCACAGTTACCATCAGGTAGGAGGTACAGAAGCCTGAAGGCACACACTCAGCGATTCAGGAACAGCTTCTTCCCCTCTGCCACCTGATTTCTAAATGGACGTTGAATCTTTGGACACTACCTCACCTTTTTTTGAAAATACAGTATTTCTGTTTTTGCACTTTTTAAAAAACCTGTTCAATATACGTAATTGATTTACTTATTTATTATTATTTTTTTTTCTCTGCTAGATTATGTATTGCATTGAACCACTGCTGCTAAGTTAACAAATTTCACGTCTCATGCTGGTGATAATAAACCTGACTGAGCTGTGTGGCAGCCGATCGCCCTCTTCTACCGCCAGCTCCATCCCCCGAAAGGAAGTTCAGCATATTTGACCATGAGCTTCTCTGTCTCTATCTGGCTGCCCACTGTTTTTGTTTTCTTTTAGAGAGTCACCATTTCATAGCACGCGTTGAAATAGTCATCATGCATGTGATGGCCAAAAGATCAGGCCCTTGGTCTGTATGGCAGCAGGTGGCCCTACATATCTGAGCTCACAACTGATATGCCATATATCAAGGGGGAAAATAATGGCATAACTTATTGCTTCTCACGGCCAGCCATCAAGGCCATACACATAAGGGTTAACTATGCCGGCATGGCAGCTGACCAAGGTACTAACCCAGGCTGACAGAACAGCAGTCACGGGCCTGCATTTGGCTGCCGTTAAGTTCAGAGAAGCTGGGGCTTCTCTCCTGTGTGATGTCGCAACCAGTTGCCCTTATCTCATCATGCTTGCAAACTGGAGGTGGACCGATTTAGACTCCATACATGTCATGTCACATCCGGGCTGGAAGGCCTCACACAATCTGATTGCACTAAAGTTTATTTGGCACTGCCTCAGAAAGGATGTGCATGATTAGACTGCAGTTTGTGTGAAGTGCCAGAGGGCAAAAATTAACTGTCATGTTCATGCGCCATTGGCACCTTTTGAGGTCCCTGATGGTCTGACCTGTCAACGTGGATCTTGTGGGCCCTCTTCCCACCCATCCCGCAGTTTCATGCACCTCCTTACCATGATGGACCATACCAGCAGGTGGCCAGAGGTTGCCCCCTAGTGTCAATGATGGTCGCAGACATAGCTTGGGCATTCATCAGTATCTGGGTTGCTTGGTTTGGCACCCTATCTGATATTTCCTTTGACAGCGATCCACAATTCATATCAAATCTATGGGCTGCAATAGCCCAGATCCTTGGTGTTAGGCTACATCACACCATGGCATCACTCACAGTCCAATGGCCTATGCAAGTGGTTTCACCTCTCCTTTAAAGACTATTCTGAGGGTTTCCCTTACTGATGAGTGTTGGCATGATCGTCTCGTGTAGGTACTGGTGGGGCTCAAAACAGCTCAAAAAGAGGATCTATAGTCGTCTGTGGCTGAGTTGGTGTACGGACAGACATTATGAGTGCCAGGTGATCCCATTCCTGATGCCACAATTATCCAATCACCTGGTTGGCCTCACAACAGCGTTCTACCCTCCTCAGTAAATTCAATTCCTTTGCACCTATTCTTATCTCCCATCATGCCATATAGCACTCTTGGGTTCCTGTTGATCTACATTCATCCTGTTTGTTTTTGTCTGCCATGATGCACAACAACATCCCCTTAGGCCCCCTTACGGTGGTCCGTTCCGTATTTGGAACAAGGAGGAAAGACTTATCATAGATAAGAGGGGTAAACCTGAATGTATTTCAGTAGATTGCCTTACAGCAACCTACCAAGATTTAGAGCATTCTGCTACTATGCCCCTGACGAGACCATGAGTGTGTCAATACTGCTGCTGGCGAGCCAGAAGCACCTGCTGTTCCTCCATCCAGGAGGATAGGATCCGAGCTGGGCTGCTCGTCCAAGCTTCAGACAGGCTAACAATGCCGGTTTTAGTGAATTCTGGGGGGTGGGGGGGCCTCTGTGGGTAGTGCAATTGGTGAAAATGTCCTTAATTCACAATCACTGGCATTGAGTTGTGGTTTCACTTTAAGAGGCTGGTCTGACATAACAAAGTGAAAGCTTTTTAAACACATTTTGAGTTCAGTTTTTTGGTGTTCAATAAGTTGGCATGGCTCCTCTAAAATATAAAATGCTTCCACTATTTTACTTGCAAAAACCTACACACCTGCCCCTACACCTCCTCCCTCACCTCCATTCAGGGGCCCAAACAGTCCTTCCAGGTGAGGCAATACTTCACCTGTGAACCTGTTGTATTCAGCACTCCCAATGGGGCCTCCTCTGCATTGGTGAGACCTGCTATAAATTGGGAAACTGCTTTGTCATACACCTCTGCTCCATTTACCACAAGCGGGACTTCCCAGTCGCCAACATTTAAATTACAATTCCCGTTCCAACCTGTTGGTTCATGTCTTCCTGTTATGCCAAGATGAGGCCACCCTCAGGGTGGAGAAGCCACTCCTTGTATTCGGTCTGGATAGCCTCCAACCTGATGGCATAAATATCAATTTCTCCTTCCGGCAGACAAATTTCCATACCCCACCCCTCTCTATTCCCCACTCTGACCTTTTACTTCTTGTCACCTGCCTATTACTTCCCCCTGGGCCGCCACCACCTTCCCTTTCTCCAATGGTTCACTCACCTCTCCTATCAGATTCCTTCTTCTCCAGCCCTTGACCTTTCCCACCCACCTGGATTCATCGAACACATTCCAGCTAGCCTCTTTTCCCTTCCCGCACTTTTTCTGGTAATGTCCCCCTTCCTTCTCTGTCCTGAAGAAGTATCATGGCCTGAAATGTCGACTATATATTCATTTCCACGTATGCTGCCTGACCTGCTAAGTTCAGGTAGGTAGGCAGATGTGTTTCTTTAATTACTCATCTCTAGTTGCCCTTAAGAAGGTGGTGTGTTGCCTATGTAAACCACCACAGTCCTTGTAGTATGGGTATACCACAATGCTGTTTGGGAGATAGCTCCAGGATTTTGACCCAGAGCTGGTGAAGGAATAGCAGTACATTTCCAAGTCAAGGTGGTGAGCGTCTTGGAGGGCAACTTCCAGTGGTTGTGTACCCATGTTTTTGCTGCATTGTCTTCTAGTTGGTAGAGGCTGTGGGTTTGGAAAGTGCTAAAGCTACCAGAAGCATAAGTGTGAAGCTATCTAGGAAGGGTGTAGCTGTCGTGAATTACAAAGATAGGAAAGGGTAAGAACAAATGATTTGAGAGCATGGAAGAGAATTTAAAAACTTACAAAGCTTAGATTAAAGCCAATGTGGATCATCAAATACAGGGATGATGAGTGAAGATGATTTGATGCAACTTAGGACACAGGGAACAGTGTTTGGCATGTTTACAGAGAAATAATAAGCGCAGCCAGCCGGTGTAACAAATCCCCAGATGAGAACTTCAGCAATAGATAACTTGTTAGAGGAATGGAGTTGGATTAGTTGACTAAAAACAAACTCCTGGAAAAACTCAACAGATCAGGCAGCATGTGTGAGGCAGAGGAACAATCAATATTATTAGTATATTGACAGGAATAAGTGGGTAATTGCCTATCAGTATCTTAGAAGTCAAATTGATTTTATTTTCCACAATGTTTTGATTGTAAATATACCCAACGCCTTGGAAAAGCTAATTTAAGAATAAGTTCCCTTAAACTCCAATTAAATGAATCCATATAATAGCAGGGCACTTATCAATAGATGGAGTGCAATATTAATGGAAAATATGGGGCTAATTAAGCATTAGCTTATGTTCAGAAATAGCATTGTTATAAAACTTATTCTGTGTAGCTAGCAACAATGGTTGTATATTTACATTCTTATATGGGTAAAGTCTCATAAGGGAACTGCAGCATCAAGGCTCTTCCTAAATTTCGCATACCACAACCTTTACTGCATCTTTTTAACCTGGACCATCAGTGCGAAGAACTACTCTGCTTACTCCCTCACACAATGACTCTTGCATTTCCAGTAAGTCTTCAACAGGGGCAGCATAGTGGGTAGAGCTGCTGTCTCACAGCTCCAGTGACCTGCATTCAATCTTAACCTCAAGTATTACGTGTTGTATGTTTTCCTTGTGATCGTGTGTGCATCTCTGAATACTCACATTTCCTCATTAATCACAAGGTTGGTAGGTTAATTTATCACCATAAATTGCCCAAGGGTATAACTGAGTCACGTTTCTTTCTCCACAGATGCTGCCTGGCCTGCCAAATGCTTCCTGTATTTTCTGCATTAATGAGGTTCAATCATTAATATCTGACTACTAACCCCTGCCCTCCAACCCCCAGCTCATAGAAACTGCAGACAACGTTTATTTAAGTAACAAAGAAAATCAGTAAAAGTCCAAACACAAATCCAACTGGTTGGCTGCTAGTGACTTGTGGTGTTCTGTAGGGGTTGGTGTTGAGCTTGCTGCTTTTAAGGTTATATATTAATGACCTGGATGACAGAATTGATGGTGTGATGGCCAAGTTTATGGATGATACAAAGGTAGGTGGAGGTGCAGTTAGTGTTGAGGAAATGAAGAGTCTGCATAAAGACTTGGACAGGTTGAGAGAATAGGCAAAGCAGTGGATGATGGAATATAGCATAGGGGAATATATGGTCAAGTGTTTGGGTGAAAGGAATAAAGGCGTAGGCTTTTCTAAATTGAGAGAGACTTCAGAAAATGGAGGTGCAAAGGTACTTGGGAGACAGTTAACTTTGTAGGTTGAGTTGGTCGTAGGGATGCAAATGCAATGTTAACATTCATTTGTGAGGACAAGAATATAAACATTCCCTAGCCATTCCCTTTAAAGAATACTTCTAAAATCTGTTCCATCATCAAGTTTTCTAGCATTTTCAATATTTACTATTTAATTTTCATCTCACCTCTTTGTTCTTGTCCTCAAATTCCTTGATAATTTTTATTCCATTTTTCTGGTTTTCTTCATTTGCTTCTTGCAAGCATTCTAAAAAACAGCCCACTTCTTTATTGCGTGTATTGAACGCTTCAAGTCCATATTTAAAGAGCTTCTGGCAAACCTCGGTGAACTCAACCTTGTATGTGGCAAATGGTCAAAGATGTTCTCATGTACATAAAGGATGGCATATCGCATTTTCTATAATGTGGACTTGGCCAATAATGAAGTTCAATTCTTTAATTTTGCCCCTGCTATTCACCTTCCAACACCCAAAGTCCAGACAATGGATGCCTGCAACTAATTCCACTGCTGACCTGTCAAATACAAAATCTACTCATAATCAAACGAAGGACCCCAAGGCCAGAGACAAATTGCTCAATGATACAATCACCACACAGGGGTTTTCTGCCATGGAATCTTTTGTTTAGTAATTTTATACCGTCCTTGGTCTTAACCTCCTAAAAAGGCCTAACTTTCAAGTTTAAAAGCCACTGACAAGTTGCTACATTAAAATTACATCTGGTTCCTCCTTTTTTTTTATAAAAAGAATAAATATTTCAACTCTGAAGAATATCCCAGTGGCTCAGAAAGTTTGAACGCAGGCAAGTACTAACCCAGAACAAGTCCTCTTAACATTCCAGCATGGGAAAAGTGAAGCCTTGGTGATAATCAATGTTGAATGGCTAGTATGCAGGTTTGGCCTCAAGAGTAATGCTTGGGATTTCTCTGATAGCACTAACCAGGACAAAATTGATCTTGTGTTCAAATTTGAAAACTCAGTATGTTAAAAATTGTTGTGAGGCTCAAGCAACAATGGTGCCCTTTTAAATTGCTTCATACATCCTTAAAACCTTTGTGAAAGGATATTGTTCCACGAATTCTGATACTCCAGGTAACAGCAAAAGTCTTGGTGCTTCAAGATCTTCTGCATACATGCTGTTAAACAGACCAGGCCCATTCAGATATTCTACATATGCATCCTAAATATAGAAAGGGAACATTAAACTTAGAAAAAGACCTCACTGCACAGCACTATAGGTAACTACACATCTATTCTGCAAACAATTTCAACTTGCAATGAAATGAACAAAGAATTACAGTGCATTTTAAGTATTTGCAATTACATTCTGGCTTGGCCTCACTCAAGTACAATTCCAGTATAATGGAAACCACTAGTCCACCTACTATGCAATGCTTGCATAATTCTCCCATCCTACTGTTCATTTTTACACAAATTTAACCTGAATTTTAGCAGCAAGTCTTACAAATTGACATTATCCATTTCAAATTACATGGATGAAATTGATCCCTTTATGTTAAATTTTCAATTTTATGGAGTCTTCTTTCTTTTTCCATTTTTATTCTTAACTTTGAATCCAACAATATAACTGACAACTAAAAGGAGAGCTTGGAAAGGCATGAGAAGTACCATGACACATTTCACTGAAATTGAAGTCAGGTGGGTGCAGCTCATCATTCAAGGAGTACTAAAGGAATTAATGCTCTGAACTAGCTTTGAAAATGTGAACATTCTTGATCTTAAACAAGTCATGTTGAATTTTATCTATATGATCATATTGGAGGAACAATTTTTCATTAACTGAACGGAAACGCATCAGGTATTGTTACGTTCAAAATTCACTTGAAGAACTGAAGAACCAAGATTAACATAATGCTTGCCCAAGTAAACAGATTTTTGTTCTCCTCAGGAGACAGTGCAGAGCAAATTCACCTGGATGTTGCCTGCAATGCAGTGTTTCAGTTATGCGAAGTGACTAGGTTTGTTTTCCTTGAGGTAGAAAATGCTGAGGGAATACCTGATAGAAGTATACAAAATTTTGAAGGGCATAGAAAAGGTAGATAGTAGGAAAGTTTTCCTTTAACAGAGTTGTCTAAAGCATGGTTTTAGAGAAAGGAGTAAGAAACTTAGAATGGAATTGAGGAAGAACTTTCTCATCCAGACAGCATTTAGATTCTGGAATACACTGCCCAAGAATTTACTGGAAGCGGGTATTCTCACACATTAAACAAAAATCCAGTGAAACACTGGAATAACTAAGGCACAGAGTTGGTAAATGGGCACCTGATGGTCAGCATGGACATGAGCCAAAGAGCTTGTTTCTTTAATGTACGACTCTACAAGCAAAGGATGAAATTCAAAATTAAGCTAACTTCCTGCCTTTGGTGATAAATTTTCTGTGTGATCATGGGGTATCCAATAATGTAATCATAATACACTGGGAATGCTTGAAACAAATTGGACTCTAGTTTCTTTACTGTACAGTGAATGAGTAAGAGTAATTGTGCATTTGTCCTGACTTACAGTAAGCTACTGCTAATTCCGAATATCTCACTTTAGTTACTCCGGGTGTCATATCGTGATTGGATAGTCAGATTTCCCAAATGATTAATGATAAGCCGAAACTGACTGGTTGCTTAATTGTGAGAACATGGTATGATTACATCTTATCCTAATTTCATACAACATCCACAGACACAAATAGTTTCCAGCAGTGATCTAAACAGTGCTTGAAGAAATGCATTTTATGTTATGGAAAACTAAACTGCAGATGGCGGAATCTGAAACCTAAAAACTAAATGCTGGAAGAACACAACCACTTAAGCAGTATCTGTGGAAAGAGAAACCAGTTAGTGTTAGAATTTTCCTCAGAACAACATTTTCTGTTTTTTTTTTTGATTTTGATGTTTGCTTTTGGAGGGTGGCTGAATCCAATTTTAAAAAATCTAATAATGTAACTTATGAGGAATGAGCTTCTGTTAAATACTTAAGTGAAGATTTAATAGCTGTTTATGTTGCTTTATGGTATTAAAAGTTTACCTTGTGTAAAGCCAGCTCTTCTTCTTCCAACCTTATCTTTTCAAGGGATTTAAATTCCAAATCTTCTTGGTGTACCAAATTCTCAATAGAACTGTAATGCATTTGTAAAGCCTGTTCTTTCTTTAACAAACAGAAATATGTTTTATGATACTTGTAAAAGAATGGTTTCTTTGTTTTCATGTCGTCACTGGGAGAACATGCAACAGACAATACCAGAGGTCAGGATTGAACCCAGTTTGCTGAACCATCACTGCGCCACACCTGTTGTGAAGACCTTTCAGAAATGAGTCAGTGTGTTCTGTTTTCTTTGTTCTCTCTTAATCAGCTACTGTTATTCTCCCAATGCAGCAAGGAGGTAATTACTCCAAAGTTTCTACAATGATACTATCAAGACAATTATATCCAAAATAAACATAAAATTAGGAATAGTGGTAGGCTACTTGTTTCATCAGATCTGTTCCACTCTTTAACAAGATCATGGCTGATTTGACTCCAAGCTTAACTCTGCATTACAGTTTATCCATGCTAACTTTTCACCCCTTTTCTTATCAGACATCCATCTAAACCTGCCTTGAAAATATTCTAAGATTCCACTTCCACTTCCCTTTGAGGAAGAGAGTTCTAAAGACTAACTATCTTAGGGGGAAAACTGTACATTTCATCCCTATCTTAAATGGGTGATGGCCTTTGTATTAAACGGTGATCCCTGGTTCTAAATTCTCCTGTAAAAGCAAATACCCACTAAGTAAGGAAACCATAATATACACAGTACTCCAGAGAAATACACACAAAATGCTGAAGGAACTCAGCAGGTCAAGCAGCATCTATGAAGGAAAGTAAGCATCCACCCTCCCACCTTCCCCTCACCTGGCTTCACCTATCACTTGCCAGCTTAAACTCCTTCTCCTTCCCCTCCCCCACTCACCTCCTTATTCTGGTTTCTTCCCCCTTCTGTTTCAGTCTTGGCTTGAATCATCTACTGCTTATTCCCCTTCATAGATGCTGCCTGACCTGCTGAGTTCTTCCAGCATTTTGAGTGTTTTGCTCTAGATTTGAAGCATCTGCAGGATCTTGTTTTCAGTAATCCAGAGGTGGTTAACCAATGACCTATGTGACTGAAGCATAACCTCTCCACTTCTGTAAGCAATAACAGACAACATTATTAGCTTTCCTAATTACTTGATATTGCCCTTTGCAAATCATGCACTAGGACACCCTGATCTCTCTGCATCTCAAAGATCTGCAATCTGTCAACATTCATCGTGTGTTTTTAAAATTCTTTGCCAATATTGACAATGTCACATTTTCTCAAATTATTACTCCATTTGCAGACTTTTGCCCACCAACAATCCCAAATGATGCCCCAAATGTCCTCATCAAAATTTCCGGGGCGAAGCAAAGTTATGATGGGGCCAAATGGCAACTCCTTTGCTTGCATTCAGAAACAGCTCTATTTCTATCTTTGATATCTCCTTTTCCCCTTTTCAAGGTTCTTTTGAAGACCCTGACCTGGAGCTACACTGCGATTTCGGTTCTTTGCGGGAATGGAACCTGCTCTTAAGGCCTCATGACTGGCCACTTTTTGATATCCCATGGAGGTGACCTGGAAGACAAGTTCACCTTCAGGGTGCCGGTTTCTCGTGGCTCTGGAGATGTGCTGATTCTCAGCTGGTACCCCTATCTAAAGGGGCGCGGGAGAACATGGATCATCGGGAGCAACGGGTTAGTTGCCGTGTGTTGTGTGTCCGGAAAGCTGTGGGGCCAAATCTCTGGGCGCAGAGCTCAAAAAAAGCAATGCAATAGTCTTTTAACTTTGTAAATCAGTGAGTTGTTTGTTATGTCTTCCCTCTTACTGTGAAACAGAGACACCACTTTTTCCCTTGTTAGGAGGAGAGAGGGAGCCTGTGGTATGTCGAATTACTGGGTGAATGAGTAGTCTTTGGGGTACTGCAAGTCTGTGTCTTTATTGATGTTTGCTGCACGCTTCAGTGCTTGATGGAGGGGACTGATGCTTTTTGCTGGTGGGGGTGGGGGTGTCACTGCCTTGCTGCTGCATGTGGGGGGTTTTGGGGTTCTAACATTTGACTGTCATTCATTCTTTGAGGCACTCCTCTGTTTTCGTGGATGTTTGCAAAGAAAAAGAATTTCAGGATGTATATTGTATATGTTTGCCTGACATTAAATGTACCTATTGTAACCATACATTAGGTGCCAGTGTATAATGTTGAGGCCCCAGCACAGATCCCTGTGGCACATCACTCCTTGCATCTTGACAATCAAGCATCCAACTAGTCAGCTTACACCCTCAGTTTGTTTTCACAGTAGAAAAACCAAATGATTCTTCTTATTGGATTTGTGACACATCAAAGATTCAACTCAAAAGGAGGAAGAAGGGAGAGAAAATTGGTTGGAGCTTTGTTTCTTCAGTAATAAGAAGACAGAACATAGAAGTCTACAGCACATTACAGGCTCTTCAGCCCACAATGTTGTACCGACCATATAACCTACTCTAGAAACTACCTAGAATTTCCCTACCACAGAGGCCTCTATTTTTCTAAGCTCCATGTACCTATCTAAGAGGCTTTTAAAATACCCTGTTCTATCCACTTCCACCATTGCCGCTGCTAGTGCATTCCACACACCCACAACTCTCTGCATGAAAAACTTACCCCTGACATCCCCTCAGTACCCGTTTCCAAGCACCTTAAAACTACACCCCCTCGTGTTAGCCATTTCAGCCCTGGGAAAAAGCCTCTGGCTATTCACACAATCAATGCCCCTCATCATCTTATACACCTCTATCAGATCACCCCTTAACATTCTCTGTCGCTCCAAAGAGGCCAAATTCGCTCAATCTATTCTCAGAGGGTACGCCTTCCAATTCAGGCAACATCCTTGTAAATCTCCTCTGCACTCTCTCTCTAAGAGTTTTCTTATAACCTGGAACAATCATATTTGTCAAGTAATGTTGCAACATCCTCAAAGGTTACAAGGAATATTCTCAAATATAATAAACTTCATATCACTTCCTCTTAATGTTATAAGTTTGGAATCCACATGAGGAGACAAACACCTGAAGACTTCCATGTTAGTGTGCAGCATAGAATGTGAGAGGCTCCTTCACTCAGGGATATTGCGTCCTAGTTGTATAGATACTGTACGTAGGTCTGAGCAGTACAATATGGAGAGCAAACTGTTGCCCATGTAGCAATCTGGTGAACCCAAAGGAAGAGCACATGGCTGATACAGTTTGGCACCAGCAGCATCACAGGAGTTGCCAATCAACATTGAACTTAATACAGGCCTACCTTAGGGGCCCTGGTTTTGGATTTTTCCACTCAGGGCCAACTCCTGAAGCTTTCCCTATGAGTGGGTATAGCCGCAAGATGAGCTGCCAACTACAGCAGACTATCTGCTTGAAGTGACTGTTTTTAAGGCGCCAGTAACCCACTGTTGCACCTTCTCCTGTCAGTAGAAACTGTTCCGCCGTGCTTAGTAGCTAAGCCACACAGGAGCTGGACTTGGTAGTGAGAACATTACCACCCCCAGCTATAACAACCTTAAGGAACTGTAAAGAACTAGTATAGAATACTGGACAGGTAAATTATTAACCAAAATCTTGCTGCATGTTACTATTTTAATAATTCTTCACACTTGCAAAGATGGATGCAAAGCATATATTCAATGAAACAAGTCAGCACAGACCAGTTGGGTCAAAGGGCCTGTTTCCATGCAGTTCAATTCTTAAACTGTGAATTATATCAACTTTACTATTTGTCCACTCTGATAAAATACTTACTGTAGTCTTATCTATTAATCTGAAGTCCAGGTACATCAGATCGGGCAGAAAGGCAGGAACGTACATACTGTATCGATCATCTTCACTAACAGGATTGCCAGCAAGATTCAATGTCCGCAGTCTCTTAAATCTTCTTAAATAAGTAATCTGGAAGAATAACATGTCTAATTTAGAAATATAAAGTACTGAAAATTTAAAAGAAAACCAGAATAAACTGGTGAAAAGTGAGCTCCACTCCAGTTAAGTTGCTTACAGATTCCAGGTTGCCGATATGATTTTTTCCAATGGAGAAAACTTGCAGGTTTACCAATGAGTCCATGTTTTCAAATTTGGAAATTCTGTTACTGTACAGACTGAGATCTTCTAGCTTAACCAGTTCTTCCAGGCCTTCAATCATCTCAATATTGTTAAAAGATAAATCTAGAAAAGAAAATTTGTATTTCATTTCATCTGGAAAGGACCTCCTTTGTAATTAGAATTGTGATCTTTTCAAGTGAGGTCAATTATTTTGAGCAGACTAGACAAAGCATATAAATTGGAGGCTAAGAGTGTAGCATTCTGTGGGATCTTCTCAACAGTGACCTCCAAAGGACAGTGCAACATTACTGCCAGTCATATTATATGATTTATGTTAAAGAGATAAAGTGTAGGATCAACTTGAATTATATTTTTAAGGGTCCTTTCTAAATTAAAAATATACCAGGTGAGTTTTATGCCTTATAGCACGTGCCATCTCCGAGATGTTCTCTTCAGTCTGAGTAACTACATTTGTGGGAAGTGCCCCTGTTTTGTTAGGCTGAATGCTATGTTTCAGAGATGTGGTCTGGCTAGAGGCACCGTAGTGCATCTATGAGAACAAAAGTTACACAATTAACACAATTTTAGAGGTAATTATCTCAGAGTTTAGGAAAGAATGGGTGACCACCAGTCAGAGGAAGGGAGGCTGTCAGGAAAACTTCAGAGTATATCTCATTCCAAAACCATTCTCCATTTTGGAAAATGGAGAGTGAATGTACCTTCTGAGAATCATGGCACTCAGGGTGGCTCATCTGAATAACGGTCCATAAGAGTCCAAAGGCAACAGTGGTAGGAGTCTCAATAGTGAGGAGAATAGTAAGAGCCTATGTGGTCATAAGTAAGAATGTTAGCTTCTTGGTGTGAAGGCCAAGATGCCACAGAACAGTTGTAGGAAATTGTAAAAGGAGAGGAGAGGTTGTGGTTCACAATAGCGCCATTGACATTGGTGTAAAAAGGGACATGGACCTGAAACAAGATTTTCAGGAGTTGGGTCACAAATTAAAAGAAAAACCTTGAAGGTTAGAATTTCTGGATTACTTCCACTGTCACGTCAAGCGAGTATAGGAATAGGAGGATAGGTCAGAAATAAATGGCTAAAGAGATTATGTCAGAGAAGCACTTTAGATGCATGAACAAAATAGGACCTGAATAGGTCCAGCAGCCTTACAAAGAGGTTTGTTCATGCCATTGGGAGGTTCAAAACTAATTTAGCAGGGAAATTGGACACCACAGACATACAGTTGGAGAGGTGGGGGCAGATAAGTCCAATCAAATATGGTGGTAAAGCTAAGTCAGTCTAGTAGGCAGAAAAACATGGGTGCAATAAGGCATATGGGAGGAATGGAAGGCCAAGCTGCAACTATTTTAATACAAGGAATCTGACTAGTTAAGCAGTAAACTTAGACCACTAAACAGCACCTAACCATGTGGTAATGTTGCTGTCAAAGATGTGTTTGAAAGAAGGGCAAGACTGACATTCCAGGATTCAGAATTTCCAGGTGTGACAGGGGTAGGTGGAATGTAAAAGAGAATGATGCATTGTAATATTGATTAAAGATTCCTTAGTGCAGAAATGAGAGAAGATATCCTAGAAACATCATATAATAAAGCCACAGAGGAAAATAAAAAAGGCCCTTATAGCCCTGCCCGTCCGTGCCATTCATGATGCCCATCTTTGCTAACCCCATTTATCTGCATTAGACCAATTTTCCTCCATCCCTTTCCTATCCAAGCACTTATGCACATGCCTTTTACACATTGCATTCTAACACCTCCTCTGACAATTCAATATAGATAACCATTGCCCTCCATGAGAAAAACCTACTCCTCAGATCTCCTTTAATTTTCTCCTCTCTCATCTTAAACCTGTGTGTTCTAGCTCTGGACTCCAAAGCCTTGGGACAAAGACTCTGTCCTTTCTATTCTCTTCATTATTTTATAAATCTCTCCAGTGTCACCTATTAGTCTTATATGTTCCAGTAAGAATAAACACAGCCTATTCAATCTCCTCCATCCTAGGCAGCACCTTGATGAATCTCTTCTGCACACTATCGATTGCTACACATCCTTCCTATAATGCAGTTACCAGAACTGTGCACAAAACTGTAGGTCCAGTCTAAACATTGTTTTGTATAGTTGGGACATACCATCTCAACTTTTTATACTCAATGCCTCAGTTTATGAAGGCAGACACATCAAATGCTTTCTTCACTACCTTATCCACCTGTGTTGTCCTTTTCAGTGACTTGTTGACTTGAACTCCAAGGTCCCCCTGTCCATCAAAACTTCTAAAGTCACTGACATTTACTTTACTTGTTCTATCAGATTATTATGTCCCAAAGTGCATTACCTTACACTTGTCTGGATTATATTTCATTTGCTATCAGTCTTCTCAACTTTCTGGCTGATCTACGTTCTGGAATACACCCTTAGAAGATGGTGGTGCGACGGCAGCGCGTGCGGCCTCTCCGGTGATGAATATCTGTTATCTGTCAAGTAGGGGACCGTGCACAATTCTGATTTGATGGAGACAGACGTGAGTGCACAGTGGAACATCTGGAAAACTTCTGAAATGTCTGCTTTGCTACCGCTGCTACTGTGCGGTAACCAGAATCTCTGGAGCTGAAGGCCTCGAAATCCTTGGCTTTGCATGTTTCAGCTGCCAGGGAGAGGTCGAAGGCGCTCAGGAGGCTGTATCAGAGAGGCTGCTCGGAAGCTTGGAGTTTTCGGACAGATGGGCTCGGGGTCGGCTGTGGTTGGCTGCTTCTAAGGTATCGGCAAGTTGACGGTGCCTGGAGGTCTATGGCAGAGAGTTTCTCCCTTGTGCCGCCGCTATCGGGGACTTGGGAGTCGATCGACTCGGGGACTTTGAGATTTTTTTTTTTTACTGTGCCTATGGACTGTTTTTCATCAAATTATGGTATTGCTTTGCACTGCTGTAATTATATGTTATAATTATGTGGTTTTGTCAGTGTTAGTCTTTGGTTTGTCCTATTTTTTGTGATATCATTCTGGAGAAACATTGTATCATTTCTTAATGTATGTATGCATTTCTAAATGACAATGAAAGAGGACTGAGTGTTCTCATAATCTTAGATATTCTTCACTATCTAACTTCAACAAGCTTACTAATTAGACAATCTATATTCTCTTGCAAGTCACTTATATATAAATAACTGAAGTCCAACCATCGATTCATGTGGTACACCACATGTAATAGACACCCAGTCAGAAAAACACCCATTCTACATTGCTCTCTGTGTGAAATCCCTGACCCTCAGGTCCTCTTTAAATCTCTTCCCCTCTCAACTGAAACCTATGCTCTTTAGTTTTAGATCCCTCCCCCCCCCCCCGCCATTCTGGGAATATCTTATTTATGTCCTTCACAATTTTATAAGCTGAATAAAGTCCCCCCTTAGCATTCTTCACTCCAGGGAAACAATCCCACCCGATCCAGTCTCACCTTGTAACTCAAGCACTCTGGTCCTGGCAACATCCTAGTCGCAATACAAATACTGGGGAAGGAGGAAGCTCTTCTGATGGAACAAACTCCACCCAAACCATGCTGGGATCAGAATCCAGGTGAATCACACAAGTCAGGCTGTTGATAGGGCTTCAAACTAATTAGTAGAGGGGTGGGTTCAACAGCATGGAAAAGTATGGATAAATTCAAAGGGAAGGAGTGCAGGAGAGGTTACTAAAGTTTCCAGAATAAAGATAAAAACAAAAAGTTTATAAAGGGGTAAGAATTTAACTTCAGGCAACCTGGAGACAAACTTGAAGAATGGTGAATATGGAACTGAAGGTGTTATATTTGAATGCTCACAGTTACAAAATAATGTAGATGATTTTGCAGTGCAGCTAGAGATTGGCATCTGGGAGCTTAACATTCAAGGATACAGGTGGGCAGAGGGGTGGGAGGCTTTGTTGGTAAAAATGAAACCAATTCCTTAGAAAGAAATGACTAGAAGACTTCCCAGACTCTGGGAGGTCTTCCTTGCCAGTGAAAGGCAGTTGTATATCACAGCATCACCAGTGAAGCCTATTTCAGTCTTTATTCAACAGGAAAGTTTACTCATTTTCCAGCAGGGGCAGATCAACAGAACCTGAATGCAGCTCATAGGAACAGTAGACATGTTATTCAGAACCTTAAGTCTTGTTTGACAGTTCAATCACAGCTGTGATGTCATCTCACTAAATGATTTGTTTACTGGACCCCCTACAATTCACCTACCGACACAACCAAAGGACAGACAATGCAATAGCCACTGTCCTTACACATCTGGAGAAGAAGGATGCTTATGTGAGAATGCTGTTCTTGGACCACAGTTCAACATTCAACACCATAATTCCATCCAGGCTCGACGGGCAGCTCAGAGACTTCAGTCTTGACCCTGCCTTGTGCAGCTGGACATGGACTTCTTGTCAGATTGCCGGCAGGTGGTAAGAGTGGGCTCCCTCACCTCTCTGACTCTCAATACAGGAGCCCCTCAGGGCTGTGTACTAAGTCCCCTCCTTTACTCCCTGTACAACCGTGACTGTGTCGCCACCCACAGCTCTAATCTGCTTGTTAAATTTGCTGATGACACTATATTGATTGGCCTAATCTCAAACAATAATGAGGTGGCCTATAGGGAAGAAGTCATCTCTCTGACACTGTGGAGTCAAGAAAATAACCTCTCCCTCAATGTCGCAAAAACAAAGGAACTGGTTGTGGATTACAGAAGAAATAGAGCCAGGCTAACCCCTATTGGCATCAATGGATCAGGGGTTGAGAGGGTAAGCACATCACTGAGGACCTCACGTGGTCTGTTCACACCAACTGTGTGGTGAACAAGGCACAACAGTGTCTCTCTCACCTTGGACAGTTGAGGAAGTTTAGTATGGGGCCCCCAAATCCTAAGGACTTTCTACAGGGGCACAAATGAGAGCATCCTGACTGGCTGCATCACTGCCCGCTATGGGAGCTGTACTTCCCTCAATCACAGGATCCTGTAGAGTGTGGTGCAGGTAGCCCAGCACATCTGTAGTTGTGAACTTCCCATGGTTCAGGACGTTTATAAAGATAGGTATGAGAAAGGGGCCCGAAGGATCATTGGAGACCCGAGTCATCCTAACCAGAATCTATTCCAGCTGCTACCATCCGGGAAGCAGTACCGCAGCATAAAAGCCAAGACCAACAGGCTCCGGGACAGCTTCTTCCACCAGGCCATCAGACTGATTAACTCACGTTGATTGGAGTGTATTTCCATGTTACATTGACTGTTCTATTTATTATAAATTACTATGATTGCACATTGAACATTTAGAGGAGATGTAACGTAAAGATTTTTACTCCTTATGTATGTGAAGGATGTAAGAAATAAGGTCAATTCAATACAATAAATGCAAAAATATAACTGAAATAAAACAAAATGCTAATATTCAGAGTTCTTGACATCTTACCTAGCCATACCAGGTTGACTAGCGTGTTCAGTCCCTCAATCTTTTCAATGACATTATTATCGAGCTGGAGTTTAGTCAATGATGTAAATTGCCACAGATTATCAATCTTCAGTACATCTGCACCAAGGAGAAAAGCCTGACATTTTATACCAATCTTCCTTTTTAAGGCAGCCTCATTAAAATTTTTGTAAGTCAAGACTTCTATCATCATGATTCTCTCCATGACTACTATTCAGACTCTTTTCAGAATCAAAATTAGGTTTATTATCATCAACCAGTGTTGTGAAATATGTTGTTTTGCGGCAGCAAAATCCATAAAATAATTTAAAAATTACAATACACAAACATAATTACAAGATACAGTAAGGTATACAAAAATAAATTAGTGCAAAAGGAGAAAAATGATGAGCATCTTCCTCAGTCAAACCTTTCCTCCTCTGTATTTAAACCACTTTGCTATAGTTTGTCTACTGTGAAATACAAGTTGTTATTAACAATCAAATGGTTATCACCAGCCATGCAGATTTAAACATCTTTTAGCAACACAGACTTAAAAGATTTAAGGATATACATACAAGGGCAGATTCATTAACAATATATCAGTAATATATTTTTAAAAATTTGACAAACTATCTTCTACATATATATCATGTCACTGGCTTAATCCTAAAACATACTTTGGTAATCAAGTTGAAGATGATATACATCTTTGAAGTCAATTGCTTCTGATTGGGCTATCCGTCCTGCTCTTCCTGGTGGTCCTTGTTTTTTCACCACCTCTTCAAGCATTTTATCATCTATGACACTGGGCTCAATTGTTTTATATGGTTGGCTCATTGTGAATTGCTATGTTCACGTAAAAGGAAAACAGGAAAATATTAAAATTTTGTTTAACAACATTGAAAATGAAATGTTTGATGTTACTGTGACCATCAGAAGTTGTCAGCTAGAATATGCTCATTACCTCAGCAAAAGTGGTGGAGTCGAAAGTGGATCACCCTCAGCTGCTCTCACACAGCCTTCATTGCACAAATCTGTAGCACTTACACAGCAGCAGCCTTCTCACTGATACCTAGTTTGGGTTTCCTAAAAACAGTTGGCTCTAGAGTCTACAGAACCCCGCAAAAATACTAAATTCCTGAGGAAGAGTGACTGCTTGTGGCATCAAGGAGTCTTGGGAAAACTGAAATTAATATGAATTCAGGAGAAAACACTCCAATGGCTGTTCAGAGCTAATTTAAAGGATTAATGTAATCATCACGGCTCTTGGCTAGCATCATTATCACTTGCATCATTCCTTCTGTATCACGTGGATTCCCTTTGTTCTCTCCACCCTTTTCTGCAATACTTATTTCTAATATTTCAATAGACAACAGACAATAGGTGCAGGAGTAGGCCATTCAGCCCTTCGAGCCAGCACTGCCATTCACTGTGATCATGGCTGATCATCCATAATCAGTACCCTGTTCCTGCCTTCTTCCCATATCCCTTGACTCCATTATCTTTAAGAGCTCTATCTAACTCTTTCTTGAAAGCATCCAGAGAATTGGCCTCCACTGCCTTCTGAGGCAGAGCATTCCACAGATCCACAACTTTCTGGGTGAAACAGTTTTTCCTCAACTCCGTTCTAAATGGCCTACCCCCTATTCTTAAACTGTGGCCCCTAGTTCTGGACTCCCCCAACATTGGGAACATATTTTCTGCCTCTAGCTTGTCCAATCCCTTAATAATCTTATATGTTTCAATCAGATCCCCTCTCAGCCTTCTAAATTCCAGTGTATACAAGTCCAGTTGCTCCAATCTTTCAACATATGACAGTCCCGCCATCCCGGGAATTAACCTCGTGAACCTACGCTGCACTCTCTCAATAGCAAGAATGTCCTTCCTCAAATTTGGAGACCAAAACTGCACACAATCTCACCAGGGCCCTGTACAACTGCAGAAGGACCTCTGTGCTCCTATACTCAACCCCCCTTGTCATGAAGGCCAACATGCCATTAGCTTTCTTCACTGCCTGTTGTACCTGCATGCTTACTTTCAGTGACTGATGAACAAGGACACCTAGATCTCATTGTACTTCCCTTTTTCCTAACTTGACACCATTCAGATAGTAATCTGCCTTCCTGTTCTTGCCACCAAAGTGGATAACCTCACATTTATCCACATTAAACTGCATCTGCCACACATCTGCCCACTCACCCAACCTGTCCAAGTCACCCTGTATTCTCATAACATCCTCCTCACATTTCACACTGCCACCCAGCTTTGTGTCATCTGCAAATTTGCTAATGTTACTTTTAATTCCTTCATCTAAATCATTAATGTGTATTATAAATAGCTGTAGTCCCAGCACCGAGCCTTGCGGTACCCCACTAGTCACTGCCTGCCATTCTGAAAGGGACCCGTTAATCCCTACTCTTTGTTTCCTGTCTGCCAACCAATTTTCTATCCATGTCATAACCTACCCCCAATACCATGTGCTCCAGTTTTGCCTACTAATCTCCTATATGAGATTATGACAAAGGCTTTCTGAAAGTTCAGGTACACTACATCCACTGGCTCTCCCTTGTCCATTTTCATAGTTACATCTTCAAAAAGTTTCAGAAGGTTAGTCAAGCATGATTTCCCCTTCATAAATCCATGCTGACTCGGACCGATCCTGTTACTGCCATCCAAATGTGCTGCTACTTCATCTTTTATAATTGACTCCAGCATCTTCCCCATCACTGATGTCAGACTAACTGGTCTATAATTGCCTGTTTTCTCTCTCCCTCCTTTCTTAAAAAGTGGGATAACATTAGCTACCCTCCAATCCACAGGACCTGATCCTGAATCTATAGAACATTGGAAAATAATTACAAATGTATCCACAATTTCTAGAGCCACCTCCTTAAGTACCCTGGGGTGCAGACCATCAGGCCCTGGGGATATATCAGCCTTCAGTCCCACCAGTCTATCCAACACCATTTTCTGCGTAACTTGAATTTCCTTCAGTTCCTCTGTTACCCTAGGTACTCTGGCCACTATTACATCTGGGAGACTGTTTGTGTCTTCCCTAGTGAAGACAGATCCAAAGTACCTGTTCAACTCGTCTGCCATTTCTTTGTTCCCCATAATAAATTCACCCATTTCTGTCTTCAAGGGCCCAACTTTGGTCTTAACTAATTTTTTCCTCTTCATATACCTAAAGAAGCCTTTACTATCCTCCTTTATATTCCTGGCTAGCTTACCTTCGTACCTCTTCTTTTCTCCCCGTATTGCCTTTTTAGTTATCTTCTGTTGCTCCTTAAAAGTTTCCCAATCCTCTGGCTTCCCACTCATCTTTGTTATGTTATACTTCTTCTCTTTTATTTTTATCCTGTCCTTGACTTCCCTTGTCAGCCATGGTCACCCCTTACTCCCCTTAGAATCTTTCTTCCTCTTTGGAATGAACTGATCCTGCACCTTCTGTATTATTCCCAGAAATACCTGCCATTGTTGTTCCACTGTCATTCCTGCTAGGGCACCTTTCCAGTCAACTTTGGCCAGCTCCTCCCTCATGGCTCCATAGTCCCCTTTGTTCAACTGTAATACTGACACTTCCGATTTTTCCTTCTCCCTCTCAAATTGTAGATTAAAACTTATTATATTATGGTCACTACCTCCTAATGGCTCCTTTACCTCGAGTTCCCTTATCAAATCCGGTTCATTACACAACACTAGATCTAGAATGGTCTTCTTTCTGGTAGGCTCCAGTATCAAGCTGCTCTAAGAATCTATCTCGGAGGCACTCCACAAACTCCCTTTCTTGGGGTCCAGTACCAACCTGATTTTCCCAGTCTACCTGCATGTTGAAATTCCCCATAACAACCGTAGCATTACCTCTGCAACATGCCAATTTTAACTCTTGATTCAACTTGCACCCTATATCCAGGCTATTGTTTGGGGGCCTGTAGATAACTCCCATCCGGGTCTTTTTGCCCTTACAATTTCTCAGTTCATCTATAATGACTCTACATCTCCTGATTCTATGTCACACCTCGCAAGGGACTGAATTTCATTCCTCACCAACAGAGCCACCCCATTCCCTCTGCCCACCTATCTGTCCTTTTGATTCCCTTGAATATTCATTTCCCAGCCTTGGTCCTCTTGCAGCCATGTCTCTGTTATTCCCACAACATCATACTTGCCAATTTCCAACTGAGCCTCAAGCTCATCCACTTTATTTCTTATACTTCGTGCATTCATATATAATAGTTTTAATCCATTACTCCCCTCACCTTTCACATCGATTCCTATTGCACTTGGCAGTACTCTCCAATCCCTTCCTGAGCTTTCTGCCCCGTTAATCTGTTGTCTTTCTTAACTTTATTTATTCTCTCTTTCCCTTTAACTCCATCCTTATATTTCCAGTTTGTCTCCTAGTTTCCAAGTTGATCAAACTGTAATGCCAGCTACAAAAATGCTGCCTTACTTGCTGAGTATATCTTGAACTTTCTGCTTTTATTTCAGACTTCCAAAAGCTACAGATTTTTTGCATTTCAATAAATCAATGAAGTTTGAAACAAAGTTATTAACGCAACAGTATCAATCATAGTTCAGAATGTGTACAAGACAATTGGAACACATTATTGTGTTTAAATGATGCTTTAAAAGTAATCACTTTGTAAAAGTCATTTAAGAACTCAGTTCAATATTTGAAAATAAATGATGGTATCTGTAGGACAGGCTACACCATTGGAAAATTAAGTCTCTTATTTCTGCTGTGTCTAACAAGCGAAAAAGAACTTTGTAACACTTACTCTTGGGGATTTATCACCTATTAATTTCTTAAGCATTAATTTTTAATAATACCATTTTGCTTTTGTTCCTCATTTGTTTTACACTTTCATTTCTCCATTATTTCTTTCTGGGAAAAGATGATTTGTTTGCCATTTTCTTATTCCCCAATATAATATATCGTGCCTCTATATACATTGGCCCAAAAAAAGTCCAGCAAAGTTTAGCTTAAAAATGTTCATTCTTGTTTTTAATCACGACTTCCATTATATCTGTCGATCTGTTAATCCTCCCTTACTTCCGTTTTCCTGTAGCTCCGCAATTGTGTGCTTCTCTCATCTTCTATAGCAGCAACCCCTGATAACTCAGGCCTCGTACTTCGAAATTCTGTCCCTTAATTCATCCATTTATCACCCTGCTCTTTTATAACCTATGTCAGCGGTTAAGCAATGTAAAATTTGATAACCGCCTTGTGCAGCACCATAAAATGCCTTACTACATCACAGGCGCTATATGACTGTAATAATCACAGTGGTCTTTTGAACAAGAGTTCATTCTGAAACCCTGTCTGTCTTCCCTCGCAGATGTGAAAGTCTATAGTACTATTTTGAAGAGCAATTCTGACCCATATCTATCCTTAATCAACAATGTTAAAAACCGATTATTTTACCACAGTGGTATTAGTGCATATTTCATACTCTGCAATGCTTTCTGATTTGTTCAGAGAGTGTTATGAGAATAAGCGTTTTATCAAGGCACACATTTATCTACCACCTATTTGTAAGCCGAAAAAATAATGAAGGCATTCAGAATATCCAGAAATAGTAGCATTTAAACTAACACTTACCTCCTCTATTGTTTACTTTTAATATATTCGGAGGCAAGCATGATGTGAATTCTTCCAGTGAATCCTGCCCGAGCCCGGCTTCGCTCGGTTGCTAGGATAAATATCACGCGATCGCAGTACCCGCACCATCGTCATCATATTTAATTGGTAAATTCGTTAAAAATAAAGCTACTGTTAAAAGAAGTTCATGAATTGGGGTTGGGAAAATTTATTACTACCCTCGATAAAACCGAACATTTGTTGAGATGGATATTGCCCGACAGAAATAGGGATCGCGAGGGTAGAGGCGGGCGGAAGGGGCAGGAGCCAATCAGAATGAAGGATGGGAGGAGCTGCTCTGCCCTTTGCGCCCGCCCGGCCGCCCGGCCGTCAGATGTTGGGAGGGGGAGGGGAAGCATCAAGATGGAGTTCTTCATCGGGAGCCCATTTAGTACTCCTGTCGGACAATGTATAGGTGAGTCTTTCAGACCGAGTAGTCCTCCTTGTGTCATTGACATCTACTGAATCCTTGACGTGAAATAGGCGTTTTTTGTTTTTAAATCATCTATCGCGCGAATGTCGCAGTTATCTTTTGCCACTTAATTTTCTTGAAGATCTTTTCGTATTTGGGGTTTTTAAAAAAAAGTAATGAAGAACGTCATTAATTAAGCGAGTACATGAATAATTTTTTTTGTCTCCTGTGCCGTAACCTAGAGCGTTTCCGCCCAAAAGGGGAAAGATGTTTGTTTACATTTATGCAGTGTCATTCCAAAACGGAATAGTCCGAACTAATTCGTTAATATTTTGATTCCATTAATTGACTTATTGAATTTTATAGTTACAATGATGTTTAAAGTGAATGGAAGTTACAATCAGACAAGACAGCCTCTTAGCCCTTGTTGGGTATTGACGCTCCTGGCACCGGCTTGAACTGTTTGTGTCAATTCATTCTTTTAATCGACGTGATTTAATTCCTTTATCTGCGTCAACTTTAAACAGTCCAAAACAGTACATTCCAAAGTTTGTATCAGTTTTATAAGCCGAATTAACCAATGCATATATTGCAGTTGAGAATTGCAATACACAAGATCAATTTTTCTCCAGTATTGAGGAATCATGAGTTGTCCTAAGTGACGCAGTTGGATGATAGATTTGTTTTAGTTGGTTGTAAAATAAAGAAACTTTTTTTTAAAAAAAAACTAAAATGGTTGGCAGATGTTTCCTTCACTAGGTACTGAAAAGGTACTATCAACTTTGATAAACATCACCAAATTAATGGGGCACTGCAGGTTTCAAGATGCAGACTCATGATGAGTATCGCATTTCAGCTTTATTTAGCAAAATTTTCGGCCTCTAAAGCCTGTTAAGTAATACAAATAATTTTTCAGGATTGGCTGTTGTATGTAGTTACATGTGATAGTAATGCGGTATTTCTATGAACAGTGGATTAAGCTGAGTATAAATCAGTATATGTTAAAGAAAATGCCACACTCAAAGTTGATATATTTGAAATGTTAACTCTGGGGAGAATTATTGAGGATTTTGTCATTGCTGTATTGTTACATTTTTCTTGTGTTGTAGTCTGACTACAGTGTGCACAATACTGAATTATGGAGTTTGATGGAGAGTAACCTCTTACCAGACTTTTCTAAAAGGGTACTGATGTGTTTTCTCATCATGCAAAATGGTGGAATTGGACCTGCTACAGTGCCTACAGTAAGAAAGCTGTATATGACCTATATGGGATTCAGACTAGGGCTGTAAGTGAAAGGACAGTTTGTTACTCAACCTCTTGCAATATCAAAGCATCACCATGTGAATAAGAATCTGATGTAATATCACTGACTTGTATGTCAAGCAGTAACGAAAAGACATTAAAAATGCTATAAACTAATAGCGCAAAAGTTATAAGGCAGTAATGTTCTTGGACTCACAGGCTGTTCAGAAGTCTGATGGTGGAGAGGAAGAAGCTGTTTCTGAACTATTGAGTGTGGGTCTTCAGGCTCTTATTTCTCCTCCCTGATGATAATGAGAAGAGGGCATGCCCTAGGCTGTAAGGGTCCTTAGTAATGGATGCTGCCTTCTTGAGGCACCAACTTGTAAAGATGTCTTTGAATTTTCAGCATGGTTGTGGCCATGATGAAGCTGGCTGAACCTACATCCCTCTAAACCCAGGGTTCCTAGCTTTTTTATGCCATGGAGTCTTGCCACTAACTGAGGGGTCCATGTTGAGAACCCCTGCTCTAAAGCCTGTGCATGGGAACTTTCATATCAGTATTCCTTTCTGACTCTGGCTCTGTTTTTGATACAAACTATGGACCTTAATTTGCATTTTGCTTTGGCATATTTTGTTGATTCTCCATCACATGAGGTTGTTCCCATTTCTTTTGAAGATGTTCTTTTATTGGTGTACATAAGTTTCCATAGATTCATTTGTCCTCTCTACAGCCACAAAAAATTTGAGCCAATAATGAGTGCTGGCAATTTTGTTAGCTGCTCAGGTCACTACATTGATGTAAATGTACATATGAATTGCTGTTTTAAAATAAATTCCATCCTAAGTGTAATACAATAATATTGGTTGATACTCCCTCTGTATGTTCACCTTTTCAAATTATTCACATATACTGTATGTAGCTTTGCATGCAATTTTAAAAACTCTTTTTGTATAAAGTCAATGTTAAGTCTCTGGTTGGATTAAAATTTCCAATTGTATTCTAATAATTAAATTGTTCTTTACTCATTGGCAAAAGAATGTAAGCATGATTTGCTGAAATAGGATTGAGGAAAATCTCAGGCAAAAGGAGCGCTCAGGAAAGTATCAGCTGTTTTAATGTGTTTTTTTGTATTTTTGTGCTTGTTAAGAACATGGTTAAGTTAAAGAAGTTGTTTATTTTTAATGTGAAACCTCCAAATAAATTGTATTTCAGAGTGGAAAAGCAATCCCTTCTGCTAAAAATGCCATATTGACTATTAACTTTGGAGATAGTAGCACAATTGTGAGAAATAGATATTTCTTATGAGAGGTACTTGACTCTTTGAAGAGTGAAATAACTTTTTCTCACTTCAGTATATTCAGCCATATTAAATCTTTGGCTCCTTACAAATGACAAGACATGTTTGAGTCATATGCAGAACAAGCTTGATTCATGATGGCCGCCAAGAAGACCTCAACCATGTTGGGTTATAATTTTCAGTAATTTTTCTGCAATTAATGAACTTGCATTTATTTAGCTCCTTTAGTGATTCCAACACATCTAAAAGTGATTCAGCTAATAAACTGCCAATGGAATGCTGTCTTCCTAGCATTACATTTGCACTAGAAACTTCTTTTGTAAAACTATGTCAAGTGCTATCGGTAGTAATGCAATACCCAAATTCATCTCCATATAATTATCAACTTTATTTGTCAAAACAGTGACAGATTATTTACAGAGCAACCAGATGTAATTAATTTTCATTTCATCAATATCGAGGAAAATATAAAATTATTTTTTGCTTTCCCTTTGAAGTCTTCTACATTCTCTTGAAGGATAATCATACCAGGTTCAGTTGTTCCTCCCAGGACAATATACCCAGCATTGAAGTCTACTCAGTCAGTGCTTTTTTGAAAGTTGCATCATCCATATGCCCAATACCAGATTATGACCTTTCTCACATGAAGAGATTACTAGGTGGACCAAAAAAAAATCAAGCATGAGCTCAAAACCTCCTTGAGGAAATAAAGGATTCCCAATGGTTGCTGGAAATCCCAGCTATTGACTGCTTAAAGTGGAGGAGGAGATGGCTTTGAAAGCCCTGTCTTTGGATCAAGAACGCAGTGTAACACCTCTCAGTTATGCACAGCACTGGGCAGCACCTATTCTATCACTGCACATTATTCTCATCAGTCTGCTCAAAACCAGAAAAGAAGCATGACACCTTGGATCCTGAGGAAGTGCTGGAAAAAGTAAAGGCCAGTTTATTGTGTTCCTATCCAGATGAATGTAATTTTTCCCCCACAACTGCCCTGATGTTTCAGGTGAGATTTCATACCAGAGTCTTTTGATTTTTTTTTCCAGGTAACATTTCTGAGACAACACTGATTTAGAAATTAGTCAGTCACTTGACACTTACCAACTAACAACACTAGTCATTTTAAGAAGATTATAACGTATCTTATTCTTTAGTGCTTTAAAATGAGAGGAAGCTTCTGCCTCCAGTGGCAATTGATTAGTTTGATTCTCTGGCTGTCTTATGGGTGGGATCATCTTGGCACTTTGTATAGATAGTGCTGGTGATGACAAAAAGATTTAATTGGACAACTGCCTGAATAGCAAGTTTGCACAGGTTGGAGGGAAAAAATCCAACTTACTTATTTTAATATGATTCCATGTGATTTATTAATTATTGATGTCCCAGATTTGTGCGGGTGCAGAAGGTATCATCATGGGATGTGACTATTCAACATTTTGAATGACTTACATAATACTCATTTATAAAATTGAGAAAAAAGAAACAACCTTTAAAAATTTTGTTGGAAGATGATTTTTATTTACTTGCTATTTTGCCAAAATATGTGTAATTGATTGCAAATTGTTTTTAAACAGTGTAATGTTTTAACAGTGTAATAGCAGTCAAGTCTGTCTCATTTGCTGTAAGAGGTGACCTTGGAACAGATATATAATCAAAAAAAATTACATAGCCAGTGAAAGATAATGCTGTAATGGACTGAGATTAATTTATTGTACCATATCTATCTGTAGAATTTTGTTGTAGAGTAAAGCCTTTACCAGAAATCTTTAATCAATAGGAATGATTTAGCCCAGTAAATTTGCCCACTAGTTTAAAGGAAATATGACAGTAAATTAATAGGGTTTGCTGGGTCAGCAGTTTACATGGCTATTTCTGTGATGATTTCTTTTTGGAATCTATTTCTTTTGGAATCTGTTTGATTTTGTTTTGAAATAAATGAGTATTAATTTAGAAGTATAGGGAACTTTTTGTTTGGAAAGATGGCACTTCAAAGTGGCTTGGTTTCTTAGTGCTATTATTACATGATAAATACAAAATGAAATTTTGCTGGTAAAACATGTTTGCAAATTCTAATTTATGTGAAGGAGTAAAATTTGCTTCTTTGGGTTTGACTTGTTGCTAATAGTATCCCAAAATTTATTTAGCGATACTGCGCGGAATAGGCCTTTCGAGCCACACCATTCCAGCAACCCCCGACAACCTCGATTAACCCAAACCTAATCATGGGACAATTTACAACAACAATTAACTTACCCAGTAAGTCTTTGGACTGTGGGAAGAAACCGGAGCAAATCCCTGCATTCCACATCGAGAGGTACTGAAATTAAACTTTGAGCTCTAGCCTAAACTGTAATAGTGTTGTGCTCACCATTATGCTATTATGGCGCCCTCAAGTTATCTTGCATACTGGAGTTCAGGTTGTGGTCCACACCCTAATTTGAAGTATGTTATTAAGGATTTTATGGTATGTATAGTTGTAGCTCCACTTAAATTGCCTTGAAGTGATGATGCCTCTGACGGTTCTTTGATACTTTGATACCAATTTTCCTGATGCCAATTAACAGTGCAAGCCTAAAAGACAGCATTCAGCTCCCATTGGGAAGTTTGAATCTATTGTGTTGTGACCCAGACTTGAATGCAGCTGGCAAAATCAATTTGAGCTGTGAATATAATCCCCGTACTTTGTTTCCACATCAGAGCCAAGATATCTGTCGCCATTTGTATGTTTATTTTTTGTTTTCAGAGTATTGTGGGCATGCATGTTGGTGCTGCAATATATGGTGATGGATGTGATTGAATGAGATAATAAACAAAAAAAAGCATCAATCATAAACTAGAGAAAATCTGCAGATGCTGGAAATCAAAAAAATACACGCAAAATAGTGGACAAACTCAGCAGGCCAGGCAGCATCCTTGGAAAAGAGTACAGTCAATGCTCAAGGGTCTCAGCCTGAAACAGAAGAAGCAGGATCTCCCAGTGGCTACCCATTTTAATTCCTCTTCCCAGTCCCATGATGAAACATCAGTCCATGGCCTCCTCTGTTGTCGCTATCATGCCACACTAAGGTTGGAGGAGCAATACCTTGTATTCTGTCTGAGTAACCTCCAACCTGATGGCATGAACATCGATTTCTCCCCCCCCCCCTTCACCATTCCCATTTCCCTCTCATCTCCTTACCTGCCCATCACCTCCCTCTGGTGCTCCTCCCACTTTTCTTTCTTCCATGGCCTTCTGTCTTCTCCTATCAGATTCCCCCTTCTCCAGCCATATATTCCTTTCACCAATCAACTTCCCAGCTCTTTACTTCACCTCCCTCCCCGCCTGGTTTTTCCTACCACCTTGTGGTTCTTCCTTGCCTCCTCCCACTTTATTACTGTGACTACTCATCTCTTTTTCCAGTCCTGATGAAGGGTTTCAGCCAGAAATGTCAACTGTACTCTTTTCCAAAGATGTTGCCTGGCCTGCTGAGTTCCTGCAGCATTTTGTGTGTGTTGCTTTTAAAAGAAAAAGTATCAATACTCTTTCAGAAGTTGAACAAAAGTGTATATGTGTAAATGCTCAGATGAAGCAAATCAACCCCTTTGCTGTTTTAGTTGATCTCATCTTTTGGTAGGGAGAGAATTGGTTGCATTGACACATAGCACAGAAGCAAACCTTCGGCCCATCTGGGCCATGCCAAACCATTTAAACTACCTACACCTGTCTCCCTGCACCCAGACCATAACCCTGCCATCCATGTACCTATCCAAGCATCTCTTAAACATTGAAATGTAGCCTACATGCAACTCTTGTGCTGGCAGCCTGTTCAACAACTTTCACAACCCTATGAATGAAGAAGATTCCCTTCATGTTCCCCTTAAACCTTTCCCCTTTCACTCTTAACCCAGTTCTTTGTAGTCCCCCCAAGCTCAATGGAAAAAAAGCCTGCTGCATTCAGCCTATCTATACCCTTCATTATTTTGTATACATCTATCAGAACTCTCTCTCAATCTTCTATGTTTGAGGGAATGAAGTTCTAACTTATTCAATCTTCCCTTGTAGCTCACATTTGCCAGTCCTGTCAATATCCTTGAAAATTTTCTCTGTATTCTCTCAACATTATTTAGATCTTTCCTGTATGTAGGTGACCAAAACTGCACCAAACACTCCAATTTATGTGGGTCATGGTCACTTACACTTACACTTCCTCCCTTACCACCATTCAGGGCCCTTACACTTCTTCCCTTACCACCATTCAGGGCCCCAAACAGTCCTGCCAGGTGAGGCAACACTTCACCTGTGAGTCGGCTAGGGTGATATACTGCGTCCGGTGCTCCCGATATGGCCTTTTATATGTTGGCGAGACCCGACGCAGACTGGGAGACCACTTTGCTGAACACCTACGCTCTGTCCGCCAGAGAAAGCAGGATCTCCCAGTGGTCACACATTTTAATTCCACATCCCATTCCCATTCTGACATGTCTATCCACGGCCTCCTCTACTGTAAAGATGAAGCCACTCTCAGGTTGGAGGAACAACACCTTATATTCCGTCTGGGTAGCCTCCAACCTGATGGCATGAACATCGACTTCTCTAACTTCCGCTAATGCCCCACCTCCCCCTCGTACCCCATCTGTTACTTATTTTTATACACACATTCTTTCTCTCACTCTCCTTTTTCTCCCTCTGTTCCTCTGAATATACCCCTTGCCCATCCTCTGGGGCCCCCCCCCACCCCGTCTTTCTTCCCAGACCTCCTGTCCCATGATCCTCTCATATCCCTTTTGCCTATCACCTGTCCAGCTCTTGGCTCCATCCCTCCCCCTCCTGTCTTTTCCTATCATTTTGGATCTCCCCCTCCCCTTCCAACTTTCAAATCCCTTACTCACTCTTCCTTCAGTTAGTCCTGACGAAGGGTCTCGGCCTGAAACGCCGACTGCACCTCTTCTTAGAGATGCTGCCTGGCCTGCTGCGTTCACCAGCAACTTTTATGTGTGTTACTCCAATTTATGCCTCACCGACATCTTATACAACTTCAACATAACATCCCATCTCCTGTATTCAATACGTTGATTTATGAAGGCCAAAAGCTTGCTTAATGACCCTATAACATGGTGTTGCCATGTTCAATGAATTATGGGCCTTTGTTCTACCATACTCCTCGGTGCTGAAATGTTCACTGTGTAAGACCTACCCTGGTTGGTCCTATCAAAGTGCAACACCTTGCACTTGTCTGCATTAAATTTCATCTGCCATTTTTCAGCCCATTTTTCAAGCTGATTCAGATCCTACTGTAAGCTCTGATGGTCTTCCTCGTTGTCCACTACACCCCCAATTTTGGTTTCATCTGCAAATTTGCTGATCCAGTTAAGTATTATCATCCAGATCATTGATATAGATGACAAAGAACAAAGATCCAGCAGTGATCCTTGCGGCATTCCTGTAGTCACAGGTTTCCAGTCAGGGGGCAACCATCTACTACGACTCTCTGGCTCTCCCGCAAAGCCAATGCCTAATCCAATTTACTACCTCATCTTGAATGCCTAGCGACTGGACCTTCTTGACCAACCTCCCATGTGGGACCTTGTCAGATGCCTTGCTGAAGTCCATGTAGACAACGCCCTTGCCTTCATCAACTTTTCTGGTGACTTCTTTGAAAAACTCTATAATGTTGGTTAGGCACGATTTACCATGCACAAACCCATGCTGATGAACCCTAATCAGTCCATGCCTATCCAAATATTCATATACCTGGTCCATTTAAAATGCCTTCCAATAACTTTCCCACTACTGATGTCAGGCTGACCTTTTTTTTTCCTCCACCTCCTTAACCAGGTCCTCAATATCTCTTGAAAACCAAGGTTCCCTAAACCTAAATAAAAGTTGCTGGTGAACGCAGCAGGCCAGGCAGCATCTCTAGGAAGAGGTACAGTCGACGTTTCAGGCTGAAGTTAGTCCTGACGAAGGGTCTCAGCCTGAAATGTCGACTGTGCCTCTTCCTAGAGATGCTGGCTGGCCTGCTGCGTTCACCAGCAACTTTTATGTGTGTTGCTTGAAATTCCAGCATCTGCAGATTTCCTTGTGTTCCCTAAACCTGTTATTTTTACTTTTTTTGGACAGGCACATACAAGCTTTGTACTCAAAATTTCACTTTGAAAGCCTCCCACTTCCCAAGTACACTTTTGTCAGAAAACAGCCTGTCCCAATCCACACAAAATATTAGATTAATTCGGCTAGCCAGGCAGCATCTATGGAAAAGAGTAAACAGCTGATGTTTTGGACCAAGACATTTCATCAGGTCTGGAAGGGAAGAGAAGTTAGAATAATACCGGGGAGGGGAGAAAGAAGTAGAAGGTGGCAGGTGATAGGTGAAACCTGGAAAGGTGGAGGAGTTAAAAAAGCTGGGAAATTGAATGGTGAAGAGATAAAATGCTGGAGAAAAGGGATTGGGCAGGTAAGGAGATAAGGTGAGAATGGGGAACAGTGGGGAGGGAGCATCAATGTTCATGTCATCAAGTTAGAGGCTATCCAGACAGAATACAAGGTGTTGCTCCTCCAACCAGAATGTGGCCTCATCACGGCAGTAGAGGAAGTCATGGACTAATGTGTTGGAATGGAAATGGGAAGTAGAATTGAAATGGGTGGCTACCAAGAGATCCTGTTTTTTCTGATGGACAGAGCGTAGGTGCTCAGTGAAATGGTCTCCCAGTCTATGTTGGGTCTCACTGGTTATATAGGAGGCTAGATTGGGAGCACTGGAAACAGTAGATGACCCCAACAGACTTGCAGGTTAAGTGTCACCTCACCTGGATGGACAGTTTGGGGCCCTGAATGGTAGTGAAGGGGGAGGTGTGGCACTTTTTCAGCTTGCAGCGGAAAGTACCAGGAGGGAGATAAGTGGACAAGGGAGTTGCACAGGGAGCGATCCTTGCAGAAAGTGGAGTTCTTAGTGGTGGGTTCCCTTTGAAGATGATGTAAGTTAATGGAGAATTGTGTGCTGGATGTGGAGGCTAGTGGTGTGGTAGGTAAGGCAAGAGGAACCCTGTCCCTGGTATGTCAGAGGAAGGATGGGGTGAGGGCAGAGGTGCGTGATAAGGAAGAGAAGTGGATGAGGGCACGCAGCATTGATGGAGGAAGGAAAGCCCTTTCTTTGAAGAAGGAGGATATCTCAGTAGTTCTGGAATGAAAAGCCTCATCCTGAGAGCAGATGCAGCGGAGATGGCGGAGCTGAGAGAAGTGAATGTCATTTTTACAAGTGACAAGGTGTAAAGAGGTATAGTCCAGGTAGCTGAGAATCAGTGGGTTTATAAAAGATCTCAGTAGATAAACTGTCTCCAGAGATCAAGTCAGCAAGATCGAGAAAGGGGTGGGAGGTGTCGGAAATGGACCAAGTAAATTTGAGGGCTGTTTGGAAGTTGGGGGCAAAGTTGATGAAGACGACGTGAGGAAGCAGCGCCAATGTAGTTGTCAATGTAGCGTAGAAAGAGTTGGGGTAGGCTTGGAAAGTGGACTGTTCTGCATAGCCAACAAAAAGGCAGGCATAGCTGGGCCCCATGCTGTTGCACATGGCTACACCTTTAGTTTGAAGGAAGTGGAAGGAGCCGAAGGAGAAATTGCAGTAATTGTCTCCCCCCCCCCTACTGTTCCCCATTCGTTTCCCCCCTCTTGCCTTATCTCTTTATCTGCCCATCACCTCCCTGCTGCTCCACCTTGTTCCCTTTCTTCCATGCTCTTCTATCCTGTCAGATTCCCAACTTCTCCAGCCCTTTATCTTTCACCAATCAACTTCCCAGCTTTTTATTTCAACTCCTCCCCTCTCCTGGTTTCACCTATCACTTTGTACTTCTTCCTCCCCACCTCTCCACCCTCCATCTCCTTTCTCTTTCTTTCCAGCCCTGATGAAGGGTCTCGGTTGAAAACTTCAGTTGAATATTCTTTTCCATAGATCCTGCTTGGTCTGCTGAGTTCCTCCAGCATTTTGTGTATATTGCTTTGAATTTCCAGAATCTGCATACTTTTCTCATGTTTCTGTCCCAAGCCACATTTGCCAGATCCTTTCTGACACCATCAAAATTAGCTTTTCTCCAAAGAGTACTACTTGGGAGGTGGAGTTTTAAGCTAGAGTTGCAGGGGAATGGGAACCAGAGTGCCAGGACAGATAGTGGAGGCAGATGTTGAGTTAGTCACCTGCCTGTTTCATTCCCTAATAGGAGACCAGTATTGTGCACTGTCTTGTTGGGACTTCTATGTACTGATTAAGGAAACTGTCCTGAACACATCAGACAAACTCTATCCCATCTAGTCCTTTTACGGTATGGGAGTCCCAGTTAACATGTGGAAAGCTTAAAATCAACTACTATAACAACTTTGTTTTTTACAACAGTCTGTAATCTCTGTACAGTTTTTTTTCACTAAATCCCAGGGACTGCTGAGTCTATAATACAGCCCCATTAAGGTGCTCATACCTTTCTTATTCCTCCACTCCACTGATTAAAACCTCACTGGACTAGTTCTCCACTTTGTCCTGACTGGCACTGCCATATCTTCCCTGATTAGTAACATCACCCCTTCCCCCTTTAATTCTTCCTGCTCTGTTGCATCTAAAACAATGGAATCCCGGAATATTGAGCTGCCTGTCCTGCCCTTCCTGCAACCAAGTCTCACTAATGGCTACAATATCTTAATTCCAGGTGTTGATCCATGCTAAACTCCTCTACCTTTCCTACAATACTTACTGCATTGAAATATATGCAGCCCAGTTCGTTATTCACACCAGCTCAACCTTTTGATTCGCAGCTTTCGCTGAGGTCTGTTCTGGCACTCTGTTCCCACCCCCCTGCAATCCTAGTTTAACCCCCTCTGTGCAGCACTAGGATATTAATACTCTACCATCTCTTCTGTACAGGTTCCACATTCTCTGGAAGAGAGCCCAATGATCCAAAAATTTGGCACCCTCCCTCCTACATCATCTCTTTAGCCATGTGTTAAACTGTATGATCTTCCTTTTTCTGGCCTCATCACTGTGTGGCAGTCCTGAGATCATAACCCTGAAGGTCCTGTCCTTTTAACAGCACTGAACTCCCTTTGCAGAACTTCATCACTCTTCCTACCTACATCAATGGTATCTGAACATAGAACATAGTACATAGAACCGTACAGCACAGTACAGGCCCTTCGGCCCACAGTGTTGTGCTGACCCTCAAACCCTGCCTCCCATACACCCCCCCCCACCTTAAATTCCTTGATATACCTGTGTAGTAGTCTCTTAAATTTCACTAGTGTATCTGTCTCCACCACTGACTCGGGCAGTGTATTCTACACACCAACCACTCTGAGTAAAAAAACCTTCCTCTAATATCCCCCTGGAACTTCCCACCCCTTACCTTAAAACCATGTCCTCTTGTATTGAGCAGTGGTGCCCTGGGGAAGAGGCGCTGGCTATTCACTCTATCTATTCCTCTTAATATCTTGTATACCTGGATCATGACTTCTGGCTGATCACCCTCCCACTTAAGAATGCTAAGGACTTGATCTGAGATGTCCCTGGCAGCTGGGATGCAACATACTATCCATGATGAACAGAACGAGCAATTCAATTAAAATTTTAAAACTGTTGTTGTTGTAAAATAAAAACAGAAAATGCAGGAAACATTCAGTAGGTCAGTTGAGTAGGTGAGTGGTGTTGCATCAACTTCACACTCAGCATCATCAAGACCAATGGACTGATTGTGGATTTTAGGGAGAGTAGGTTGAGCAAACGTGCACCCAGCCTTGTTTGAAGGAGGGTTTAGCAATGGAAAGTCTGAGTAGCTTCAAGTTCCATCACAGAGGATCGGTCTAGGCCTAACATATTGATGCAGTTGTGAAAAAGGCACACAAATGGCTATACTTCATTAGGACTTCGAGGCAAGTTGGTAGGTCACCAAAGATTACAGCAAATTTCTATTTACCATGGAGTTGGACTCTGGTGTTTAAGTCCAAGTTCTTTTTGAAGTCAGGAAAGGGGCATAAAACTTGTTGCTTCACAATCATTTTATTAAGAGTTGGTGGAACAAAGAGAACAGAAACAGAACAGTGATAAGGGGTCACTGCTACTTGAAGGAGATAATCAGAAAGATGGCACCTAGCATAATACAGCTACTTTTATATCCAAAGAGAAGAAAATTCCATAGATTAAAAAAACACAATTAGAAAATACTTTAAAATATTGTAGTAAAAACAGTCAATGAAATGTACTCCTTCATAACAAAGGAGCTAAGACTACTATACTCCTCATAGCTACTGGAGGCACGTTAAACTGTTATGTATATAAAGGCCATTCAAAATACAAGCAGATAATTGATTGTTAACAATTTGTTTAGTTTTAACAATTAAAATTAAACAGTCAGATCCAACAGCTCCAATGCACAGGATTGAATGAGGCTCCAGAGAGGGATATAGACTTGGCCAGTTCCATTATGGGGGATATTTTCAATAGGTAGTGTGTCAAAGGTGTTATCCTTCAATAAGGATCCTCACTACCTGGGACATGGCCTCTTATTACTACCATGAGGGAAGAAGTACAGGAGTCTGAAGACCCACACTCATCATTTTAGGATTAGCTCCATCCCCTCTGGTATAAATTTCTGAACAGTCCATGAACACTACCTTGCTATTCGTTTTGCGCTATTTGTTATATCACAAACAACAGATGCTGGAAACCCAAGCAACACCACACACAATGGTGGAGGAACTCAGCAGGGCAGGCAGCATCTATGGAAAAGAGTACAGTCGATGTTTTGGGCCAAGACCCTTCAACAGTACTTTTTTCCACAGATGCTGCCTGGCCTGCTGAGTTCCTCCAGCATTTTGTGTGTTATTTGTTTTGTTTTGCACTGTACTACTGCCACAAAGCAACAAATTTCAAAGTATCATTATAATAAACCTGGTTCTCATTCTGAGCATCTGTGGAAAGAGAAACAGTTAACATTTCAGGTCAAAAATGCTTTCTGGACCCGGAAGAAGAGAAAACAAGTTTGTTTTGAGCTGTAGAGAGAAAGGGTTGGGGAGAATGCATTCCTTAATATTAGGGAATATCTCTAATAGAGTGAGGCCAAGGTCGTTGTAGTGCATTTGGTTTGCAGGTAATGAGAGAAGTTCAAGAACAGGAAACCAAAGGGACAAAACTGTGAAAACCAAACCAAGCTGTATGAAATTACCAGCATGTTAGAAAGTATTACCCAAGTGAAGAGGAAAACTGGTTTAATATTATAGATAATTGACCACAAGCAATACTGGCCAGTTCTGATACATTGAGTTAAAGGTTGTTAGATCCCAGCACGAGGTGCTGCTCTTCAAGTTATTGTTGGGCCTTGTAGCAGAGGACAGGAGTTGACAGATAAAAGGATCAGAGTCAGATGGAGAATCAGTGACAGTTATTGCCCTTGAATTGCCTGATACTATACGCTGAGGACTGGAGGAGAAGTTTCTTCAACCAGTGGGGTGGTGAAATTTTGCAATTCACTAATTAAGAGGGCTGTGGCGTAAGTGCGGCGTATCCGTAAGACGATGGTGGACACATTTTGGATATTAAGGAATCGAGGCATTTGTGGGTTACTGCATGAAAGTGATGCTGAGGTAAAATGTCAGCTGTGTTGAATAGTGGAGCAAGCATGAAAGGGCAAACACTTTACTTTTCCTGTTACTGCTTCAGTCAGGCATAGAGCATACGTCCTTGTGTTGTAACTGTAACTAAGTCACTGGAGAAGTTGGTGGATATGAATGGATTATTCATCATGACAGATATTCTCATGGAGACCCTGTCGGTAGTCTCAAGCTCAAAGTACATCACATTCTTATACTCTTAAGAGCAAAGTACAGCAGGTGATTCAATATAATTTCCATAATTAAAATGACATCGTTTACTTCAATATTTTGTGCCTGACAAATGGTTCCTTTAAGGTTTATATTTATAGTGGGAGTCCTTTGTAGTTCAAAGGACACCTCTGAAAGTTCAAACTCCTTTGCTGCACAAACTAATTCGTACAGTTAGTCTAAACTGGCTTCTGAGGACAGTGAGACAGACACCCAGGATTAGTGTTATGAGGGCTAACTCTCTAAATACACTAATCTCCCAACTATTGATAGATTAGCTATTTGAAGGTGATGAGTGATAATATCAGTCCAATCTGAAAGCTTTCTTGAACTTGTTTATAATGGTGCAAATTACTTGAAGCCATAGTTGCCTGGCTTGATGCAGGCCAAATAATATAACCCTAGTGTTTGACATTTGGCAGAGGTGCATGGTAATGCCTCTTGGTCGCTTCACTTTGCAAGCCATATCTCTTTTGCAGCTGGCCCCCTGCTGTAGCCTGTGCTCCATCGACAGTGTTGTTTATTTGTGAAGGTGTCTCTTAACTTGGAACTGATTACTGCATGCAATTTGCATTAAGAACTGAAGACTGGTTCTAGTTTGAGTTAATCTGATATATGCACATAATTCAACAACTCCATAATCCCTAAAATTTGGATGAATTAAAAGAGGACTATTAGGACCCAGCCGGCTGGTGGTGTAGTGGCATCAGCGTTGGACTTCAGAGCAAAGGCTCCTGAGTTCGAATCCAGCCGGCTCCTTTGCATGCTTTCCATCTGTGCTGGGTTGAGCGTCGAGCCTGCTAAAAAAACGCCGTTATGAACAGCATCCCGATAACTCCACTCGAAGTTAAGGGCTTTCTTCTTTTCTTCTATTAGGACCCATGGAATTGTGCCTCTGTTTGTGGTCTTGCCTCCTAAAGTTGAGGGAAAGAGAATACAAAATGAATTCCAACTCAAATGAATTTCCAGAAATTGGTGTATCCCTTAGTGGGGATATTCCTTTAAATTCTTCTAGGGTGCATCACAACCTGGTATGGAAGTTGTTCTGCCCAAGACCAGAAGAAGCTGCAGAAGATCGTGAACAAAGGCCAGCACATCACACAAACCAATCTTCCGTCCTTGGACTCACTTTACACTGCATATGTCAGAGCAGTGCTGCCAGGATAATCAAGGACGCGACCCATCCAGCCAACATACTTTTTGTTCCCCTTCCCTCCGGGAGAAGGCTCAGGAGCTTGAAGACTCGTACGGCCACATTTGGGAACAGCTTCTTTCCAACTGCGATAAGACTGCTGAACGGATCCTGACCCGGATCTGGGCCGTACCCTCCAAATATCCGGACCTCCCTCTCGGTTTTTTTTGCACTACCTTACTTTCCCTTTTCTATTTTCTATTTATGATTTATAATTTAAATTTTTAATATTTACTATCGATTTGTACTCCAGGGAGTGCAAAGCGCAGAATCAAATATCGCTGTGATGATTGTACACTCTAGTATCAATTGTTTGGCAACACTAAAATAAAGTAAGATCTTTGCTGCTAGAATGTATTGATGCTAGGATCTCACTGCAAATTCTCTTTACATTTGTTTTGGATAATCCACCATTCCCTTAATTGACCACAGTACTAATAGTCCTTAACAGATTTATTACTGAGTAGTTTATTATTCTTGCCAAAATGGACTGCAGGTTGTAGATCTTTGTATTTGTTAAAGCCCAGAAGATTATATGCATTATTCATAGACCCAATATACATAAGTTGTGGTATTACTGCATGGTGATAGTATATTAACAACTTGTGTATTATAAATGAAAATCTGATCTTCATTTATCTTTGGTTATTCTTGTTACTGTGGAAAAGGTAAACTATTGTGTCTTTTTCCTCAGACTAATTCTATCATATTGGGGGTGGGGTGGGGGAGAGGACTGCCGATGCTTGAAAGTTGAAATAAAAAGGGAACATCGCAAGTACTCAACAGATCATGCAGCCTCTGCGAAAAGAAAACCAATCAACATCTTGGGTTGATAATCTTTCATTAAAAACTGAGGCAGAAATCAAATGTGATTTTAGTTGCAAAGAAGGCGGAGAGGTGGTGATGCTAAGATGCATCCTAGAATGTGTTGGGACACGTCATCGGGTGTTGCGGATCTTTCAATGTCAGATACCCTCACCCAGACAACCCAGCCAGGTTTGATCAGGCCGTGGCTTGTGTCCCAGCAGCATTGGTCCACGGGTCACACCTCTTAATCCATAGCCATCTGGAGGCTCGATCAGCAGTCCCTGTGACAGAATGGCCATGAAAAGATAGCCCAACCAATACTAAATGGTAGAAAGAGTGGTGGTAATAAATGTTGATGAATACTTGTACATCACAGATTATCTGCCTCCAGTGGTTGTAATTATGATGTGATGAATGAAAATTGGAGAGAAATGAGATGTAATCTGCAAAAGAAAAAAGTTGTAGGTGATGGAAATGGGGGAAAAGTAACATAGAAACATAGAAAACCTACAGCACAATACAGGCCCTTTGACCCACAATGCTGTGCCAAACATGTACTTTAGAAATTACCTAGGGTTACCCATAGCCCTCTATTTTTCTAAGCTCCATGTACCTCTCCGGGAGTCTCTTAAAAGACCCTATTGTATCTGCCTCCACCACAGTCGCTGGTAGCCCATTCGACACACTTACTGCTCTCTGCGTGTATCTCTGTACCTACTTCCAAGTACAGGTGTCCCCCGCTTTTCGAACGTTTACGAAACCTCACTGTTACGAAAGACCTACTTTAGTTACCTGTTTTCGCTAACAGGTGTTTTCACTGTTATGAAAAAAGGCAGCGCGCGGAAAAAGCAGTGTGCGATAAAAGCAGCGCGCCACGCGCCCTGAGCAGCCACTCTCCCCCGGTTCGAAACAGCATTCTCACCGGCATTGCTTAAACACATTCCTGTGAGCAGCCGTTTGCAAGATGAGTTCTAAGGTATCGGAAAAACCTAAAAGAACTCGTAATGGTGTTGAACTTAGTGTAAAACTAGACATAATTAAGCGTTTCGATTGTGGTGAACGAAGTAAGGACGAAGTGAGTTTGGCTTGTGGAAGTTGACGAAGATGATGTTGAAGAGGTTTTGGCATCCCATGACCAAGAACTGATAGATGAAGAGCTGATGAAATTGGAAGAGGAAAGGATAACAATCACAACCGAATGCAGTAGCGAAAGTGAAGTCGTCCAGGAACTGAACGTGAAGCAACTGCGTGAGATTTTTGCTGTAATGATAAAGTATGACTTTAATTTTGAAAGGGTACATTGGTTTAGGGCATGTTTGCAAGATGGTTTGAGTGCTTACAAAGAACTGTATGATAGAAAAATGCGCGAGGCTAAGCAGTCAACATACTGTCGTTTTTCAAGCCTTCCACATCAGCCACAGCAGTCGACGAATCTCGATCTTCGACATCAAGGCAGGCAGAGATAGAAGAAGATGACCTGCCTGCCCTGATCGACGATGACATGACACCCCCGTGTCTCACCACCCCAGTGGTCCCAACCCCGGGACGCGGACAGATACCAATTTGCGGAGAATGCAGCGGTAGCGGGAATGCACCCAGCACATCTTTAAGAAAAAAGCTGAAATAAACAAGCTAATTAATTAGGTACCGCCCAGCACGTAAATGTTGGCTCAGATCAGAGGCGATTGCCGATTGCGTCGCCTCTGATCTGGGCTGTTCTGGGTGTTATTTAGCATGATTTGGTAGGTTATTTTTGGGTCTGCAAACGCTCACAAATTTTTCCCATATAAATAAATGGTAATTGCTTCTTCGCTTTATGACATTCCAGCTTACGAACTGTTTCACAGGAACGCTCTACCTTCGGATGGCGGGGGAAACCTGTACCTTAAAACTGTCCTCCCATGTTAACCATTTCAGCCCTGGGAAAAAGCCTTTGACTAGCCACACGATCAATACCTCTTATTATCTTAAACACCTCTATCAGGTCACTGCTCATTCTCCGTGCCTCAACCTATTCTCATAAGGCATGCTCCCCAATCTAGGCAACACCCTTGTAAATCTCCTCTGCACCCTCTCTATAGTTTCCACATTCTTCCTGTAGTGACGTGACCAGAACTGAGAACAGTACTCCCAAGTGGGGTCTGACCAGGGTCCTATATAGCTGTAACACTACTTCTCGGCTCTTGAACTCAATCCCACAGTTGATGAAGGCCAATACACTGTATGACTTCTTAACCACACAGTCAACCTGCGTAGCAACTTTGAGTGTCCTATGGACTCGGACCCCAAGATCCCACTGATTCTCCAAGACTCTTACCATTAATACTATATTCTGCCATCATATTTGACCTACCAAAATGAACCACCTCACACTTATCTGGGTTGAACTCCATCTACCACTTCTCAGTCAGTTTTGCATCCTATCAATGTCAGAGGTTACAGCGGGACAGTGCTCCACACTATCCACAACACCCCCAACCTTTGTGTCATCACCAAATTTACTAACCCATCCATCCACTTCCTCATCCAGGTCATTTATAAAACTCATGAAGAGAAAGTGTCCCAGAACAGATCCCCGAGGCACACCACTGGTCACCAACCTCCATGCAGAATATGACCCGTCTACAACCACTCTTTGCCTTCTGTGAGCAAGCCAATTCTGGATCCATAAAGCAAGGTCTCCTTGGATCCCATGTCTCATTACTTTCTCAATAAGCCTTGCATGGGGTACCTTATAAATGCCTTGCTGAAATCCATATACACTACATCTACTGCTCTACCTTCATCAATGTCACAGCCTCAAAAAATTCAATCAGGCTCGTAAGGCATGACGTGCGTTTGACAAAGCCATGTTGACTCTTCCTATTCATATTATGCCTCTCCAAATATTCATAAATCCTGCCTCTCAGGATCTTTATCAATTTACCAACCACTGAAGTAAGACTCGCTGGTCTGTAATTTCCTGGGCTATCTCTATTCCTTTTCTTGAATAAGGGAACAATATCTGTAACTCTCCAATCCTCTTGAACTTCTCCCGTCCCCATTGATGATGCCAAGAGCATTGCCAGAAGCTCAGCAATCTCCTCCCTTGCCTCCGGTCCCAGTGTCTTATCCAACTTGATGCTTTCCAAAAGCTCCAACACATCCTCTTTCTTCATGTCTATATGCTCAAGCTTTTTAGTCCGCTGTAAGTCATCCCTACAATTACCAAGGTCTTTTTCTGCAGTGAATATTGAAGCAAAGTATTCATTAAGTCCCTCCGGTTCCATACACACTTTTCCACTGTCCTATTCTCTAACGTCTTATCCTCTGGCTCTTCACAAACTTGTAGAATGCCTTGGGGATTTCCTTAATTCTGCTTGCCAAGGATTCTCATGGTCCCTTTTGGCTCTCCTAATTTCATTCTTAAGCTCCTTCCTGCTAGCCTTGTAATTTTCTAGATGAATATGATTACCTAGTTTTTTGAACCTTTCGTAAGCTTTTCTTCTTGACTAGATTTTCAATAGCCTTTGTACACCATGGTGTCAGTACCCTACCCTCCTTTCCCTGTCTCATTGGAACGTGCCTATGCAGGACACCACGCAAGTATCCCCTGAACATATGCTACATTTTCGTGAGAACATCTGTTTCCAATTTATGCTTCCAAGTTCCTGCCTGATAGCCTCATATTTTCCTCTTATTCCAATTAAATGCTTTCCTAACTTGTCTGTTCCTAATCCCCTCCTATTCTATGGTAAGGGAGATAGAATTGTGATCACTATCTCCAAAATGCTCTCCCACTGAGAGACCTGACACCTGACCAGGTTCATTTCCCAATACCAGATCAAGTACAGCCTCTCCTCTTGTAGGCTTATCTACATATTGTGTCAGGAAACCTTCCTGAATACACTTAACAAACTCCACCCCATCTAAACCCCTCACTCTAGGAAGATGCCAATCAATATTTGGGGAAATTAAAATCTCACACCACAACTTTGTTATTATTACACCTTTCCAGAATCTGTCTCCCTATCTGCTCCTCGATGTCCCTGTTACTAATAGGTGGTCTATGAAAAACACCCAGTTGAGTTATTGACCCCCTTGTGGTTCCTACCCACAGACTCAGTAGACAATCCCTCCATGATTTCCTCCTTTTCTGCAACCGTGACACTATCTCTGATCAGCAGTGCCACGCCCCCACCTCTTTTGCCTTCCTCCCTATCCTTTCTGAAACATCTAAAGCCTGGCACTCTTAAGTAGCCATTCCTGCCCCCTGAGGCATCCAAGACTCTGTAATGGCCACAATATCATAGCTCCAAGTACTGATCCACACTCTTAAGTTTGTCCACTTTGTTCATGATATTCCTTGCATTAAAATAGACACATTTCAAGCCATCAGTCTGAGTGTATCCCTTCTCTATCACCTGTCTATCCTCCCCCTCACACTGTCTGCAAGCTCTTGATTTGAGAGCCAACCACCCCTTCCTTTGTCTCGTCACTTCGGTTCCCACCCCCCAGCAAATAGATGATGCCAAAGTAATTATTTGGAAATAATTCTTTGTGATTGACTTTTCATCAGAACTTGTCAGATCTGATTGATTTCCTCTCTAATTTCTACTTTTTTAGATTTCAGATACTGCTTGAACTCAAATGGTTCAATTTAATATGGGAGAATGGATAAGACCTGAAATTCTTGCTCTTCACCCAGACAACCACAAACAAAAAAACTCCAAAGAACAAATGATAGTAACATCAGAACCCAAAACCCCCCATGTACGAGCAGCAGCAGAAGCATCGACTCTTCCCCTCCACCCACTTACACCAGCAAAAGCACCGACTCCCTCCCATCCCCTAACCATGTAAGTAATAGCAAAAGCCCCCAAAGAGACCTATATCTAGAGTCCATCAAAAACAACAGTCTGTAACCCAGCACTTCAGTATCTTAAACACGAGGTAATCTGCAGATGCTGGAAATGCAAGCAACGCACACAAAATGCTGGTGGAACGCAGCAGGCCAGGCAGCATTTATAGGAAGAGGCACAGTCGACGTTTCGGGCCGAGACCCTTCGTCAGGACTAACTGAAAGAGATTTGAAACGGGGAGGAGGAGATCTGAAATGATAGGAGAAGACAGGAGGGGGAGGGATGAAGCTAAGAGCTGGAAAGTTGATTGGCAAAAGGGATACAGGCCGGAGAAGGGAGAGGATCATGGGGGACCCCTCCCCCTTTCTTTCTCCCTAGGCCTCCCGTCCCATGATCCTCTCCCTTGTCCGGCCTGTATCCCTTTTGCCAATCAACTTTCCAGCTCTTAGCTTCGTCCTTCCCCCTGCTGTCTTCTCCTATTCATTTTGGATCTCCCTCTCCCCCTCCCCCTCCCACTTTAAAATCATTTTCAGTTAGTCCTGACGAAGGGTCTCGGCCCGAAACGTCGACTCTACCTCTTCCCATAGATGCTGCCTGGCCTGCTGCATTCACCAGCAATTTGTGTGTGTTACTTCAGTATCTTAGACAGGCTGTCTCTCACCAGCGAGGTAGGAGGGATACAATGAGAGCAGGAGACCAGCAGCTCGCTGTTCCAATGTCACAATCTTCTTCAAGCCCCCTCATTTGGACTGACAGGCTGTCATTCACCATCGAGAGAGGAGGATTGCACGAGTACGGGGGCCTTATTCCAACAGCAGATCAAGCCGCCTGTTGTCAGTCTCCCATGACACTTCAGTCAGCGAGGAGTTGGATCATCTATAGGGCTGCTCCCCAAACTCGTATCTAATTTACTTTAAAATAATGTGAATAATTGCACCCCAAATGAGATCATGTGTCACCACTAGTTGGATTCTGCTATGTGTTACTGCCACTGATGAACTTAGAACCATGTTAATAATTTGCCTTTAGTTCCATAAGCTTCAGTTTGCACCCTTATAAAAGATTTATCAAAAATTTTTGCACAAGTCCTTCTATCACTTTAGTCTCTTCTACAAAAAATGCCAAACATATCCTATCCTATACATGTAAACCATGTTGAATTACTATTTTCAAGTTATGCAGTCACCTTGTCCTTATAGACTCCAGTGATTTTGTTTTGACAATTTTTGAGACAACTGCTCTATTTTTAAACTTTTAAGCAACAGGGTTTTGTTTTTTTTCCCCAACTTCACTTAGGCGGGGTTTTTTTTTAATGCACAATTTTAAAACTTTTTGTTTTGTTTTGCCAGGATTTTTCACAGGGAAGTCTGTGTGTTTTTGTAAAGTTTTATGCAAAGTTCTGACCTGTTGTCATTCCTTAATAACAGAACGAGCTACGGATGGATCCTTGCAGACGGAGGACTGGACTCTAAATATGGAAATCTGTGACATTATTAATGAGACTGAAGAAGGGTAAGAACTAAGTGTGATACCACGTGTAATGCAGCATGCAAACAGGCCTTTCACCCATATCCCTCAAAACATTTCCTATCCATGTCAGTCCAATAGTCTTTTTCCCTGTTAGTGATGTTTGCCAACTAGCCTTTTACATTTACTGATTTCCAATTTGTGTAAACTATTTAAGAATCTTCTGAATTTTGCAAGATAACAGTGCATCCACTATATCCACGGCATTAATTACTTCCACTAATGGCTTTTTCCCATCCAATTTTGGGTAAGGCAGCACAGTTCTAGATTAGACTAGAAATTACTAAATATAGTGGATTCTGGTTTCATGGGCCATCGGTTAATCAGAGCAGCCACTTATTTGGAACAGCTCTTAAAGAACAATAATTGAGAAAATAACCAGGATTCCCTTTGTTTATTTGGGGCAGGAGACTGTTGTTGAGCAGGTTCCAACTAGCATGAATCAAATGCACTTGTGTGGCTGTTAGACACTACACCATGCTTAGAACAAACAGTTTTTGAATAGTGTTAGTTGTGTGTGTTTGCGTTTAAATTACCCATTTGGGTTGACGGCTGTCAATTAAAAAAGAATGATTTTTAACAAATGTTGTGCCAGGAAATTTATTGTTGAATAATGCAATGCAGGAATGCAATGAAGGCAGTCCATTATCTACATGAGGTGTCTGCATTGATTTTATTAACTTAGTCAATTGAAAGGACAGGGCAGCATCTACAGGATGAATAGTATCCTTTCTTGATACTATAAGGAACTAATCTACAGTTTTATAGTACTGTATTTGTTATAGTAGTGTTCTGATTTGTTCTATATTTCATTTAAATATATAATTTGTTACTCATTTGAATGGTAGTTTATAATTTGTATACGTTTTTAACTATTTCCATGAAACCAGCTAACTGGAGCAGGGGCTTAATTGGGCCAAATGTACTGATCCTGATGTTCCAAGCTTCACTTTATTGTCAAAGTATGCATATACAATACAACTCTGATATTCGTCTTTTCCAGATAGCCATGAAATGCAGAAAAAAAACACAGGAGTGGTTGAAAGAAAAGACATTAGCCCCCTCCCTGCATGAAAAGGAAAAAGAAACAAAGCTCGCAAACCCCAAATCCCCCACCCGCTCCCTCACACAAAAGCTAACAGATGGCCCAGACAGAAAACGGCAGCTGGAACATCAAACCCCAAACCCCAACCCCCTTCCTTGCAAAAAAAAAAGCAACAATAACATCAAACTCCCACTTCCTCCCTCTCAAAAAAATCCAGCGACAATAGCATCAAATCCCCCAGTTCCTTCCCTCGCAGAAAAGAACAGCGGCAATAGCATCAAACCCTCAACCCCCTTTCTTGTACACTAAAACTAACAAAAAAAACCCAACAAGAACATCAGACCCTAAATCCCCAACTACTTCATCTCACAAAAACTGACATATCATTGAATCATTGTATCATTTCTTAATGCATGCATTTCTAAGTGACAATAAATGCGGACTGAGTATCCTCATAATCTAATATAGCCCACCTGGAATCTCAACTTGCCAGTCAGCAACAAGAAGAAATACTGAAGAAGAGCAGTGTAAACTACAGTCCAATAATCACATAAATCTGTCCCAATTAACCAGAATCCACTGTATATCCAATATTAGTTACATATAGAAACAATCTTCCAATTACTATTTCCATCACTTGCAACAGTAACTAAAGTTCCAGCAAACCGATCCTTGAAACTACAGCAGTTGTTCCACTTTGTACTCCCTTCGTCTCCAATATGAAACTCTGGCCTTGGGTCTAAACAATGATCGTTTAAATAAATATATATAATTTCCTCCTTATTCTTACTAATTAAGTGACACGTTTAGTCCTAAAAGAACTTTTCTGCGAGCAAAGAAACCTGCTAATTTACTTGTACTTGATATGTTTGCTTGTAGTATGCAAACCTTGGCTTTGTATAATGGCTCAACTCTGTACAATCTAACTGTTGAATTGAACATACAAGTCAAGTCGTGGGTCACAACATGCAGTACTTTGGTATCAAGGATGCACAATGCAGCTCCCTGAGACAGTTTCCAGTTATTGATTATAAGAATGTTAATGCTTAAAGATAATGGCTGTGGTGAAAGAATACCTACATGCAACAATCTCCCTCATTCACTTTCCAAATGCACTGTGGAAATTCATTTGCTAAATAAAGAGAACAAAAAGAATAGTTGGCTGTTATATCATTAGTTCTACCAATATTTAGTGTCACAGTGAAATGTATTCTGTAAATCTGCAGTAAAGGTAAAAAATTTTATGTATTCACTTGGTCAGCCTGCATCAGAAGAAATGTTTTTTTTGGGGGGGGGGTTGCGGTAAGTACTTTTCCACAGAACAAAAAGAAAATATTGGAATTCTTATAGTACAAAAAAATAAGATGGTCATTCTTTGTCCTTGATTGTGCAAGTTTGAGTTATAACTGGAGGTTAATGGAAAAAAAAATCAAAATTGTCCTGTTTTTAATTCATTTTAATGTTAATTTTAACACATTCTACCATAAAGGCCAATTGTTCAAAACAGTAAAAAGCTGCATGCTTTAGTGGTTTAAATTATTATTCGTAAATGTGCACATTTTTTGTTTAATCAACGAACTCCTGTAATAATCTTTATCTTGCACCTGAAATCACTGATACGTACATTTCTTAATTTAGGGCCACAGTATTGAAGGAATGGCTGATTTTTTTTTTAACACAGTGC